>NC_132910.1:129924204-130256704 GCF_047675955.1 Chlorocebus sabaeus | reverse complement strand
AGCAGTCCTTAATAAACTTCTAGCACACAAATCTCCAGCTCGAGTCTGTTTCCCAGGGAACCTGACCTGCAACGCTAAAAATGACTTTTAACAGAAACGTAATGAAATTTTCTGCATCATTTTGTCATATGAAGGTTTTCAGGTGTCTCACGGGCTTATGCTGGATAAACAATAATAGTCAGGTTTACTTGATGCCGAAATAATTATGATCAAATAAACCACTTGGTAAGAAGTAAAGTAGGATTTAAAGCAACAGATGAAGTCTCATTGTTCTTCTGCTTATTGGACCATAATAGAAGATGAATATTATACCAAAATTAGATAATAAATTCACAATATGACTGCACAGAATTAAGCAATAATATTGTGTTCTTGAAATTGCATGAAGCTCTCTAATTTATTAAAGGATAATATAAATTTGAGACACGGAAAAAATGACATGATCAAAGATACATCCTCTACGTAGAGTAAAATCCAACGGTTTTTGCCCTTAGAAGTCAAGGGCAAATACCTTGTCCTATTCCCTTTTGAAACAACAGCACATCATTGAAATGGGACATAAATAAAGCTAAACAAATTTACTAAACCAGAACAAAGCAGCTCCTATTTATTCTGTGGCATTCTAACCTTGCCTGGCATCCTGGTTTTATTTACTAGGTTTTGGAAAACACTCTTGATTATACAAGGTACTATTTTCTGCTGTACATGATTGTCAACGGATGCTTAGGTAAATCAAAGACTCTCGGAATCGGAGTGCTCATTCCAGCAATGGAAGCTCCAGTGAGAGTGAGCAGTTGCCACGTCTGACTGCCAGGGTTTCCTGTGAGCTTCCTCTCCACCACTGTGGAGAGAAGGGTGTGGGTTTTTGTGCTGATGTGCCACATTTGTTTTTCACCTTTGAGACTCGTACAGCATGAGTGAGAACACTTTCATCCCAATTATATCCAATTAAGGTTCCTATGTGATGAAGTACAATTCGTATTATAAATAGAGAGACTCTGTAAATTAGAAGAAAATAGGTAGTTAATCATTAAAAATCAGAGGTGACAAGGAAGTTGAGTATTTGAAGGAAATTATCTTAGGGGAAAATAAACTGATATTTTAAGTTTTTAAAAAGCCAATTATAAGTTAGGAAAAATAGCTTGATGAATCCAACAACCCTTCTGAATTGGGTATTTTCTATAAGATATAAAAATCTTGTGCTTGGAAATATTTTAAAGGGATACTTTAATTTTGATTCATGATAGATACAAGTACTCTTTAAGTAGCATATGTACAAGGGTAACTCTACTTCAAAGAGGAGAAATCTGAGTCTAATTTGCACTTGAGAGGAGGCACATGAAGGACTTCAGTCAATATAGAGAAGTTCATTGTATTTCTGTGTTAAGTATTTGATACACTCTTTTGATAGTTTAGTCACATACTTAATTTGCATGAAGAGTTTTTCTTAAATGTCAGAAGTGAGATATGACAATAAGTATTCTCTTTGATTAACATGCTCAAAATTGTGCCTGACCTTAAATGAAGATAAGCAATAATAACTCACTTCAAAAATGTGAATTTGATCTTTATAAATTGAAACAAAAAATTCATACTGACAATTGAGATCAGAGTGCCTTACCTTGTACATATAGATACAGTGCTAAAATATATATTTTATCAGCTGTCAGATGCTTTCTTACACTGCTATTACTAGGCTTCATTATTGAAAGTTCATTATTGCGTTTTTAAAAATGTCTTTCCACTTTAGTGCATTTATGAGCTGTCTTCTCTATAAAATACAGTACAACAGGCATTTTTCTGCTAGTAACAATTATTTAAATAACAATATTTGTTTTATTGTAAGTTATTATGTAGTGAAGCTCTCTTATAAAGGCAATAAAACACCATATGTTTGACACATACACACACGTGTGGTTTTGTATGTGAATGCGCATAAAGCCACACATATGGAATTGCACTACGATTTGTGACAGCCCCTTATATTAAGAGACTTTGTTCATATTCAGATATTTGATAAGAATTCCCAAGAGCATTATTATACCATGTAAACAATAATATATGTAGGTAAAATATAGAAGTGAGCTTCACTGTTATTGAAGGTCTAGTGACTATATTTTAATATTTCTACACCCATATAATATAAACTACTCTGGAGATGTGTACATCTATTTGATAAGATGTTAAGTTTGCTTAATAGTTGGGCATCCATAATTCTATTTGATTATTCATAGCTCTATTTTCATTCTTGAATGCCAGTGCTATTGTCTCATGTTGCTTATACCACCAACCGGTTCAAATTCACCGGCAATTCACTGGTTAGTTATTACTTGATCATTAAAAAGAATCTTTCCTTTAGCTTTATGCTTTTATATTGGTTTTACCAAATTCAAATAAAATATACTGGCAGGGCATGGTGGCCCATGCCTCTATTCCCAACACTTTGGGAGGCCAACGTGGGAGGATCCCTTAAGGGCAGGAGTTTGACCAGCCTGGGAAAACCAGCAAGACCCTCTCTCTACAAAAAATAAAAATAAAAATTTGGGTGTGGTAGCACAGGTCTGCACTACCAGATACTTGGGAGGCTGAGGCAGGAAGATTGTTTGGGCCCAGGAGTTTGAGGCTGGAATGAACCATGATGTTTCCATCGCACTGCAGCCTGGGCAACAGAACAAGACCCTGTCTCGAAGAGTAAATAAATAAATACTAAATAACAAAATAAAATAAAAGACTTTTTGAGACATAGTCACCAATTATTCCTATGTGCCAGCTGCCTATGAAGGGATCCGAAGGGGGGAAAAGAAAACTTTGACCATCATCTACAAAATTTTAATCTATTGATTACATTCTGAATGACATCCACTTCAAACATGCCCAGTAATGGAAAGTCATACTGGAGAAGGGCTGCGTATAAATGTTATTCTATTCTATTTCTAGTTTTCACACTGTACCGACTCCAAGAGTTGAATGGTATAATAAATTGTTTCTCCTTTCTCTCCCTGCCCCAAGAATTATGTATATTTTTAAATCTCTCTAGTTTTCTTAATGATCAGTTAATTAGGTTCCATGATTCCTTATCTCATTAAAAAGTAACTTCAAATCCCACTGGGAACACTGTGACTCTTTAGGTTAAAGACAGTGAAGAAAGTAAAAATACTATTTTAATTAATAAGAAAGGTATATGCGATTTAACTCAAAAGATACATTTTCTGCCTTCACTTTTTCATTTCAATATCATAACTTCAATTAACCCTTAATTTCCTCCTTCTTCTGAGGTTATCCATTATCCATTTCCTTCTCGTTGTGAAATTACTTCTTATCTTTCAAGTCTCTTGTTGAACACCACCTGCTTTTCTCAAATTTTTATCTATACGGTACTGTCACCAGAAACCTTGTCATATATTTCCATTTAAACTGTGGGCAGATGAAGATTTGCAGTTCCTCGTCCCCAACCCCTGTTAAACATGGTGAAAAAATAAGACATTATGAAGTAGACTGAGAATTAGAGGGGTGTTGTGTCACAGATGCTAAGGGAAATGTAACTCTAAAAAGAGATGCATGAAATAGCACAGAGATGTCAAACAAGACAAGAACAGGTGGTGGGGAGCAAGCAAAGCTCTGAATTCCCACTTCAGCTCAGTGGGACTCTTCAGTTTTATGCAGCAGATTCCACAGGAGATTACATCTGAAGAAAGGTTCTCTGGAATTAAAACAAAGCAAGATAAAAGTTTCTAAAATAATCATTCAAAAGGACATTGTAAAAAGAGTCAGAAGATGGGTGTTAAAAAAAAAATGGGGTTGCTACACTGTACCGGTCTTCATTAGCTTGCTATTTAATTTTGTACCTCAACCATATGGTAAGGAATTTACAATAGACTAGTTTGGTTGTTTGTTTGTTTGTTTATTTGTTTTTGAGACAGAGTCTCACTGTGTGGCCCAGGCTGGAGGGCAGTGACCAGATCTCGGTTCACCGCAACCTCCACCTAACAGATTCAAGCAATTCTCCTGCTTCAGCCTCCCAAACAGCTGGGACTACAGGCACCCGCCACTACGCCTGGCTAATTTTTGTATTTTTAATAGGGATAGGGTTTCACCATGTTGGCTAGGCTTGTACTCCTGACCTCAAGTGATCTGCCCACCTCGGTCTCCCAATGTCCTGGGCTTACAGGTGTGAGCTACCATGCCCTGCTAAAGCAGACTAGTTTTTAGATACCTTACACTCATAATGTGATTTTGATTATATTACAGGCAGTGCAATAGTAGTGGATTATGTGGAATTTAGAGATAGTATACTTGGATAAATACTTGAGTTGAAGACTTACAGGCTGTTTAACATTGGGAATTTTACTTAACCTTTCTCTGTCTTAGTTTTCTTATCAGTAAAATGCTGGTAGTAAAAGAACCCAACTTATAGGCTTGTGGAGAGAATTAAATAAGTTAAAATAGAAAAAAAAATTGAAATATTCTGACATAGTAAGTGATGTATAAATGTTTGCTGTTAATCACGGCCATGTGACTTAAACATTTCGTTTCAATAGAATATCAATATAGCAGTATGAACTCCAATGTCAAGTGATAGAGTGAAGGAAGGTTGTAACCAATTCTGTGAATCTCTGCCCTGTAAGGTCACTTTCCTACTGTGTCCTGAGGAAAAAAGAAAAAAATCATAGAGTGCTTTAAAAAATTCACAGAGTGGACCAGCAAGCTGATGTTTTCCCAGTAGGCTGGATCCCAAATTAGGCCCTGAATATTCCCAGACATGGTTAAAGCTATCTAGGTTGTTGCCCAAAACACTGAAAGAAACTGGCCCAACCCTGAGCCAAATGCATTAAATCCTGATGCAAACTCCACACCCTGGCCTTCCAGCTGCAGGTATTCCTAGCTAGAATGTCCCTTTGTTCTCTCTGTCCATCTCCAGGATTGCTGCAGCACTTTGTACGAAGTGCCCCTACAAGGGCTTTGGACTGGTCGCCCTCTCGTTTAGTGCTTCTTTCTCTGGAATTCCAACTAGCCTCATCCCAGGATGGTTTGGGGCACTTCCTTGTGGGAACCTTGCTGCCACTTTTGGAGCAACTCCAGTGGGCAGTTGAGGACAAAACCCTCTAAACTCCAGATGACAGTGATGCTCTGCTATGTGAACCTGATGAGAGAATCCCAGGACTGGAGGGGACAGTAGAGTCTAGGACAAATTGAGACTATCTTGTATTTCCTTACAGCCATCCCCACCAACTGCATGTACAGTAAGTGCCCACTCAACATTGCTGGTAGGATTTTGGAAACTGAGACTTCAAGCAAAATGACTATAAAGAAACCAATTCTCACATAGGTTAGTTGATATGAACTAAAGTTCCTGGTCACAAAAACGTTACCAAACTTCTAAACAAACAAACACCAAAATACTTCTAATACGAAACATTGAAATACATGTGTGCTATATACATACAGTTAAAAGGGATTAATCAAAACAAGTAAGATAGTTATTTACCTGCTTATTTTAGTCCAGGGCGCAGGCCGGGGTACCATCCCACAGCAGGGTGATTTACACTTATCCACACTCATTCACAGTGGGACAATGTCCACACACCAGTGAACCAAACATGCACAGCTTTGGGATGTGGCAGAGAACCAGAATCCTAGGAGAAAACCCATGAGGATGTAAGGAGAAAATGCAGAGTCCACACAGACAGTGGCTCTGGCTGGGAAGCCATTTTTTAAATTATTATTATTTTTAATTTTCTTATCAACGTTATGACAAAACAACGTGGAACAAAACAATGTTATTGGAAGACTTGCGGTAAAGCATGTTTGACCACGGACAGTGAGAGTTAAATTACAATATCCTAAGGGATTGAAATGCACTCACAAATAGATTATTGAACTAGCTGAACCAGAAAGGGCAAAATCAATTTGCTTTTCCTCTCACCATGCTTTTTTAAGCCTACTGTATTGGATTTCTTGTCTCTGGCACTAGAGAAAATACGGGGCAGAAGGCAAAGCTTCCCAGTTACTCTCAATCTCATTTTCAGAAATTAACAACCTATCTCAATGTAAATAAAATATGAATCATCATTCCATGAAAAAATTTCCTCTCCCTCACAGCTCCCAGGAAAGTCAGTGCTCAGAGAAACCTGCAGGGGTAAAGAAACTATACTTTTCTCTGTCTTTCTTGTTCCACCTCAACCCCACTTCCTCTATCCAGGGTCAGAGCAGCAAAATTTAGGGGAAGAGCATTAAAATTTACTACTTGAATGTTGCCGTTACAGTCTGATGTTGAAATCCCCCTTTTCTAGGACAGATGTCTGAATGCAGGCTCCTTCGTGGGATGCTTTCTTGATTATTCAGTGGTACACCCTTGTGTGATAATGAATTTGGCTGGCATATATCCCAGGTTCCTGGGAGGTAACCTCTAAACTTCTATATTTATCAAGCGATTGGAGTGTTTTTGTTATACTTGCTGGGCCATTATGCTAATGAGGTGATCCATGATTTATGGTAAATAAATGATGTAGGCTGGGGTTGGCCATGACGGAAAGAACACGTGGTTAGAGGGTCAGGACATTGGAGCTAAGGGATATCAGCCTGGCCTCTGCAGGAGAGAGGAGGCCGAGCTGCAGATCGAGTTCAACCAAGTGACTCATGATTCAGTCAATCATGCCTACGTAATGAAGCCTCAATAAAAAAATCTTGAAATTTACAAGTATGCTGTAGATTTTTTAGAGTATTTGATATTCCATGTTTTCTAAAATTACTTGATCATAAGAACATTTTAAAGAGTAACATTTGATAGGACAATTCCATGGTGTATCAGATTGTAAAAAAAAGATACATATCTCTTTTTTATCCATTCATTGTTAATATTCTTTATGATTCTGCAGAATGCCTTTGTTTAAACTCCTTAAAGACAGCCTTTGGTTAATTGAAGAACTAATTTGTGTCCATTTGTAAATAACTTCTTTGGCTCATTTTTAATTTGAAATATTTTGAGTGGCTTTACCATTAAATACTTTGTTTTTAATTTAGTAAAATATAGACACTACAATACCCATGTGTGTTTTAGCCAGTATAGGGTAGTGTGATATTAAATCTCTAATTTTATTTAGTTTATTATAAAATTATATTGTATGACTGTATTATTAATAAATTATATAATTATACTTTCAATATATACATGTATTTTCAGGGTGGGATAATCTCTTTACTTTGTTGAATGTTAATAACTTACTATTAACTAGAAATTGATAAGCATTTATAGACATGTTCCAACAATCATTCATCTTCCATCCTTTATTGGTGTACAATACTTAGGTCTAGAGCACTAACTTGGCAACTGCTTTTGAAACTTTAAAAATGTGGTGTCAAACTCATTTCACAGATGAGAAAAGTAGCAGAATTTTAATTGTCCAAGGTGATTTAACATATCCTGCCTGGCTTAGTAATGTGATATTTCTTTGGTATATGCCTTTCCATCTTAATTAGATTTCTTAACATCTAGGAACTATATTTTTTCACTTTACAATGTTAAATGTTAATGGTAATTGCCAGAGTCATATTTCCTGTAGATGTAAACAAATGAAAAACTTTGTAACTTCAATACAATTTGACCAATTATTAAATACAAATGATGAATTGCTTCCTTTTAACAAAACTCTTTTAACAGTACAATGATTAACTTAATTGTAGATATTGACAGCTTCTTAAGTTTATGTACTATGTACTAAACAACTAACTAGAAGAATAATATAAAGTTAAAGCTTCAAGGGCTGTTTTAATATAGAAGCAGATTTATAGCACTGCTTTAAGGCCTTGGGGTCTGAAACCATTCACTACATTAATCAAGAGTATGTCTAATTCTTAACATTTGCACATACAGTGGTTATACAAGTTCAATTATTTGTAGCAAGTTAAACAATATTTAATATTCTTGGTAACATCAGGATTAATAATAGATATGTTCCTTTAATCTGTTTGGATGGTATGCTCAGTTTTTGTAATAACCCCTTTACTACATTCTACAGTTTTCTGTTTGGATTAGAAGAAAAGAATGGATGAGAACATATATTTAATTTTTATGTGCATGTGGAATCTAAAGAAGGACAATGTTAATCCTTGTGAACAAAAGTCTCAGAATTGTAATGAGTTGTGTGTATATCTCCAATGTTAGAAAATGAAAAAATATGAAATAGAACTATATTTATGGTTTTGCTTAATATATTTCTTACTCTGACTTTTATGGATTTTCATTCACATTATTGAGGTTTTCTTAATTATTATGATCAAATAAGATGAGATATATTTCTCTGAAAATAGTATGGTCTTTTTATTTTGATATTAAGATTCATTTTCAGAAAATGAAGTATTGGTGATTAAAGCTAAATTTTCATTCCAATAGGCTTACAAACTTTTTCCTTTAGAATAGAAACTTTGTTAGCATTTATTAATAACATTCAGTTTCCTAGTTTTTCAGCCATTTTCCCATCAAGTGTGATGCTATTTTGAAAAAAAAAAAAAAGTATTTAATGGAACAAATAAAATCTTCAGAACCATCTGACTCATCAGAAATTGAAAGTACCAAGGTTTTTCAATTCTTCCAGCATGGCAAGAGATATTCACTATGGGCTATCTTTCCTACTGATTACAATGAAGATCTAAATAAAGTATAAAAAAGCAATTATCTGAAGAGTTTAAAAAATAAATAAGAATATGTAGGTCACAGAAGAAAGTCAAATCAGAGGAAGCAGTCTGTAAAGGAATGAGTTTTCTCTTTAGTTTTACTCTTTTATGCTCATTTTTCTTATGGTGTGCCCCACAGGCAGGTTACAGTGGTACAAGTGCACTCAAGAGAAGTAGAAAAATAAAATCTAGTGGAACTGGATAAAGAAAACTGTGTGGGCCAGAGAGTGTCACAGAATATCTTAGAGGGGAGGCAACAAGAAAAGAAGAGTTCTCAATTTTGTGCATGAGTGGAAACTAATCTGGGGCTCATTTATGACATCTACATATGTGGGATGAACCTGCTGCAGCATAGCAAAGGCTCTGAAAAGCTGAGATTGAAGCTAGCACTTACGGAAGGCAAAACCAGCCTCATGCTCTGAAACCAGTGAGGTTGATTTTCTGTAAAAATAAAGAAAATAAACATTCTCTCAATTATAACAGTATTCATAATCTAAACATAACATTCAAAATGTTACTGATATAATCCAAAATTACTAAGTTCACAAGAAATGAGGAAAATATGGCCAATTCTCAAGCAAAGTGAAAATCAACAAGCACTAATGTAGAAATGACCTGGACATTGAAATGATCAGATAAAGTCTTTAAATCAATGAGTATAACTATCCTTCATAAGAAAAAGATAAACATACTTAAATATAAATGGACAGACAGGAGTTATTAGCATTGAAATAAAAAAGAATCAAAAGAAAATTTTAAGAAAAGGAAAAGGAAGAGTTGTAAAATAAAATCATTATATGGGCTTAATAGCATAATGAAGATGACAGAAGATGGTTAAGTGAATCTGAAGACAAATCAATAACGTTTATAAATCCTGAAGGTCAGAGAGAAAAAAAAAGATTTAAAACAAAAAGAAACAGGGACACTGGCCTAATATCAAGAGATATAATATATACTCCATCAAAGCACTGAAAGGATAGATAACAGAAATAGGGAAATAAAAATATTTGACAACATAGTAGAGTTTTCAAAACTTGAGAAGGAAAATATAAATTTACAGGTACAAAAATCTTGTGAAACCTCAAACAGGATGAACTTAAGGAAACCAACCAAGACCCATCATAGCCACATTTCTAAAAGTCAAAGGGGGAATAAAACGTGAAAGTAGGTAGAGAAAAATAGTATTTTATATATGTGAGAAAAACTACATAAATAGCAGGTCTTACCAGAAACTACAAAGTCCAGAATATAGTAGAACATCTTTAAAGGGCTAAAGGAAGAGAGATGTCAACCTAGATCTCTATATTCAGCAAAATTAAATTTCAGAAATAAAGAAAATATCAAAACATTATAAATAAAAGAAGACTGGAAAAATATGTTGTCAGAAGTACTATCCTAAAGGAATGCTAAAGAAATATCTTTAGACTAAAGGAAGAAAGAAATTTGGATCTTCAGAACCAAAAAAAAAAATGGTAACAAAAATGGCAGCTGTCTGGATAAATTATTTAAAAGATAATCATTGAAAGCAAAAATTTATATTATGATAGTATTTTCTGGTAGATATATATATTATAAGTTATACATTGGACATATATATATATGTATTATAAATAATATATATGTATATTTATGACCACTGTGGCAACCAACTAGAATGTGAAAATTTAGGCATTATATTCTGTAGAGGAACCATGAAAATAATATAAAATATGTAAAGATACATAACTTTAAAAAGTTAATTCATAAATAAAAATAGAACACAAAAATATCCAAGTAAATATAAAGAAGGCAGGGAAGAGAGAATAGAAGAATAAAAGTAAAAAGGACAAAGAAAAAATTAAAATGTGGTAGACCTAAATATAGCCATATGGATATTTACATTAAATATTAATGGACTGAAGATTTCTGGTTCTAGCTAAGATAAAATCAATACACACCATGCTATGTCTCCCATTAATTATAACTAAAATCCCTGAACAGAAAATGTGAAACCTGATGACTGTTAAAGAAATTATTCCAGGCAGGACGAGGAGGGTAATAGAATCTAAAAGAACAACAACCCAGCAGTGAATTTTCTAGTCTGTTTCCCTTCCCTATCTTCTAAGTGTCAGGGTAGTATATCTTAATTCATTTTGTGAGACCATGACAGAATACCTGAGACTAGGTAATCTGTGAAAACAGAGATTTATATCTTACAGTTCTGGAGGCTGGGAAGCCCAAGGGCAAGGTTCCCACATTCTGCAAAGGCCTCTTGCCATGTCATACCTTGGGGCAAGGCAAAGGGTAAGTGGGAATACTTGCAAGAGAAGTGAAGGTGGGTGAACTCTTCCTTTTATCAGGAACCTACTCTCAAGATAACCACCCTACTTCAGATCACGGCATTAATCCATTCATGAGGGCAGAGCCCTCACAACATAAGCACCTCTTAAAGGTCCTACCTTTCAACACTGTTGCACTGGGGATTGTTTCCAACACATGAACTTTGAGAGATACATTCAAACCATAGCAAAACCTTAATATCAGGATGCTTAATGAGCATGACCAACAGAAACTCTCCACTCTGTCTCTCTGTGCGTGTCTCTTTCTCTTTTTCTCTCCTTCCTGGAAATGGAAAGTGTTGAGGCGTTGTTAAAGAAGAGGAGCTTGAGAAGATGTAGTCGATTGAATAGTGTTCTATCCAAATTCGTGGACCACCAGCTTCTCAGATTGTGATACGATTTGGAGATAGAGCCCTTGCAGATGTAATTAGTGATATTGAAATGAAGTCATATGTGACTAGAGCAGGCCCTGAATCCAATGACAAGTGTCCTTGTAAGAAGAGCAAAGGAGGCAGAGAGATTTTTCAGAGTCTCACACATGGAAGCTTCGGTGAAGATGAAGAAGGAAGTGGAACTGGAGATTCCACAGGGAGAAAGGAATGATATTCATGCAGAAAAACTATTTGATGAGAAAATATAAATTGAAAACTTCAAAAAAAACTGTAGAGTACCAAACATAATCAATTTTTTAAATGTCCAGATCTATCACAATCAAACTAGTGAAAACCAAACATCAATAAAACAATCTTGCAAAGGATCAGAGAAAAATGACAGATTCTATGTGGAGGAACAATGAAGTCGGTTACTGAGGATTTCTCCATAGAAACCATGGTGGTCAGAAGACAAATGGAATCATGTTTGTTGATGCCGAGTCAAACAACAACAACAAAAACTGTTTACTTATAACTCTATATCTTTTAGGAATGAGTAAGAAATAAAGACATTCTAAGATGAAGAGAAACAAAGACACTTTATCACTAAAAAACATTGCTCTAAAATGCTAAAAGTTCATCAGGCCAAGAGAAATGCTACCATAGGAAAATACCAAAATGTATTAAAGAAAGAAGGTTCAACACAAATTGTAAACATGTGGGTGGACCTAATAGGCTATTTTTTTAAAGAAAAATTATCACACTGTCTGTAGGCATTTTCAATATGTGTAGGCATAATACATCGTGACAACTACAAAAATCTACATCTTATTTAAATTGAGAAAATCTTAACTATAAGAACTGTAAAAAGTTATGTATGTGCATTCTACATAGTAGAGTAATAAAAATAAAAAAACACAAAGACATAGTAAAAAATAGATTACAATGAAACTAAAAAATTTCAGTAGCACAAAAGAAAGTATAAAAGGGAAATGAGAAAAATTTAAAAATGAGGAGAAAATCAGATTTTAAAAATGTACTCCTAAATCCAACAATTTAACTTAATATCGTTCTTTAAATACATGAATTAAAAGACAGGAACCACTCCTGACTTCCACTTCTGGAAAAAATGGAGTAGACATAATTTTCCCTAATTCTCAAATTAAATACAAGTAAAATATCTGATGTTATATGCAAAAAAACCACAAGAGGACTCCAAATGGTGGGGAGAAGAATACTCTGACGGGTAGCTAGGGTTTCTGAGAGCCAAGAAATGATACAGAAGTGAATTTTCTGGGTTTTCTTTTTGTTTCAAATATTACAGGCCTGGAGATTTTGAAATAGCCATCACACATAGACCTAAAAAAGGCCCAACAACAGCTGACTTCTCTCTAGACAAAGGACCAGGAAAATGATTTCCTAATTGGACAGAAAACTTTTATATGATCCCTGCACTAGAACAGATGAACACTGCAGATAAATACTGTGGCCCACACTTAACAAGAGCCTGTAGCACTGAGTGGGGAGCCAAACCTACATTCATATCCCAGCTCCTCAACTGGGTGTACAAGAAAGTCAAGCATGCAGCTGAGTACCACCCACCAAATGGAAACGAAGATCCCCTGAGGTTTCAGTGGAGACTACATGGGAGCTTGGACTTTCACACTTGCCAGCAGTAATGAGTTGTTCCCCCTCTTCCCCACTGGCATGTTATTAGAGGAGGCCTTGCGGAGATTTAGAACTTTTATTAAATTGGTGCAAAAGTAATCATGTTTTTTCCTACGACTTTTAATGGTAAAACCCACGATTACTTTTGCACCAACCTGATAGCATCATCCAGTCATAAGAATACCTTTTACCCCTGTGGTGGTAAGTGAAAGCCACGTGGGGAAAAGCAATGAGGAACTCTTACTCCTCCCATTCAGAAATACATCTGTGGAAGCCTAGAGGGAGGCAGAACCCCCACTCCCACCCAGAAGTAAGAAGGAGACTCTCCCATCCTGTTTTCAATGGAGGCTGAGTGGAGAACCTTGCAGATATCTCCTTTCTTCTGCTAAAGTGCAGTCAGAGGCACTAGCTAAAACAAAGGGTTTAAATAAGATCCAGACAAGTTTTGATTGAAGATCACTCACTTCAAGAACAAAAAAGATTTCCAACTGAATGAAAAAGGCAATTAATAAACGCCAACATTGAGGTAATGGAATGCTAGAATTATCTGACAGAAAGAGCTTCAACTAGCAATTGAAAGAAAAGAATTTAAACAAAAAATAGCGTGCACCAACAAAGCAATAGAAAGTATCAACAAAGATTTAGGAGATATAAAACAGATTTCAATGGAAATCTTAGAACTGAAAAGTAATGAGTGAGCTTAACAGCAAAATAGAGGAAACAGAGTGAAGATTCAGTGGTCTGGAAGACAGAACTAAAGTAATTATCCAATCTGAGCAACAGAAAGAAAACAGACCAAAAAAATTAAAAAAAGAAATAGAGCTTCAGATTACTGTGAGTCTATAACAAAAGATCTAACATTTGTGAGGTATGAGTCCTGGAAGGGGAGGACAAAGTGGGTAAGTTAATAAGTGCTTGAAAAAATAATGGCTCAACAAATGTTTGAAGAAATAAAAACCTACAGATTAAAGACGCAGAGTGACTTCCATCATAAACCACTCCAAACACAAACACACAAAATACACACTCTCATCACAATATGTATTTTTGTCAAGTTTCTGAAAGAAAAAAAATCTTAAAAGCAAAGAGAATAAAATGACAAATCACTACAAGAAAGATGGCTTATATGACAGTGAATTTCGATTAGAAATTCCTTGGAGCTCAGGAGAAAGCGGCACGTTTTTCATGTGTAAATAGAAAGTAACTGTTCAAGCAGAATCCTCTATCCAGCATTAATATTTTTCAGAAATAAAAGGAACATTTTTCAGCATTATAATAAAAAGGAAAACTAAGAGAATTTATCACCAGTAGACTGATATTTTTTTTTTTAAGATTGGGTAATGGAAGATCACTAAACAGAGGAGAAATTATAAAAAGAGAAATCTTTGACTATGAGGAAGAAAAAAGAACATAATATGCAAAACTATGGGTATATATGATATTCTTTCCTTCTCTCAAGTTTTCTAATTTAAATTTAGTGGTTAAACCAGTTTTTAACACTGATTCATTTTAAAATGTTATGTAGAGAAAATGTTTAACATAATTGATTGTAAAAGAGGAAGGTATCATGACATAAAGAAAGGTACATTTTCTACATTCCACTTAAGTTGGTAAAATGATGACATCAGTCACTGGTCATGTTAAGTATATATAATATAATGCCTAAAACAACCACTAAGAAAGGCTATACAAAGTGTATATAACAGACACTATAGACCATCTAAATTGAATTCTAAAAATTGTTCACTTAACCCACAGGAAAGCAGGAGGAAAAAAAAAAACAAAAACAAACAAACAAAACAACAAAAAATAACAAATTGTAGACTTTAATATTAGATGTCTGTAACTACATTATATGTAGTTGAAATATACCAATTAAAATAAAGAGATATATGCAGTTGATTAAATATATATTTTCCAACAAACGCTGTCCACAAGCAGATGGATAGTAAAAAATGAGGAAGATATATCACTCAAGCCTGAATCAACAGCAAAGAGGAGTGCCTGTAATAACGTCAGAGAAAGTAGGCTTCAGGGTAAAGAAAATGATCAGTGATAGAAATGGACATTGTGTAATAAAAATATAAATCCACCACATAGACATAGCAATCTTAAATGTGTATCAAATAACAGAACTGTAAAATTTACAAAGAGAAAACTGAGAGAACTGAAAGGAGAAATAGACAAATGCACAATTATTGTTGGAGATTGAAACACCTTTTTCCTAACAATCAACTGAACTAGATAGGAAATTAGTAAGAATATAGAGCAATTCAACAATACCATCAATCAACAGGACCAAATCAACATTCTTAAAATGCTTCACTCAAAATACTTACTCTTTTCAAATGGCCATGGACAATATACCAAGATAGACCATATCCAGGTCTGTGAAAAAAACTCATTTAATTTAAAATAACTGAAACCACACGGATTATGTTCTTGGATCACAATGGAATCAAAGTAGAAATTAATAATCAAAATAAAGTGGGAAAATTTCCAAGTGCTTAGAAATAAAATAACACACTTCTAAAGAAACCATGGCTCAAAAAGAAAGTCTCAAGGTCAATATAGAAAATTATATTTAACTAAGTAGATATATGAATATAACATATCAACATTTGTGGAACATACCTCTAGCATGAATAGAAAAGAGAGGCATGACACAAATTAAAATCATCAGTAATAGGCTATTACTACAGACCCTGAAGACATCCAAAAAGTAATGAGGGAATAACAATACAACTATATACACATCAATTGGACAACTTGAAAAGTGTGGACAAATTCTTCCAAAACACAAACCACAACTCACCCAAAATGAAATAGATTATTTGAGTAGCCCTATATCTATTAAGGAAAATAAGTTTATAATTTAAATATTCTCCCAAAAGCAATCTTCAGGCCCATAGAGTTTCACTGGCTAAATGTTCATTACCAGTATATAAGAAAGAGAAATAAATATTACTTAGGTAGCTCTGCCAATATGAACTAAGAAGTATAAACCTAACAAAGTAAGTTCAGAGTCTATATCCTAAAAACTAGAAATCATCAATAGAAGAAATTTTAAAAGATCAGAACAGAGAGATATACTACGTTCTTTGGTTGGATAACTAGGTATCAGTGGCAATTCTTGTCATAATAATATATTAGTTAAAAACCATCTCAATCATTTTTTTCTGAAGCTTTTTTTGTAGAAATTTACAAGATGATTTTTTAAATTTATATAGAAAATCCATGAACAGGAATGGCCAAAATGATCTGGAAAAATAAAAAATAAAAACACGGAGCTGGAAGACTCAAGCTACCTGATTACAAAACTTACTTGGAAGCTACAGGAAGCAAGACAATGTGATATTGAAGAAAGGATAAGCAGATACACCAATACAACTGGATAGAGGATGCAGAAATAGGGCCATAGATATATCAATTAATTTTTTACCAAGATGCAAACTCATTTACAAGGAGAAATGATAGACTTTTCACCAAATGTTGCTGAAGCTGCTTACATTCATATGCAAACATATTTAAGTGAATCTCAACTCCTACCTTGAACTGTATATAAAAATAAACTCAAGGGTGATTGTAGAACAATGTAAGAACTCATATTATAAAACTTCTAAAAGAAAATATAGAAGAAAATGCGCTCTCCAGTTTGCAGATTTTATAGATACAATAGCAACAGCATTTATATAGTGTACATATGTAATTCAGTGACATTAAAATCGTTAGTTCTAGGAAAAAAACTGTTAAAGACAATGAAAAGGCAAACTTTACTGGAAGAACACATTTGCAAATCCCCACATAAGGCCAAAAAAAAAAAAAAAAAAAAAAAAAAAAAAAAAAAAAAGAAGCTTGTATTCAGAATTTTTTTTTAAAACCAAAAGTTAAAAGAAAACTTTGTAATACAAAATGAACAAAATATTTGAATATCAAAATCAATATACAAATGGCAAATCATACATGAAAAATGTTCAACATTAGTAGTCATTAGAAATAAGAAAAATGAAAGCTAAAACCAAGAAATACCACTGGACATGTATTAGAATGGTAAACTGTAATAGATAGATGACGATGATTATAGACAGATAGATAGATGGATGCAGATAGATACATAGATAACTATAACAAGTAACCCCCAGGACGTGGAGCACTTAGATTGTTGATGGGAATATATATATTCTATATATATTCTATATATTGTTGATGGGAATAAAAAGTGATACAGACTGGAAAAGTTTGGCAATTTCTTATGAAACATTAGAAACCATTCAATATTCCCACTCACAGGTATTTATACAGGAGAAAACTACCCACGTTCACACCAAATGTTAACTAGCAATTGCTATGGTTCGGATGCTTGTCTCCTCCAAACCTCATGTTGAAATTGGATCCCTAATATTGAAAATGGGGGCTCATGGGAGGTGTTTGGGTTGTGGGGGTGGCTTCCTCTTGAATAGTTTATTGCCCTTTCTTGGGGATGAATCAGTTCTCATTCTGTTAATTTCCTGAGTGCTGGCTGTTTTAAAGGGCCTGGCACTTCCGCTCTCTGTCTCTTGCTTCCTCTGTCACCACCGGATCTGCACAGGCCACCGCGCTGCCTTTCTCCTTCCGCCACCTTGAGTGGAAGCAGCCTGAGGCCCTCACCGGATGCGGAAGTCCAATCTTGGACTTTTTAGCCTTCAGAATTGTAAGCCAAATAAACCTTTTTTAAAATAAAGTACCTAGCCTCCATTATTCCTTTATAGCAATACAAAATAACTAAGACAAGAATTGTATTCGTCTTCTCAGGCTGCTTTAACAAAGTACCACAGACTGGATAGCTCAAACAGCAACAATTTATTTATTTATTTAGTTTATAGTTCTGGAGGCTAAAAGTGCAAGATCAAGGTGCTGTCAGGATTGATTTTTTTAGTGAGTCCTCTCTTCCTGGCTAGATGGTCTCTCCTCTTGCTGAGAGAGTGCCTGTGTGAGAGAGAGAAAGAGAGAGTGAGGCAGACAGAGAAATATCAAGTGTCTTCTCCTTACAAGAGCACTAGTAAAATAATCAAATAACCTGTAACCACCTATATAACCTAGTTCAGCCTTATCTCTTTAAAGCCTCCATCTCTGAACACAGTCACATGAGGAGTGAGGGCTTCAGCATATGAATTGCGAGAGGAGGGCATAATCCAGTTCACCAGAGGAATGCTGATTGTAGACGCTTTATGCATAATTTTGTAATAACTAGGAACCGAGTGTTCTTCAACTGTGAATGAAGTGTGGTACTTTCATACAATGCAACATTATTCAGTACTGCACAGGAAAGAACTACTGAAATAACATAGGCAGATCTGAAAGGTTATGCTAAGTGAAAAAAATAACAGCTAAACTCAATGTTGTATATAGCAACTCACAGAAGTAGAGAGTAGAATGGTGGTTCCCAGAGGTGGGACAGAGGACAGGGAAGGGGAGATATTAGTCCAAGGGTGCAAAGTTTTGATTAAACAAGAGGAATAGGCCGGGCGCGGTGGCTCACGCCTGCAATCCTAGCACTTTGGGAGGCCGAGGCCAGCAGATCACTAGGTCAGGGGTTAGAGACCAGCCTGGCCAATATGGTGAAACCCCGTCTCTACTAAAAATACAAAAATTAGCTGGGCATGGTGGCCCGCGCCTGTAGTCCCAGTCACTCGGGAGGCTGAAGCAGGAGCATTGCTTCAACCCAGAAGGTGCAGGTTGCAGTGAGCCGAGATTGTGCCACTGCACTCCAGCCTGGGCGACAAGACAGTGACTCCGTCTCACAAAAAAAAAAAAAAAAAAAAGCAGGAAGAATAAAAATTTTAGTAATCTATTGCAGCATGATGACTATAATCAATAACAAAGTCTATTTTAAAACAACTAAAAAAGATTTTAAATATTCTCACCACAAAGAAACGGTAAGTGTGAGAGATAATGTATGTAATAATTAGCTTGATTTAATCATCCTAAGATATATACATGTATAATGATATCTCATTGTACCCCATTAACATATATATAATTATTGTCTGTTAAAATAAAATAATTAAGAGGCCAGACACGATGGCTCACATTTGTAATCCCAGCACTTTGGGAGGCCAAGGCTAGTGGATCATGAGGTCAGGAGATGGAGCCCACAGTGAAATCATGTCTCTACTAAAAATACAAAAAATTTGCCCGGCGTGGTGGCGGGCGCCTGTAGTCCCAGCTACTCAGGAGGCTGAGGCGGGAGAATGGCGTGAACCTGGGAGGCGGAGCTTGCAGTGAGCCGAGATCGCGCCACTGCACTCTAGCCTGGGGACAGAGTGAGACTCCGTCTCAAAAAATAATAATAATCATAATTAAGAAAAAGATTTATTTAAGGCTGTATTTGGCATGATCCAACTTATATGATATTCTGTAAAAGAATTTTTAAAGTTATAGATATAAAAATTATGTCAGAAGTTGCTAGGAGCTAGTGTTGGGGAGGCTGGAATTTCTAGGGTGAGGATACTGTTTTATACTTTGATTTTGGTAGTGGCTTCATAACTCTATAAATTTCTCAAAACTCATAGAGCTGTATCCCCCAAATAGTGAGTATTTCTGTATATATTATAAATGAATAAATTGAAAACTTAAAAAAAGTCTGTAGTAAACACAAACACACAAAATCAAAAAAAAAAAATTTGATGCAGAAGAATTTCCTTGTAGTTCAGTCCATATGTGAAATTTATGTAAGAACAAAATATATTCGTTTTTAATATATTATAACTGAGCAAAAGCAGGAAAGAGAATGGGAATCTATTGGATTCACATAAACTGTTAAGTACTTAAAATCAATTGTAAAATCTAACCATCCTAAATATCTTATAAATTTGTCTCTTCATACTTACATTTAAAAGAAGAGGAAACAATACTGAGAAATTAGTTATGGCAAAGGATCCTGAAGTAAAATCCACCATAGTGGAGAAAGAAAAAGAAAGGTTTTCTCCCTGTTTGCAAGAGTTTCACTCTGAAGATGAGACGTGCTGCCTTCTGGCAGTTAAGAGAGGTTTCATGCATTACAAGTACTCAGGCTGATCAAGAGAAAAAATCAAAAACAAAGAAACAGGACAATGATGTGTGGTTTAAGGCAAAATTTCAGCGATCAGTTTTCAGAAGCAGAAGCAAGTCTGGGGAAAGTGCATTCTGGGGCTTTAAACTTAACAAAGGAATTGGAAGTTTAAGAATGTCAAAGCGATGACACTGGAAAGGTGAGGGCTGAGCAAGAAAAATTAGGCTGGGGCTTACACTTGTTCATGTAGGCGTTTTAGCCCTTTGCAGTTAACATCTATAACACAGAGTTAAAAATAAAGCTAGTGTAGGTATGGTGCTTCTGGTGTTTGTAGCCAGCTTAGAACATTTCAAATGTACCCTGTACATCACACCTTGATGTCACTTAAATTCTAACATTTGAAAAAACAGTAAAAATTATATAGAGAAACAAAATTATCACTAACTCACATAACTCTATGTGAATGCACTGCCTCATGTTGAAATTGGAATTACTATTGTTGTTAATTTCCTGAGTTTCTAATTTTACTTGGATTTAGTGTTCTCGTTGAAGGCATTCAGAACTTAGGTTTAGACAATAGTTTTGTGTAGACCGGAGGTTAGTTAAGTACGGCAAGGGCCAAATCTGTTTATCACCGGTTTTTATAAATAAAGTGTTATTAAAGCAAGCCACACACAACTATTCACATGTTGCTAGGGTTGCTTTTGCACTACAATGGCTGAGTTCAGTAGTTACAATAGAGACAATAGGGCCTGCAATGTCTAAAATACTCACTCTTATGCCATTTACAGAAAAAGTTTGCCACCCCCTGGGGTACACTAAAGAAATATCATTCTTATTTCTCAAAACTTCATAATAAACCACTCAAAGTTTAGTATATTAGAAAAACAACCATTTATTATATTTTATAATTTCCTGCATCAGAAATTCTCATTGGGTTCATTTGGCTGAATCTTCTGCTTCATGTGATGTTGACTGGAGTCACTTGGCATTTAGCTGAAGACAGGTCTGCAGGACCTGGGACGTTTCCTGCCCTCTGAGGGATAGTTGAAAGACTGTATTTATCTGAACTCCTCTCTCTCTTCTGGTATTCACATGATTCTTTAGTAGGATGATTAGACATCTTACGTGGTGGCTTGACACCCTTAGCGAGCAAGACGGAAACTCCCAGTTCTGCTAAATAAAGGTAGCAGAACTGACCGTAATATTGTTTCTACAGTGTGTGATATTTGTCAAGCAGTCACAGGCCAGTTCTGATTGGAATAAAGGTAGAATAGATCTATATCTTAAAAGGAAGTGTGTCCAGGAAACTGCAGCTATCTTTAATCCACCATTAAATTGATGCCAAATATTTCATTGTAATATTTGCTTTTAGGAAATGAGAACAAACCAGAAAAAGTTTCTGATCTAATTAAAAAACAGTATAATAGCTAAAAAATCATCGGCTAGAAAAATCAAAAGCTAATGGGAATAAAACACTGGATTTCCAAAGTTTCTATACTTCTGGCATTGTTAAAGTAACATGAAAAAAACTGTTCACCAAATTATTTAAATATTTAATGTTTCTTATTTATTTTACCAAGAATATTTCATTATGTAGTTTACTATGAAATACTTGAATCAAAGCTCATACTGTTAAAATTCTTTAAACATATATGTTGTGATTATTGCAACATGCTGGGTGCTTCAAACACTAGAAGAGTACACTGTATAAAGGGCTGTGGGAATTGCCAAATTTGTCTTTACTGCTTGTTATATTTGGTATTGGCACTGGGTTTAGAACAGAAGGTAACTAAATCCATATGTTTGCTTTAAAAATATTTCCGTCTTTTTCTTCACAGTGAAATGAAAACAACTATATTCCTGTCTCCTTAACCTTTAAGATGGGGCAAAACTTACGCTAACCTTTCTGATGCATCTATACATTTTTGAAAGGAAAAATAAAACCCTAGAATTAAACTTTGCTAAGACAAAACTCCACATTTCTTTTTAGTTGTGCCCATGCCCTATATCCTGAGTCATGTCATAAACATGGCATTTAAAGAATTAAACATTAGACATTGAGTGATGTGTTCAGAAATAATGTATCACAACTTCTACAAGCCTTCATGAGGCTATCAGTGCACATTCCTGGGGTGGCTTGCTGAAAACGTACCGCTTTATGTCTGTAGCACTGTCCTTTTCATATAAAGTAGAAGTAGAAGCAAATGAAGAGTTGCTGCTCCATAAAGCTTAATATCCAAGTAAGGCAATCCCATGTCTATTTCAGACCTTACACTCAAGGTGATCTGTGGGAATTGCTGATTGAATAACTATGGCATGTTGTTCATCATTTTTATTAATGATGGAGAAGTTATCTATGTGGCGTCAGTAGTTTTAAGTTGTAAGTCACATTAAAACAGTATGTTTTAAAATAATCATAAAATTTGCTTATGTATTTGTTCAAATTATTTTCTGAAATGTGATTTTTCCTCTCATTATCCATAAACACTCATATCAACAAATTTGAAGGGTCTTTGCATTATTCCTTTAAAACAGTGAAATATCCCCTCCAAAATTCATGGGGAAACAATTTCCAATGTGGCAGTATTGAGAGGTAGGTCCTCTAAGAGTTGATTGTAAAATGAGGCTTCTGTCCTTGTGAATGGATTCACCCGTTTGTGGATTAATCAGTTAGGGGATTAATGGACTATCATGGGAGGGAAACTGGTGGCTTTATAAGAAGAGGAAGAGAGCACATTGGTACATGAGCACACTCAGCCCCCTCTCCATGTGATGCTCTGCACCACCTCAGGATTCTGGAGAGAGTCCCCACCAGCAAGAAAACACTCATCAGATTCGGCCCCTTGACTTTGAACTTCCCAGCCTCCAGAAGAGAAAAAATAAATTTTCTATCCTTATAAGTTACTTGGTTTCAGGTATTCTGTTGTAAGCAACAGAAAGTGAACTAAGACAGAGGATAACAGCCTGGTGTGGTGGCTCATGCCTGTGATCCCAGCACTTTGGGAGGGTAAGGCTGGTGAATCTCCTGAGGTCAGGAGTTCAAGGCCAGCCTAGCCAACATGGCAAAACCCCGTCTCTACTAAAAATACAAAAATTAGCCAAGTGTGGTGTCACACGGCTATAATCCCAGCTACTCAGGAGGTGAGGCAGGAGAATCGCTTGAACCTGGGAGGTGGAGGTTGCAATGAGCCTAGATCGTGCCACTGCACTGTTGTCTGGGCAACAAAGTGAGACTCTGTCTTTAAAAAAAAGACAGGATAACAATACTTTTATGCAATCTGTCATAGCAGTCTTTGGTGACAGCTAAATTTTCTCTATAGTTCTTATTTGAGCTATTATGTGGAAATACTTCAGAAGAACATGAGTTATTTTTTCAAGTAAATGATACTGCATATTCAATATATAGCTGTTAAATATCTAAATATATAATTTCTTTATGTGCAGTTTCTTTGATATATTTACTAAGGATATGTGAAGAAAATGAAAAAAAATAATTATACCATGTATACTGGGTAGAAATAATGGCTGTAGAATAAAATAGCATGATGAGGGGAAAGTATAATGATTATGAAGGCATACCTGGGGCAGGGGGGTGGTTATATATGAATAGAATGCAGAATAAAGTGAGAAAAGTCCATGGAAAAATCTCATGTAAGTGCACCACAGACAAAGGAAAGAATAGGTACAAATTCCTGAAATAAGCATAAGCATGACTTCAAAGAAAGCCATTAAGACTAAATAAGAGGACATAAATTGGAATTGATGGAAATGATCATGGAAAAATACAAAAGTATCAGGCATTGTTTCATGCCTGATACCGTGTAAAAGTTACTCTAAAATTTTAGTTCCCTAAAAAACCACCATTTATTATTTTATGTGGGTCTTTGGGCCTAGTTCAATCCATCTCTGCTGGGCTTGGTTACACATCTACTGTCACGTGGTGGTAACTCAGCTGGGGACAGTTTAGGATGGCCTCCAATGGGATGGCTCTTCCATGCCATGTGGTTTCTCATCCTGCAGTACCTAGCTCAGGTTTGTACTTATAACAGAGGTAAGTGTCCAACAGAGAGCAAAACACGCAAGCCTTCTCGTATTCTAGGTGTGAAACTGACAGCTGTTCTGCTGCCTGCCTTATATTGGGGGAAGTAAGTCATAAGGCCAACCCAGTTTATATGGGGTAAAGAAACAGACTCCATCTTTTATTACTAGGAAGACTTGCAAAACCTATTGCAAAGGAAGAGCTAAAGCATTGAAAATATTTCGGCAACCAGTCTACCAAAGGAGGAGTTGGTTCATTAAGATCCTATGTATCATGAGATGAATTATTTTTTAAATTCTGTACATAAGGAGAAATTATTATGGTTTTGAATAAACCAAGGAATAATTTCATTTCTGTTTTAGAAATGTTACTCTTTTGTATTGGGAGAGAATTCAATGTGAGGTGAGGTGTTAGCAGTGGAAAGGAGAAGAGAAATGAGGCTGTCTTAGTAGTCTTACTGAAAAAAGATGACAGCAAAAACTGGTGGTAGTAGTGAAACTGTTTTAATTTCGGTTGTGTGTTGATATTAGTGCTAATGTGATTTGTTGAATAATTGTGAGAGAATTAGAAGTCAAAATTTTTTTCTAGGTTTATAGATTGAAAAATTTATTTACTTACCATTTGAGAAATGATTGACATATAAAAAGATGTGTATATTTCATAGCTACATCTTAATGAGTCTGGGTTAAGTATACAAGTGTGAAACCATCACCACTATCAAGGTCATAAGCATGTCCATCTCCCACAATATTCTCTCACCTATTTTATTATTAATATCATTATTATTATTATTATTAGGGGTTTATTGTTGTTAGAACACTTAACGTAAGATCTATCCTCTTAGCAAATTTTGAGTATGCAATACAGTATTGTTACTACTGGCACTATGCTTTATAGAAGATCTTTATAGAAGAGCCTCAGAACTTACTTCTCTTGCATGACTAAAACGTTTAACCATCACTTCCCAATTCCTTCTCCGTCAGAACCCAGCAACCACAATTTACTCTTTGCTTCTGTGAGTTGACTATTTCAGTTTCCACATGTAAGTGTTTGTCTTTCTGTGTCTGGATTATTTCAGTTAATATTATGTCCTTCAGGTCTATCCATGTTGTTGCAAATGACAGAATTACTTTCCATTTTAAGGCTAATATTCCATTCGTGTGTGTGTGTGTGTGTGTGTGTGTGTGTCATGTTTTCTTACCCATTCATTCATTGATGGACAGTTAAATTGTTTCCGTATGTTGGCTATTGGGAAGATTCTTGCTATGGGGGTGCAGATATCTGCTTGAGCTCCTGATTTTCCTTTGGATAATCAGACATGAGATTGCTGAGTTGTATCATAGTTCCATTTTTCGACTTTTTGAGGATCTTCTATACTGTTTTCCATAATGACCATACCATTTTACATTCCCACCAATGGTGTGCAAGGGTTTCCTTTTCTTTAATCCTCACTGACACTTACCTGTTGTCTTTTTTGATAGTAGCCATCTAAATGTTATAAGGCAATATCTTATTGCGGGTTTGATTTTCCATTCTCTAATGCATAGTTGTTAAGCATCTTTTTATGTACTTGCTGGCCATTTGTATGTCTTTTTTGAAAAAAAATTACTGACTATTCTGTTTTTGTTCATTTTTAAATTGTATTATTTGCTATTGAGTTGTATGAGTTCTTTGTGTATTTTGCATATTAATCCCTTACCAGTATTAATATCCACAATGTATTCTCTCATTCAATAGGTTTTCTCTTCAATCTGTTGTTTTCTTTGCTGTGAAGCTTTCTAGTGTGATATAAGTCCTACTTGTTTATTTTTGCTTTTGTTGCCTGTGCTTTTGGTGTCATATTTTAAAAAATTGCAAGACCAATATCAAGGAGCTTTTCCCTTTATATATTTTTTCTGTGAGTTTTAAGGTTTTAGGTTTACATTTAAATCTTCAATCCATTTTGCATTGATTTTTGTGTATGGTGTAAAATAAGGGTCCAATTTCCTTCTTTTGCATGTTGATATCTAGTTTATTCAACACCACTTACTGAACAGGCAATCCTTTCCCTGTTGTGAATTCTTGGCACTTTTGCTGAGGATAGATAGAGTTCACTAGATATGTGTAGGCTCCTTCTGTTTCATTGTTCTATGTTCCCATTTTAATGCCAGTACAAAACTATTTGAATTAGCATAGCTTTGTAATATATTTTGAGGTAAGTTTGTATAATTCCTCTAGCTTTTCTCTTTCTGAAGACTGCTTTGGAAATTCAGACAGAGCCTTATGTGGTTCCACGTGAATTTTATTTTTTTTTCTACTTCTGTAGAATAATGCCATTCGAATTTAATAGGTATTATATTGCATCCGTAGTTCCCTTTGACTAGTCTGAACATACTAACAACATTAATTTTTCAACCTATTAATATGTGGGTACTTTTATATTTATTTAGAAAGTTACTTTAATTACTGTTATTAATATTTTATAGTTGTCAGTGTATAGATCTTTCACCTCCTTGTTTAAATACACTTTATTGTATTCTTTTAGGTTCCACTGTATTTTATCCTTTTAGGTGCTATTGTAAATGAAATTGGTTTATTCTTTTTCAGATAGGTCCTTTAAGTGTGTAGAAATGTAACTAATTTTTGCATGTTGCTTTTGTGTACCACAACTTTATTGAATTCTTTTGTTTCTTTACAGATTTTTTTATATCTATTCTAATAGATTTTTCGTGGCATCTTAAAGGTATTCCGCATACATAAGATTACATCATCTTCTAACAAAGACAATTTTAATTTTTCCTTTCTGGCCTATACATATCTTTATTTCAGTTTATTTCCCACTTGCTCTAGTTAGGACTTTTAATACTATGTTGAGTAGAGGCAGCGAGAGTGGGCATTCTTTCTTGTTCCTAATCTTAGATAAAAAGCTCTCAGCCTTTCACCATTGAGTATGATGTTAGCTGTAGGCCTATCATATAAGGGCTTTACAACAAAGTGTTGTTGTACATTCCTTCAATACATAATTTATTGAGAGATTTTAATCATTAAGCAAATTCAAATCCTGTCAGATGCTTTTTCTATATCTATTGAGATGATCAAATGATTTTATCCTTCATTCTGTTAATGTGGTATGTCAAATTCATTGATTTGCATATGTTGAACCATCCTTGCATCTCAGAGATAAATTTTACTTGATCATGGTGTGTGACCTTTTTAGTGTTCTATTATATATGATTTTTAGTATTTTTTGAGGATTTTTAAAAACTATGTTCATCAAGGATATTGGCCTGTAATTTTTCATTTATCTATTTATTTTTGTAGGGTCCTTGTCTGGCTTTAGTATTAAGATAATGCTGACCTATAGAATAAACTTGAAAATATTCCTCCTGCTTAAAATTTTTGAAAGAGTTTGAGAAGAAGTGGTATTAGTTCTACTTTAAATGTTTGGTAAAATTCAGCTGTGAAGATATCACATCTTAGTTTGTTGTTGTTATTGGAATCTTTTTGATTACTGAGTCAATCTCATCACTCAATAATCTGTTTCGATTAGTATTACTTCATGGTTCAGTCTTGATAGGTTGTATGTCTATAGCAACTTATTCATTTCTTTTAGGTTATCCAATTTATTGGCATAAAATTTTTCTCTTATGATCCTTTGACTTGGTGTAGTATCAGTTGTAATGTCTCCTAGTTCATTTATAATTGTATCTGAGTCTTCTCTTTTTGTAAGTTTATCTAACTAAAATTTTGTCCATTTTATCTCTTTTTAAAAAAACTCAGTTTATTTGATTATTTCCATTTTGATTCTAGTGTCTATTTGATTGATTGATTTCTGCTCTAATGTTTACTCTTTTCTTCCATCTGATATTCTTTTTTCCATTTCTTGAAGAGTAAATTTAAGATTTTTCTTTTTTCTTAATGTAGGCATTTATAAACCTCCCTCTTAGAACTACTCTTGCTGCATCTCATAAATTGTAGTATATTGTATTTTCTATTTAGTTTGTTCCAATATATTTTTTATTTATATTTTTTATTTTTCTTTAACCAATTGTTTGAGTGAATTGCTTGATTACCAAATAATTGTAATTTTTCCTGTTTCCTCCTGTTATTAATTTCTAGTTTCATACTTTGGTAGTTAAAAAGTAACTTTTTATGATTTTAATATACTTAAATGTGTTAAGATTTGTTTTCTGACCTAACGTATGATCTATTCTGAATAATTTTCATGTACACTTGAGAATAATGTATACTCTACTGATGTTAAATAGAATATTTCAGATTTGTCAAGTAGGTGCATGTGGTCTATACTGTTGTTCAAGTTCACTGTTTCCTTATTGAATTTCTACCTGAATAATATATTGCTGAAAATAAAGTATTGTCATCCTCTACTATTGTACTGCTTTTGATTTCTCCCTTCAGTTCTATCAGTATTTTCTTTTTATAATTAGGTGCTCTATAGTTTGGTGCACATATATTTACAATTGTTATAACCTCTTGATAAATTGATCTTTCTATCATAACATAATGACTTTGTCTCTTAATGACAGTTTTTGGTTTAAAACTTTTTTGTCAGAAAAGTGTGACTACTCAGGTTTGCTTTTGGATACCATTTCAATGGAATATCTTTTTCCAACCCATCACTTTCAGTTTATGTATATTCTTAAATCTAAAGTGAATCACATATGTAGCATATGGATCTTATTTTTAATCCTTTCAGTTATTCTATATATTTTGATTAGTCAATGTAGTCTATTTACATTAAAGTTATTGATAGTAGAGTTACTATTGCCATTTTGTTAATTGTTTCTCATGCTTTTGTAGTTATTTAGCTCTTTTCTTCCCATCTTGCTAGCTTCCTTTGTGATTTGATAATTTTTTTGATAGTGGTATTCTTCAAATTTTCTTCATTTTTTGTGTATCTGCCAAAGAATTTTTTATTTATAATTACTGTGCACTTTACACTAAAATCTTATAATACCATTTTAAGCTGATAACTGGATACAAAACTTCAAACTTACATGTTTTTCTACCTCATTATTCATTATCAGTATCACAGTTGACATCTTTTTATGTTGCATATCCATTAACAAATTATTGTTGTTATATTTATTTTTATACTTTTGTCTTATAATTTATATACTAGAATTAAAAGTATGTACCACCATTGCACTATTAGAGCATTCTGAATTTGACTATATACTTACCTTTGCCAGTGAATTTTATACTTTATGTTTTCATATTGCTAATTGGCATTATTTTATTTCAACTTAAAGAACTCCATTTAGCATTTTTTGTAAAGCAGGTGTAGTGGTAATGCATTTCTCCAGCTTTCATTTATTTTGGAAAGTGTTTTATCTCATCTTCATTTTTTTTTTTTTCCCTAGACAAAGTCTTGCTCAGTTGCCCAGGCTGAAGTACAGTGGTGCAATCTCAGCTCACTGCAAGCTCCGCCTCCCAGATTTACACCATTCTCCTGCCTCAGCCTCCCTAGTAGCTGGGACTACAGGTGCCCACCACCACATCTGGTTAGTTTTTTTTCTTTTTCTTTTTCTTTTATTCGTTTGTTTTTTTAGTAAAGCAGGATTTCACCATGTTAGCCAGGACGGTCTCAATCTCCTGACCTCATGATCCACCCACCTCGGCCTCCCAAAGTGCTGGGATTACAGGCATGAGCCACTGCACCTGGTCTCTCATTTTCATTTTTTAAAGGTAGCTTTGCCAGGTATAGTATTCTTGGTTGCTATTTTGTCTTTTTTTCTCCTTTCAGCTGATTGAATATATCATCCCACTGACTCCTGGCATGCATTGTTTCTATTGGGAAACCCACGGATATTGAAGGTTGTCTTGCATGTAATGATTCACTTTTCTCTTTATGTTTTAAAAATTATTTTTGTGTTTGACTTAGACATATTGCTTATGTGTCATGGTGAAGATCTCTTTACACTCAATCTATCTGGAGTTCTTTAGGCTTTATATATTGAAATGTTCATTTTCCTATCCAGATTTCAGTTTTAGGTCATTATTTATTTAGATAAGCTTTCTACATCTTTTTCTCTTCTCCTACCAAGACACATATAATGTGTATATTGGTTCACTTTATTTTGTTCCATAAGCCCAGTAGGCTTTCTTTTTCATCAGTCTTTTTTCCTTTGCTTTCTTCTAACTGAATCGATTCAAAAGATCTGTATTAAAGTTTGATTTTTTCTTCTGTTTCATTTAGTCTGTTTTGAAGATCTTTTTCATGTTTCCGTTCAGACATTGTATTTTTCAGATCCAGAATTTTTGTTTGATTCTTTTAATGATTTATATCTCTTTGATGTATTTCTCATTTGGTGAATTTTCTCATTCAGTATGTATTTTCCTGAATATATTTAATAGTCTGAGTTAATGTAGTTCACTGAGTTTCTTTAAGATTATTATTTTGAATTATTTGTCAATTAATAGATCTCATTTCTTTGGAGTTTTATAGTTTTATTTTGTTTCTTTAGTAGTGTCATATCTCATTGATTCTTTGTGTTCCACAAATTGTTACATTACTGTCTCTACATTTGAAGCATCAGTCATCGAGGCATCTTATATTTCTGTCTTCGCTAACTGGCTTAATGAGAAAATGACTTTCACCAGTGAGCCCAGCTAGACATTCTTGGGTCTCTCATACCTTTACTATTGCTGCAACCACTCCACTTTTCTTAACCCCTTTTAGGGGCAAAGTCAGGATTGTTTGCCTTTACTCAGCCTCACAAAGCCAAGACTAATGCTGATAGCTTCCTATTTATTTTCATTATGGTAGTACCCTGAAGTGTTCAAGGTTGTGAGCCTTCTTCCAAATGAGCAGAGTTGAGCTGGTTGCAACAATACACACCTGCTGTTGAAATTTATGTGCTGTTTTCAGGAGCTCACATGGTTCACACATGGGATATCCCTGGTGCCACCCACTAGAGGTTGGGAGCAGATCATCTGGCTGTGGCAAGGGGATCTTCAGGCAGGACATCCTGTGGGGTTCACAGATGGACCTCTTGATGGAGTCCACAAGCCCGTTGGTAGGATTGGCAACCAGCTGTTGAGAACTGTGTGGCAGTTGCTGTGCATTCCTTCCCCTTCTCACTGCTCTTAGTTGTCCCCGGATGATTCAGCCATGCTGTTTCTCTTGGTATTTTGGGTCCCACAAGACCTACCTGAAACATTGAGAAATGAGCATCCCAAGAAGCATCCAACAAGGCTGGGAAGCCAGGTGTTCACTTTGATTTTCATTTTTAATGTGGGAGAAATTGTGGGCTGAGGGAACCTCTCTCAGCACTGAGCGAACCTCTCTCAGCACTGAGCTGTGCTATCTGAGGATAGAGGTGACAAAGGTTAAGTTAAACCAGTTGTCTGAAATTCTCCAATGAATCCATTCTTGGATTTTTGGTCCCACTGAGGTGCTGGAACCTCTCAACTAGACCCTGTGGCTTCCAAAAAGATATTCATGTCTGTGGATGGTTGCCAGTACTGGGAGCATGAAGGCTAGAGTCTCCAATTCCGCCAATTTCCTGATGTCCCTCAAAAGCAGATGCTAGAAATTTTTTAGAGTGTTTTTTTTTTTTTCAATTTGGACACTTACATTTCTTAATTATAACAATTTTGCTGCTTGATCAGTGTGCTGACTCTAATTGAGTTAATTATGCTTCTGAAGGATAAATGCCTCAATTTTTAGAAAACTGTGTTTTAGAGAATCATTTTGATAATTTGGAGATAACTGGGTTTAGGCAAATATACATTTTAATGATGAAACTTGTTATCCTTTATATTTACGTGAAGGTGAAGAAATACAATATGAAAAATAAACACTTCAGGAATATCAGTCCTAAGATTGTTTTTTAAATCTCAAGATTCTTACTCCTTTAAAAATTGAGATGCTTTAAAGATATTTTGTTTCTGTTGACTATATCTATCAAGATTTACTGTAATAGATTTTAACACTGAGAATGTTTAGAATATTCTTTTATCAATTCACTCAATAGTAGTAATAAAAAACATACTACTCTTAAGATATATATTATTTTTAAAATGAATACAATTATTTATAAATTTCTAAAAAATTAATGAGAAATATGGTGGTGCATTATATCTTTGAAAATCTCTTTAATGTTCTCCTTAATAGAAGATAACTAATTTATCTTGCCTAGTTGCATATTCCTTTTATTGTAACATGTTATTTGGATTTTAGTACATAAAATTGAAATGGGAGGATATTGAAGACCTCTGGCAGCATTTGCTGGATCTGGAGAACTTTTCAGCAACTAATTTGAGAACTGCTTTTCTAGAAACACTGCTCTAGAGAATTTGGTTAGCTACCCAAGTTTTGTGAGGATACTTTACTTTTACTAGAGACTTTAAATACAGAGCACGTGTCATTTTTGTCCTCAGTGCACACTTATTGCTATTGCAATGAAAAAGGGGTACTTGAGGGCTGGCATTACACGTGTTAACCTTTTTTGATATGCACTTTTTATCCTGGGTGAATTTATTCTTAATTTATCAAATACCCTTACGTTATTATGAACTTTTATGTTGATACCCGTGTCAGTTTGCTAGAGCTAATATTCCACAGACTTGGTGCTTTAGCAACAGAAATTAATTTTCTCAGAGTTCTGGGGGTTGTGAAGTCCAAAATTAGTGTCAAGAGGTTTGATGTCTTCTGAGGTCTCTCCCTTTGACTTACAGATGGCCACTTTTATACTGTGTCCTTACATGGTGTTTTCTCTACTCATGCACATCCTGATGTTTCTTCATGTGTCAAATTTTTCTCTTCCATAAGGATACCAGTCAGACTTTACAGATCACACTGTAATGGTTTTCTTTTAACCTAATCACCTCATTTAAAAAAAACAAAAACAAAAACAAAACAAAAAACACCTCATCACCAAATACTATCACATACTGGGGTACTTAAGGGAGGACACCATTAAGACCAAACAATACTTCGTCTTCAATCTCCAGATGGTTCTTACCCAGCTACCTATATCATAATATATAATACTTTAGTTTAGAAGTACAAAGAAATAGCAGTAAAAGAGAGATTATTCTATATTTTGTACCAGTAAAAACTATAGTCTCACAGATATGTTATGTAACTACAGTTGCCCCTTAAACAACACAGGTTTGAATTGTGTGGGCCTACATATATACAGAATTTTCTTTAAACATTACACTGAGTGTACCTGCCACTCTTGCCTTCGCTTTCACCTCCCGTACCTCTTTTGCCTCTGCCATCCCATAGACAGCAGAACAACCCCTCCCTCCTTGTCCTCTTCCTCAGTCTACTCAACATGAAGATGACAAGGATAAATACCTTTATAATGATTTGTTTCTACATAATAAATAGAAATACATTTTTTCTTTCTTATGATTTTCTTAATATTTTCTTTTCACTAGCTTACTGTATTATAATAATACAGGATATAATACATATACAAAATCTGTGTTAATTTACTGTTATCTGTTAGGCTTCTGGCTATCAGTAGACTATTAGTAGTTAACTTTTTAGGGAGCCAAAAGTTATATACGGACTTTTGACTGTGTAGGTGGTCAGTGTCCCTAATCTTTGTATGGTTCAAAGGTCAACTATAAAGCATAACTTTTGACTAAATAAAGCTAAATTTTTGAAATGATAAAGCAGCAAATATTTAGTAAGAAATAATTCTAGAAAGAAGATGGCAAAATAGAACCCTCCAGCAATTGTCCCCCTACAGGAACACAAAATTTAACAACTATATATGCAAGAAATTACCTTCAAAAGAAACAAAATCAGGTGAACAATTACAGTACCTGGTTTTAACATAGTATCACAAAAAGAGGCCTTGAAGTGGGTAGAAAATACATTCTTGCATTGTCTACAGGGCCCCTCCTCCAGTAATCAGTCCTGGAATGACACAGCTAAAAATACAAAAGAAAAAGCTTTAGCCAAATTAAATTTAAGGTAGCTTAATTTAGCAATGAGTGATTTGCAAATTGGGTGGCCTTCTGAACCAGAGCAGTCTCAGAGACTCTAGCACAGTCATGTGGTGGAATAAGATTTATGGATCAAAAAAGGAAGGTGACATACAAAAAATGGAAGTGATGTACAGAAACAACTGAATTGGTTACAGCTCAGTATTTGACTTATTTGAATAAGTTTCAAACAGTTGGCTACATTTGATTGGCCAATACTCAGTGATTGGCACAAGTGTCAGCTTTGGTCCATTTGTACCTCTTGTGTATTAATGAATTTGTTGTTAATGAACTTCAAGAAAACACAGATAAGGAATTCAGAATTATATCAGAGAAATTTAGTAGAGATTGAAATATTAAAAATCAAGCTGAAAATCTGTAGCCAAAAAATTCAATCAGCAAACTGAAAAATGCATCAGCATCGTTCAACAGCAGAATTGATCAAGCAGAAGAATTTGTTAGCCTGAAGACAAGCTATATACCAGAAGAGAAAATACCAGAAGAGAAAATACCAGAAGAGAAAAAAGAAAAAAAATTTAAAACATGAGCATGCCTACAATATGTAGAAAACAGCCTCAAAAAGGCAAATCTAAGAATTATTGGCCTTAAAGAAGACATAGAGTTTGAAGAAGAAAGTTTATACAAAGAAATAAAAATATAATTTTCCAAACCTACAGAAACATATGAATATTCAGGTACAAAAAAGTCATAGAACACTAAGTAGGGTCAACCAAAATGAGATTACCTCAAGGCATATATTATTCAGACTCTCAAAGGCGGGGGATAAAGAATAATCCTAAAAGTGGCAACACAAAGAAGTAAATAATATACAAAGGAGCTCTGATGCATCTAGCAGCAGACTTCTCAGGAGAAACTTTACAGTCCAGGAAATATTAAAATAGCATATTCAAACTGCTGAAGGAAGAAAACAAAAAGAAAAACAAAAACACACACACACAATAACTTTCAACTTAGAATATTATGTCAAGCAATGCTTTCCTTCAAACATAAAGGAGCAACATTTTCCAAGACAAAACATGTTGAAGGGTTTCATTAACACTAGACCAGTCCTTTAAGAAATGCTGAAGTGAGTTCTTCAGTATCAGAAAAAAAGGATGTTAACAAACAACAAGAAATGCTCTGAAGGTATAAAATTCACAAGTAATAGTAAGTACACTAATACAAAATATTCTAACACTGTAATTTTGGTGTATAAAATCGTCAAAGATTTAGTAAGAAGACTAAAAGACAAACCTATCAATGATAACTAAACAACTTTTTTAAAAATAGTAAGACACAATATAAATAGAACAAAAAGTCAAAAATAAGGACAGGAATGGAGATAAAATGCAGGGGTTTTTTTGTTTGTTTGCTGTCTCCTTATTTGTTTTTGTTATTTTCACTGTAATCACACTTACGTTGCCATCCTAATTGGTTATAAGATGCTATTTGCAAGTCTCATAGTAACCACAAAATAAAAACCAATAACAGATACACAAAAGATGAAAAGCAAAAAATTAAAACATACTACCATACAAAAATCACTAATATACAATGGTAGACAGGAAGGGGGGAAAAAAGAAAGAGAGGACTAACAAACCCACTAGAAAACAAATAACAAAATGGCAATATTAACAGTAAGTCCTTTCCTATGAATAATGGTAATATTGAACTTAAATAGACTAATTTTCCAATCAAAAGGCAACATGGCTAACTGGATTAAAAAAAACAACAACACCCAACTAAATGGTGTCTGTATGAATCTCAATCCATAAAGATATATATATATATATATAGACTAAAAATAATGAAAAAAATCATGCAAATGGAAACAGAAAAAGAGTTGGAGTAGCTATGCTTGTATCAGATGTAATAGATCATGACAAAAATTTTAACATGTGACAAAGAATGTCATTATATATAATAAAACAATAAGTTCAGTAAGAGGGTATAACAACTGTAAATATCCATGCGCCCAAAACTGCAGTACTCGGAGAAATAAAGCAAATATTATTGGACCTTAAGAGAGAGATAGATTCCAATTCAGTTAAAGCTGGAGACTTCACACGCCACCCCACTTTTGGCATTGGACAGCTCATCCAGATAAAAAATAAACAAAGAAATAATCAGCTTAATCTGCACTATAGACTAAATGCACTTAATGGATATTTACAGAACATTTCATTCAACAGTTGCAGAATACACTTTTCTCTCTTCTGCACATGGAAAATTCTCAAGGATAGACCATATGTTAGTCCACAAAACAATTCTCAAAAATTCTGAAAAACAGAAATCATAGCAAGTATTTTCTCTGAATACAATATAATAAAACTAGACATTAAAAATGAGCAATTTCAGAAAGTATACAAACATACAGAAATTAAGCAATGTGCTCCTGAATGACCATTGACCAAAGCTCAAATAAAAGAAGAAAATTAAAATACATCTTAAAACAAATAAAAATGGAAACACAACATACCCCAGTCTATGGCGTACAGCAAAAGCAGTGCAAAGAGGGAAATGTATAGCAATAACTGCCTACATCAGAAAGGTAGAAAAACTTCAAATAAACAACAGAGTGATGAATCCTAAAGAATCAGAAAAGCAAGAGCAAACGAAACCCCAAATTAATAGAAAAAAGTAAAGATCAGGGCATAAATAAAATTGATAAAAAAATACAAAAGGTAAAATTGAAAGTTAGGTTTTTGAAAAGGTAAACAAAATTGATAAATCTTTAGCCAGACTGAGAATAAAAGAGATAAGGCCCAAATAAAACCAGAGATGAAAAAGGGGACATTACAACTGATACCACAATTCAAAGGATCATTAGAGACCATTATGAGCAACTGTATGCCAGTAAACTGGAAAACCTAGAAGAAATGGATAAATTTCTAGATATATACTACCTACCACAATTGAACTATGAAGAAACTCAAAACCTGAATTGAACAATACCAAGATAAAAACCTGAACTGACCAATATCAAAATAAGAAAAAAAAAAAGTTTTCCTCAAAGAAAAGCTGAGGACCCAATGGCTTTATTGCTAAATTCTACCAAACATTGAAAGAATGGCTAATAGCAATTCCATTAAGACTCTTCCAAAAAATTGCAGAGAAGGAAATACTCCCAAAGTCTTTCCACAAGACCACTATCACTCTGATGCTGAAACCAGACAAAGATGCAACAACAAAAGGTAACAACAGGCCAATATGTCTGATGAACACAGTTGCAAAAATTCTCAACAAAATAGTGTTCGCTGGTGCCTCATCAAAAATGCTTGTGTCAGAAACAACCAAGTGGTAAATTTGTCTCAGCCATGGCCTCTGAATAACCAAAATATATGTTGAACTAGTTCAAAGCTGCAACAAGAATTCCTCCTATAGTTTCTCTCTTCTCTTTCAGAAATAGTCGTTGGTAGCATTACACTGTTTTTAATTCATAAATGATATTGACATTTATTCTATTTCCTTGTTATAATTATAACTGAGGGATAAGGGGACAATCCTGGATAATCAAAACATCTACAGAGTAGCAGTGTTTCTGCAGACCTGGCTTCAAGGGATTTTGCCATATCAGGGCCTGCCATAATTAAGGGCTGTTATTCATCAATCTTCATGATACCCTAGGACTGCAATATTTCAGGTTCTGTCATGTTTCAGGGATTCCCATATTCTAGTGCGCCATGCAGAAAGGAAACTGAGCTAAGACTGAAAGGTATGAGCTACAACGCTGGCTTGCTGGAATGGCTCCTAGGCATAGATATTCAAGGAGATGACAGAAAAGAGGCAAGCTCAAATGCCTGTGAATAGATCACTCCCAGTCCAAGCCAGTTCTCTACTTCATGATCTCAATGGCCTTGGTCTAAAGAAAAATGGTTTAAAGCAAAACTCAGGCTCAAGTTTAATGGTTAGAAGAAACTAGTCCAGAAAAAATGGGAATCATGTCAGAAAGCATTTCCCCATTTTTCAATGAAAACAATGTCTACACCCATGACATGCTTAAGCGACAAAGAAATAAAGGAGAATATATGCACATTTATTGAAAAAGAAGATGGTGGAAGGAGGAGGAGAAGGAGAAGCAAAAACAGGAGGAAAAGGAAGTAGAGAGGAAAGAGGAGAGTGAGGAAGAGAGGGAAAAAAGAATGCAAAATGCAACTGAGAAATTCAATCAAGAAGAGAAAGCATGATTCAAAAATCAGAAGCAGATTCCCTACTTGTAGTTTATTTCATAGATAAATTAAATGAATTCAGTAAATCATCATATTCAAATACAAAACAATAAAATAACATGTGGAAATGAGATTGCAGAGTGAGGGAATCAGAATCAGAATCAATCTAAGATAATTATAGTACAAATGAACAATTTAGGAAAAAAAAGACAGGAAAGAATGCTCCAATTTTTCCAAAAGGGAAGCATTTCAAAAAACTGGCCTTGAAAATCTATTTCGAGTAAACAAAACTGTCCATAAAATAAATGGCCACCAGGGTTAATTGCTATAGGTCATTGATCTTGAGGCACACTACTTTTAAGATTTTGACACTTAGGGAGAAATAAACTAGTTGAGATGTCTCATATAAAAAGCAGAGCATCACAACTGCCCTAAGTTTGTAACTTATGCATAGAAAAAGACATGAACTGTATAAAAAGGAAAGTAAGAGACTATTGAACGTGGGATTCAGGCCTGAGCAGGTGAGGCAGAAGTTGAAATGATAAGGGGTGGTGCGGTTAGATATAGGTAATTTTCAAAGACTTAGCTTTGTTCAGGATGATAGATTTGTGCTTAAAAATTATGGCTATTATCATCATACTTTTTTTTTTTTTTTGAGATGGAGTTTCGCTCTTGGTACACAGACTGGAGTGCAATGGAGCCATCTCGGCTCACCATAACCTCTGCCTCCCGGGTTCAAGAGATTCTCCTTCCTCAGCCTGCTGAGTAGCTGGGACTACAGGAGCGTACCACCATGCCCCACTAATTTAGTATTTTTAGTAGAGATAAGGTTTCTTCATGTTGGTCAGGCTGGTCTTGAACTCCCACCCTCAGGATCCACCCGCCTTGGGCTCCTAAAGTGCTGAGATTTATTATTATACTTTTTAACTAAGATATAACATAATGCAGGAAAGTACACACAATCTTTAACTTGAAAACATTTGTATATATACTACCACATATAACTGCCCCTCAGATTAAGATAAAGAACATTTCCAGCATCAGAGAAGTTTCCTTTGTGCCTGAAAACATTCTCTGCTCTGTTAGACAGAAATAGTGATTAAAGCTAAATGTAACCCCGCACTGAACCAGGTCCAGGATCTGTGGCTGTAGTTTAGAGTGAGTCTGCGTTTGGCTTGTTTCTGTTTCTTGGGTGTAGCCCTCCTGGAATTTTGATTGGCATGCTTTTGGCCCCGGTGTGAGATGCAGTTTGGTGTTTTTGAATGTAGAGCCTCGCTCTGCACCCCCATCCTCCTGAGGCTTCAGAGTCCTGCCCGTGTTCCTTGAGTGGGAAACCAGTGGTATGTTTGACAAAGCTTTCCCCTCCAGTGGGACTTTTCTCCCAAGAATGGTCAGAGTGAGCAAGTTTCACCTATCTTTCTGGCCCAGCTAATGCTCTTCTTATTCTTATCTGTCTCCTCTGCTTTGAACATTCTCCCCCAGGGAAATGTTGAGCTTAGTGTTTTTATTTAGCTTGAAGTCTCTGCAGGATCAAAATCTAGCAGATATCTTTATGTGTTGAAACTCCTTCACTGCAAATGAATTTTGTTTCCTCATTCTCCCAGTTTGCTTCCACGCTCAGCAAAAGCTTCTCTGGTTTCTCTTTCTTTCGAGAATTCCATCTGCTTGGGCTACTCTATGCAGGATCCTGCACGTCCCCTTCTCATGCTCACCTCTGCCAATATCGGTTGAGCTCTTAAAATCATCTTTCTTTTATGAACTTCTGTATTAGTCTGTTCTCGCATTGCTGTAAACAACTACCTGAGATTGGGTAATTAATAAAAATAAGAGGTTTAATTGACCCAGAGTTCCACGGGCTGTACAGGAAGCATGTTGGGGGAGGCCTCCGGAAACTGACAATCATGGTGGAAGGCGAAGCGGAAGCCAGCATGTCCTACACGGCTGGAGCAGAAGGAAGAGAATGTGAAGTGGGAGGTGCTGAACATTTGTGTGTGTGTGTGTGTTTTGAGGGGGAGTCTCGCTCTGTCTCCCAGGCTGGAGTGCAATGGCACAACCTCAGCTCACTGCAACCTCCACCTCCCGGGTTCAAGTGATTCTCCTGCCTCAGCCTCGCGAGTAGCTGGGATTATAGGAGCCCGCCATCATGCCTGGCTAATTTTTATACTTTTAGTAGAGATGGGTTTTCACTATGTTAGCCAGGCTGGTCTCCAATTCTTGACCTCTGGCAATATGCCCACCTGAGCCTCTCAATGTGCTGAGATTACAGCCATGAGCCACGTTGCCCAGCACTAAACACTTTTAAACAACCAGATCTTATGAGAATCAATCACAAGACAGCACCAAGGGGGGATGGCTCTAATTAGAAACCCCTCCCATTATCCAATCACCTCCCACCCACCCCACCTCCAACATTGCCAATTACAATTCAGCATGAGATTTGGGTGGGGACACGGACCCAAACCATATCAACTTCCAATTATGGGCATGGATGATTATGTTTACTCTACCTCTAACCTATTCATTTCCAACCATGAACTGGGATAATCATAACTAGAAGACAAAGTTGTTTATCTTATTCAGTGACAAGGTAGGGAAATTATTTTATTGCTAAGTGACAAGCACCTATTAATGTGAGTAAAGTACATGACAGCTCAGGTCCTAAAGCGTCATTTCTAGATATACATCTTGCAGTAATAGGATGTTCTCTGGATTAGCTTTTTAAATTTACTCAGATGTGAATTTTATAAGAGTTGATAAGAAGAGGTTAAAGGATGCTGGGAATAGATATCTGGACAAATCAAAGTTTTTTTTAAAAAAAGATCCTTTAAATTAGATCACTGCATATAAATGTGATAGAGTTTGGGCCATGCTATTCTTACTTGCACAAAATTTGAATACCTGACGCTTGAGCAAAGATGCTCAAACTTCGCTCACATGGTAAAAGCTATAAAATTATATTTATTTGCAATCATTAAAATATTATACAAATTACTTCTTTGGGCAAAGCAGAAATTTTTCTTTTAGAGAAGCTGAATTTCCAAACTTAATCCAATTATTAACTGATGATTTATTTTCATGTAATATGGCTAAGTATATGTCATATGGTTAAATATTGTTTGAAGATGTTCGTGTATTAAAATATTCATACAAAATAGTGGAATATGCTATAGCTTTAGATGGAGGCTAAAAGCTGAGCACTTTCAATTACATGCTGGTAGATCACTGGAAATGTGGAGATGAGGACATTCCAGTTACACTTTGCAAAAATCTACACACAAAAGGTAGTATAGAGAATGATGAAATAGATATTTTCTTACAAAAATATTTATTAGCTGAAACATGTGAATATTACATTATTCTTATATTACAGGAAATGAGGTTCAGTGATATGTCTTTTGTTTCCTTTTCTAATACTCAGTAGTATATTAAATGTTCTTATTTAAAAACTTTTATATTTATATCATATCATAGCATGTCAATTTAATTTTTGTATAATTTTTATATTATTTTTATGAGACTATTTTACTGTTTACCCTGCCCTCTTTTTAAGGCTCCCAGTAGATATGTATTTTTGTTTCTACTTCAAGTATGGAATGGGATTAGAAAATAATAGCACAAATTATCATAAAGAAAATATGTTGAAACATCTGGAAATATAATTATATTTTAAAATACTGAGTTTAGTGGAGTCTGTCCGTATAAATTTATATACACAAGATAGGCACTCTTCAAAACGCTATTGTTTTTATTAATTGTATATAAATGACAAAGTTGAATTATGGTAGAAACATTGTGAGCCTGATAATCCTATGGTTTCGCATCATATTATCTTTCAACTTTTCTGTAGCTTTGAGATTTTTTTCAAAATTTTTTTTAAACTGGAGAAATATGACAAACTCTCAAATTTTGGTGAGGTAGCATGTCTAAGATTTAAAAAAGCTTCTTTTCAGCATCTAAGTCATGTCTCATCATGGCCCTGATACCCTTTACCCCCAACTCATTTGGGTTGAGGAGTTCTGTGCCAAGATGGGGTATGTTCTTCACAGAAATGTTCCTTCTTCCATGTTGCTAAACCCCAATGTTTTTCATGTTTAATCCCTCAAGGAGTTCTCTAAAGCCTCCAAATCCCACTCTCCAGCTATTGAGCCCTGGCTATAGGTAGAGGGAATAGAACTCTTCCGGACTCCACTCACCAAGAAGAGTTAGTCCAATTGCTTATTGGCATGCTGTATTCCTGTCAGGGAATGAGATGAGGTCTTAAGTTATCTCTGCCACATAAAACTTATGAGAGTTCTTGAAACATTCGAGTATATCTGCCTGTAACTGATCAGACATGGACTGCCTACTGTGAAATTCAATAAAAACACATTGTTAGAGTTGTAGTTAGAATTGCTGCACTCATTTTGTGGACTTAACAGCCATTGAGATGAAGATGTCATTTAGGTTTGGTTCTGTGCCCTAAAATTAGCAGTGTTCCTCCTTGGCGTTTTTGTCCCCAACGATGCTAATTGTTCTTCCAGCACTCTGTTTAATTTCTGTGGGGTTTGCTATTCTGCCTGTCATCTGTCTTCCTGAGCCTCTGTCAGTGATCTATGAGGCAACTGATTGTTCCTGTCAGCCTACCTTAAAGATCCAATGAAAATGAACACCTCTGAAACTGCACCCAAGCAATACTGGCTTCTGATGTGTTCATTTTCACGCCCTTCTTTGGCTACACTCTATTACTTTCATCTTATGTGCTATTTTATAATGTGACCTTTGTCGTAAAAAAACCCTACTTGAATTTTAAGTGGTAGTTAAGAGAAAGCAATGTTGTGAAAAAGGAGAAAAAAAGGAAAATAGGCTTTCCTTTTAAGGCGTTGCTTGTTATATGCAAGAGTGTTAATCACAGCCAGAATGAGACTTTCAAATCTCAACAAAGTAATAGATCAATGCTTCTGAGTTTTTGGTCAGGGTAATGTGTCGTTTTTATTTTATAGAAAACACAACTTCTTTGATAACCTTGTTTTTCGTTGTTGTGTAAAATATGAGTTTATGTATTTTTATTTAGTTTCTGGTTGACTGGGCATACTATCGTGCTATGGTGTTTTGTATGAAATGAACACATAATATTAAGAATCCTATCACCCCTAAATAAGGGTGTAGAGGAGACTATGTGTTCAAAATATTCCAGTTTATATCCTGAATTTTTTGAAGGACTTTCTGCTGACTGGTGTGTGCATTAAAATTTGAAATTTCTCTAGTAATCATGCCCATTTTGTATTAAATGTATATCCAGATGACATCTGCTTCAAAAATGTTATGAAGCTAAAATGGTTACAGAGTAATTTATTAAAATAGAAATTTGTTTCTTTGGTCTTTGTATTATCCTCTCCAGTGTTCTACAAATTATAGTTGGTTTTAGGCCTCATTACTTCAGGGATTTTTTTTTTTTTTTTTTTTTGGCAGAATGCAGTTACAGACCAAAGTCAAGGTTCGGCCTCTTTTGTGGACTGAATGTTTGTGTCCTCTCCAAGTTTACAGGTTGAAACTCTAATCCCCATTGTGATGGTATTTGGAGATGAGGCCCTTGGAAGCCAATTAGGGTTAGATTCAGTTATGAAGTTGGAACCCTCATTATGGAATTCATGCCATCAGTAAAGGAGGAAATTTATTACCCTGAATTGTACACTTGAAAACAGTAAAGATGGTAAGAGTAAATGCGTGTGTGTGTGTGTGTGTGTGTATATATGTGTGTGTGTGTGTGTATTTTTTTTTGTTTTGTTTTGTTTTGTTTTTATTTTTTGTGACGGAGTCTCTCTCTGTCACCTGGGCTGAAGTGCAGTGGCATGATCTCGGCTCACTGCAACCTCTGCTTCCCAGGTTCAAGTGATTCTCCTGCCTCAGCTTCCCGAGTAGTTGGGATCACAGGGGCACAGCACCACGCCCAACTAGTTTTGTATTTTTGGTAGACATGGGGTTTTGCCATGCTGGCCAGGCTGGTCTCAAACTGCTAACCTTGGGTGATCCATTTGCCTCAGCCTCCCAAAGTGCTGGGATTACAGGCGTGAGCCACTGCACCTGGCCGTAAATGTATATTTTACCTCCACTAAAAAATTATTTTTTTTTTAAGAAAGAGAAGACTATCTTAAGGAAAAGACTGTGTTTTCCTTTGCATACATATACCAAGGAAAGCTATGTGAGGACATCACCAGGAAGATGGCCTTCATCAGGAACCCCACCATGCTGGCATCCTGATCTCAGACCTCCAGCCTCCTGACTGTGAGAAATAAATCTCTGCTGTCTAATCTATCTAGGCTGAAGTATCTTGTTACAGCAGCCCAAACTCATTAAGACACCACTATTTTGTAAAAGCCAAATCCCAATGAGACAGTGAAGCTAAATTGTTCTAAAAAAAAGTGCAGAAGAAAATCTTTGAGGTCAATGAAATGGGAAGACGGCTATTGTATTTCAAGACTCAAGAGAGAAGAATGTCTTCCAGGATCTGTCTCTGCTTCCTCATAGAGGCAAGAGAAAGACAGACAAGACTTTAGACAGAAATGGAGGGACAGACACTCAGATCCAATTAGAAAAAGAAGGAATATCCAGCCTCATCCAAGAGCGCTGGATCCCAAGGTGGCATGGAAGAAGACTTTAAGGGCCACGCTAACAACTAAAGGACAGAGCCCTTTACCCCCCACCAGTGAAACATAACTCCATACAGCCAGTTTCCAATCCTGGTGAGGTGTAGAAGGCTGATGGTGACTTTGATTATCAATAATATGTATTTTTTTAAACCTAGAGAAATGCAATTTAGTTGACCCTTGAACAACATGGGTTTGAATAACTCAGGTCCACTTCTGCCTCTGCACTCCTGAGACAGCAAGAACAACTCCTTCTCTTCTTTCTCAGACTACTAAACATGAAGATGACAAGGATGTAGACCTTTATGATGATCCACTTCCACGTAATAAATAGTAAATATATTTTCTCTTCCTTATGATTTACTTAATAACATTTTCTTTTCCCAAGCTTATTAGCTGCAGGAATACAATATATAATACATATAACATACAAAATACATGCTAATCGACTGCCTATGTTATTAGTAAGGCTTCTGGTCAAGGTAGGCCATTTGTAAGGTTTTCGGGAAGTCAAAAGTTACATATGGATTGTTGACTATGCAGAGGTTGGTGTCCCTAACCCCTGTATGTTTTAAGGATCAACTTGATTCTCACACCTTAATTTTGAGATCTGAATTTATTAACTCATGTAAAATTATAGGCAGATGTAGAGATGTGGAAGAGAAAAATATTTTATCTTCAGATATATTTCTATACCATTTTTCAAAATATATCAAGTTTGTGTACACAAATTATCAAAAGTGCCTTAGATAGTCTGACAATATAAAGAAATTTCTGTAATTCTAGTTAAGTAACATGAGTTTTCTTTATGAAAGGAATGGTGGAAATATATGGATTAGTAGTCAGTCTTTCCAGGGAGAAATTTTTGGAAATGTTACAAGACTCCAAGGAAAGTTGAGCTGGAAGCTTGTCTATTTGCCCGCCTGTAGCTACCCTGTCTTCCCTGATATAGATGGCATCAGTACCGCGGATACTCTATTACATATCTAGCTACTTTCCCCAAGGTAATATTTTCTTACCTAAGTTTAGACTCAGCAAAATAGTATAAAAGCTGTATAGTATATATTATCTATGCAATAAGATGTATTTTTGGTTTTTAGTCTATTTACCAATCTACGAGGTAATATGCAAGTAGCACACACATATACATCATAATTGCTTACCTGCACAAGAAAATTAAGTTCTGTTCTTGTCTACTGGCTCTTCTATTATTTCTCTTCCATTAACTCTGTTGGAAGCTGCAAGCCAAATTTTGTTGCTATATCCATAGGTGACACTGTGTATTTCTGTCCATCCATACTACCTGGAACATTTCATCCTACAAGAGCATCGGAAAACTCAATTTTACTAGCCTTTATTCAGCCTTCACACACTTAGCCTGATATCAAATGGCATTAAGTCTTGTGCAAGTTTAAAGCAAAGCAGGACATGATTGTGAGCTGAGTTGCGAGAATGACTTTGAAGTTGGAAACATGGAGACTGACACACACAGTCATTGTTAGCTTGAACACAAGCCTGAAACTGATCAAAAGGGTCAATTTAATCACAGATACTGAATTGAGGGTCAGGGATCAGTCAAGAAAATCTTACGACTGGGAAATGTTCAGAGACAATTACTAACAGCAGAGCATGTATATACTTCAAGATAATTCAGAGAAGATAATCGTTCATTCTACTGTCAAATTTTATTCTTGTTTGACTTGTATGTGATTCCATTCACCACTAAATAATAGTTAAGCTATCCGGTGGCATGATACCCATTATGATAACACACACATTAAAAATATTTTAAGTGTTAGTAGCTACAAAATGCTCCATAATATTATGCTTTAAATTCAGTTTTTGTATTATTATGATGCTATCAGGGCTAAGTAACTAGAAATGTTAAAATTCTGTATTGTAACCTCTTTCTATAGTGTTCCAACATTTGATATACAGATGTAAATAGGACAATAATTAGTTATAAAAAAGCTGTTTGTTACAATTAATAAAATGTCATGGAAAGCTTTGACTAGTAAAATACATCTGGGTGAAAAGAAAGGAAGAAGGGAAAGAGAGGTGGAGGGGCAGGGTGAGAATCTTCTCATCCACTCATCTGCCTGGAATTAAAAAAAGAAAAAAAAAAACTGTTGCATTAAGAGATCCCAGGTCTCAATCAAGACAACAAAGAGGGAGGTTATTCACTGTGGCCACGTGTTACATTAAACAGTGTCCTGAACTTAGACCCATTAGATAAGTGAGGAGAGTCAGGCTTCTCCTGAACTTATATTTAAGTATTAGGGTCACCTGTGTGGCTCACACCTTTAATTCCAGCATTTTGGGAGGGTGAGGTGGGAGGATTGCTTGAGACCTGAAGTTAGAGACCGACCTGTGCAACAATAGCCAGATCTTGTCTCTACAAAAATATAAAATAATTAGGTAAGAAGGGAAACAAAATTTGCCCTTTAAAATTTAAAATGACAAAGTTGAAATGTAAGGATAGTATTTTGTTAATTAAGGGTAACAAGAGATTGTAAATATCTGACTAAATTGATTAGGAACATTCTGTACAAAATTTACTAAGTACAAGCCTTATTATATCCATTTCACCTTGTTCCAATTCCTCATGTTGGGTAGGGATGGATTGAGTCTTCCTGGATTCCAGGAAAGGTAGTACACGAGGCAGAAAAACACAGTAATTTTCCAAGCACTGTATATGCAATTCAGTGGCGAAGACAAGAAAGCTTAGTGTTAGCCATATCTCTCCTGAGAGTCAATTGACTCTCAATCTGATTTTATGTTTACAATACACTCTCTGTTTCTTTTCCTATACTATTGCCCTTATATATAAATATAGGTTACTTGGCAAAGGAAAATTAAGTTTGCAGATAAAGTTAAGAATAATAATCAGCTGACTCTGAGATTGGGAGAAGAACCTGGATTATCCAAGTGGGTCTAATGTATTCAGGAGAATCCTTATTGGGGAAAGAGGGAGGAAGAGAGAGAGGAAGAGGGATGGCAGAGTGGAAAGATCACAGCCTCCTCTTGCTGACTCTGAAGATGCTAGGAGAGAGATGCAAGCATGAAATGCAGGTGGCTTCTGGAAGCTAGAAAAGTCAAAGTTGTGATTCTGCTCGAGAGCCACCCTAAGGAATGCAGTCATGCTGATATATCATATTGATTTTAACCCAGTGATATCCATTAAATACATATCTATATAGGCAATATATAAATGGAACATAAAATATATATATTCTATTGTAAATATATATATTTAAATATTACCCTACTTTAAATCTATTTTATTTTGTGTTTTGTTAATATGATAGAGAAAACTGAAAGTGTATCATCTAGCTGATAGTAGTTATTCTCATTTTAAGAAAATATTATTTTTTATGATTAGATAGGAATCTTTGTGAAGGGGTTTTTGTCCCTGCATACAAATGATATGCATGCCTTGTGGAGACCTGAGTCACACTTTGAATTGTATAGCTCTCACTAAGGTCAATTCTACACTGTGTAGTATCTTAAGAGTTTTGTTTTCTATTAATGCTATAAAAATTATCACAAGTTAGTACATTTAACAAGAATAATTTATTATCTTATTATTTTGGAGGGATTTCAGAAGTCTGAAATGGATACATTTAGCAAAAATCAATATGTCAGCAAGGCAACGTTCCCTGGGGTGGCTCTTGGGAAGAATGACAACCTTGCCTTTTCTAGCTTCTGGAAGCCACCTGCATTTCATGCTTGCATCTCTCTCCCACCATCTTCAAAGCCAGCAAGAGGAGGCTGTGATCTTTCCAACCTGCCTCCCTCTTGTTCTCTCTCTCTTCCTCCCTCTTTCCCTAATAAGGACCCTCCTGAATATATTTTACCCACCTGGATAATCCAGGATCTTCTCCCCATCTCAAAGTCAGCTGATAATTATTCTTAACTTTATCTGTAAACTTAATTCTCCTCTGCCATGGAAGCGGATATATTTACAGGTTGCAAGGATTAGTGTGTGGGTCTCTTCTGGGGCCTTCTCCACTCAAATTGCTTTAGTGAACAATCACAATTACATACAATCAGATATGGAAGTACTCACTTATTCCTCAATATCATTTGTTCAAGTGAAAAATTTTCACTCAGATGATTTAGGTGTTAGTGTAGGGGAAGATAGGGTGTAAAATGGTAACTGAGAGAGACAGAAAGAGATTGAGAGAGAGTGAGAGAGAGAAAGGAAAGTAAAAGCTTACTCGAAAATGAAATTAGAAGGAAAAACATCTCTAACTAATTGATAGGTGTCAAAAACCATCAGGTGATAAACAGTAAGTGACCTGGGTCATTGGCATCACTTGGGAGTGTGTTGAAACTGCAGATTCTCAGGACCCACCCCAAACCTATGGGGCAAGAATCTGCATGTTAATAATATACCAAGGTGATCTGTGGCTCATTAATCGTTGAGAAACCCTGACCTGGATAACAACGTTGCTCTCTCTACAGTGCATTGTTTAAAAATCGCAGGCTCTAGAATAAAGGATATCTAATTTCAAAGTCTATATTTGCCGCCTATGAGGAATTTCTTAGCTTCCCCAAGCATCGGTCATTTCATATGTAAAATGTGCTTATTAATTACCTACTTGAAAAGATTAAATATAACAATTCACGTAAAATGCTTATAACATTCAAAAGTTGTTAGTGATTTTTATTATTACTTCTTCTTTAGGGAAACCGTAATGCAGGTGAACGTAGACAACAAATCCAGGAATTTAAACTGCTTCCTAGCTGTGGGACTTTTAGCGGATTGAATAGCAGAACCCATTCTGAGCCTACGTTTTTTTCAAGTGTTGAAATGGAATATTAATGCTTTTGTGAGAATCTTTTTAAAAGGAACACATATAGTATTCCTAAGATTATGCCTAAAATTTCTTAAATGCTTAAAGTATATGTAAAATGATACATAATAACAAAAATGTCATCATCTGTCGTGATAATAACTGCTGGGATCTGATCTGTTTTATATCAGAGACTGACTCCATTCGTAGCTCGGTCAAATAACATTAATATAGCTTTAAGAAAGGCGCAGTCATTTAGTCCAAGCCATATCTGTATTTTCTGTGAAACATAGAGGAATCTGCATATGGCCAAGTCCTGTTGAAAGCCAATTTGGGACACTTTCACAGTATAGAGTCCAGACATCTGGCTCATAAATTTTCAGAATCCTCAATGGAAAGAATGTTTTACAGCAGATAACGATATAAACAATTTATGTATTTTCATACATGAGAGGAGATGACCTTCATAACTTACTTGTAGCTTCATTTCTTATTACTTATGAGTCATTCAATAAATGATAGAAATAAATTATATTGCTCAACTGCCCTTTGTTATATATCCCCATCGCAAATGGATATTTTTCATTGTCCTGACATATTTGCAACAATAATGTGTTTTCAGGCTATAAATATTGATAGAGCAAAGATGTGTGCGTTTGCACTTTGAATATTTGATAAGTTTCACAAACACCTATAGAATGAACATTAGTAGGAAGCTTCACTTATCCCCCAAAGGACAGTTCATGCTGCAGAGGTTTAAGAAATATCTTTCACCAAATGAATTATTTCCACTAAACAATTTTTTAACTTTTAATGTTTTTATTTTCAAGTTTTAAGTTTGTATCCAGAATATTAATCATTATAAGGAAATGTACAGATATGTGACATTATATAATTCCCCCGAATGAGTAAAATGTTTAAAAATTTAATGTAGAATTCTATAAAAGCAATTTTTATTTTGAATAATCACATTATTAGCTAACCGGCCGGGCGCGGTGGCTCAAGCCTGTAATCCCAGCACTTTGGGAGGCCGAGACGGGCGGATCACGAGATCAGGAGATCGAGACCATCCTGGCTAACACGGTGAAACCCCGTCTCTACTAAAAAATACAAAAAACTAGCCAGAGACCATCCTGGCTAACACGGTGAAACCCCGTCTCTACTAAAAAATACAAAAAACTAGCCGGGCGAGGTGGAGGCGCCTGTAGTCCCAGCTACTCGGGAGGCTGAGGCAGGAGAATGGCGTAAACCCGGGAGGCGGAGCTTGCAGTGAGCTGAGATCCGGCCACTGCACTCCAGCCTGGGCGACAGAGCCAGACTCAGTCTCAAAAAAAAAAAAAAAAAAAAAAAAAAAAAAAAAAAAAAAATTATTAGCTAACCATGATGAAAAACTAGATATATTGTCTAACTGTGGAAGGATTTTTTCAGGCAGGGTGTCCATGCAGTGGGCGTGGAAGAGAGGGATGGAGAAGAAAAACAAGAGTAAGCATCTTTCACATCATAATTGCTGTTATTTGTGTTTAAACAAATGCAACCTTTCTATAATGCTTTTAAAAATGAAATTATGTCAACTTCTGTTAATTTAAATCTCACAAGAGTGGAGCTTATTAAAAAGCAGATGCACATCTGTCTTCACTCTATTTATGTAGTTACTAAGTCATACCCCTCGGAATATCCCAAACAGAGGGAGTGTGATGGTGTCTGTTTCATAGTATTGCTATGATGATTAGAGAAAATGAACATAATATATGTATATGCTAAGAGCAGTGTTGGTCCATAGTAAGCAATCTTCCACCTATTGGTTTCCTACCCCCTATATCCCGCCCCCCAATGCCTAAGTGCCACTGAATGAATTATACGTGGTTCTTTGAATGTGGTGTGCCTTTCCCTGTGGCTCCCTTTGCACATGCTGCTCCCCGCATTTCGGTGCCAAATTTCTCTCCGATCCCGGGACCACTGCTGTTTCTCTTCTGGCCCTCACTCTTCCCAACCTACACATACATGGCACATAGACTTGGACATTTTCTACGACTCTTGCAGGACGCATCTCAAGCATTCTTGCATATCTCAATTTTCATCACACCTCTTTGGCTTAAATAACAAACAGAAAGTGAAGGAGAGAAACTCGCTTTGGAGAAAACTGAATCCAGGAATCACCGAAGCCTTTTCTCTCCCTCTTCATTCTCTCTCATTACAGATGGGTTTTCACTTCCAACAGCTTGTGATCAATATCCCTCAGGTTTAAGAACTCTAGACAAGAGAGAATGTCAGAAACAAAAATTGCTATAGTGCCATTGTGAGAATTCATGACGCTTGCCATTTTAGATCCGCTTTTAAACAATGAGGAAAAGAGCCTATAAGCGATTAAGCAGAGTTTGACTAAACGCGTCTACAGTTACATTGAAGTATTGATGTTTTCATACGTCAGTAGCCTTGAGTCAGAGGATGAAGAAATGGTTAAATTTTGCCCGGCAAAGAGAATATGTGCGCGCGCACACACAAACTATACACAAGATAAATATGTAAAATAAGGGGTATTGGGGAAATAGCAGAGGTATAGCAAAGTAAACACACTTCCTTGAGACCATGTTATTTCATGAAGAAATGTGTTAGGCTGGGCCTAAACTTTGCATATCAGGTGGTCAGTGGCCAGTGGAGAAAGAGGTTCTACTCCAAAGTGTGCTTTGTGGAAGTGAGCAGTGAGCAAAAGTATGTCAGCAGTGGCAAAGCTGTATGAGTCTAGAGCAACCTCAGTTTTTGCCTCCTCAGAAGAAAGAATTTGACCAAGGGACATAAGGCAGAATGAGAGACGGAGTAAGTTTCAAAGCAAGAGTGAAAGTTTATTTAAAAGTTTTAGGGCAGGAAAGAAAGGAAGTAAAATACACTTGGAAGACGGCCAAGCAGTGCCTTGAGAGATCAAGTGTGTGGTTGGACTTTTTTATCATTATTGTTATATTTTAAGTTCTGAGATACATGTGCAGAATGTGCAGATTTGTTACATAGGTATACGCATGCCATGGTGGTTTGCTGCACCCATCAACCCATCGTCTACATGAGGTTTTTCTCCTAATGCTCTCCCTCCCCCAGAACCCCACCGCTCAACAGGCTCCAGTGTGTGATGTCCCCTCCCCATGTCCATGTGTTCCCACTGGTCAACTCCCACCTATGAGTGAGAACACGCAGTGTTTGGTTTTCTGTTCTTGTGTTAGTTTGCTGAGAAAGATGGTTTCCAGCTTCATCCATGTCCCTGCAAGGGACGTGAACTCATCCTTTTTAATGGCTGCATAGTATTCCAGGTGTATGTGTGCCATATGTTCTTTACCCAGTCTGTCATTGATAGGCATTTGAGCTGGTTCCAAGTCTTTGCTGTTGTGAATAGTGCCACAGTAAACATACTTTTGCATGTGTGTTTGTAGTAGAATGATTTATAATCCTTTGGGTATATACCCAGTAATTAGATCTCTGGGTCAAATGGTATTTCTAGTTCTAGATCCTTGAGGAATTGCCACACTGTTCTCCACAGTGGTTGAACTAATTTACACTCTCAACAACAGTGTAAAAGCATTCCTTTTTCTCCAAATCCTCTCCAGCATCTGTTGTTTTCTGACTTTTTAATGATCACCATTCTAACTGGAGTGAGATTGTATCTCATTGTGGTTTTGATTTGCATTTCTCTAATAAGCAGTGATGATGAGCTTTTTTTTTTTATATGCTTGTTGGCCACATAAATGTCTCCTTTTGAGAAGTGTCTGTCCATATCCTTTACCCACTTTTTGATGGGGTTGTTTTTTTCTTGTAAATTTGTTTCAGTTATTTGTAGATTCTGGATACTGGCCCTTTGTCAGGTGAATAGTTTGCAACAATTTTCTCCCGTTGTGTAGGTTGCCTGTTCACACTGATGATAGTTTCTTTTGCTGTTCAGAAGTTCTTTTGTTTAATTAGATCCCATTTGTCAATGCTGGCTTTTATTGCCATTGCTTTTGTCGTTTTAGTAATGAAGTCTTTGCACATGCCTATGTCCTGAATAGTATTGCCTAGGTTTTATTCTAGGGTTTTTATGGTTTTAGGTCTAACATTTAAGACTTTAATCCATCCTGAGTTAATTTTTGTATAAGGTGTAGGGAAGGGATCAAGTTGCAGCTTTCTGCATATGGCTAGCCAGCTTTCCCAAAACCATTTATTGAATAAGGAATCCTTTCCCCATTGCTTGTTTTTGTCAGTTTTGTCAAAGATCAGATAGTTGTAGATGTGTGATGTTATTTCTGAGGCCTCTGTTCTGTTCCATTGGTCTGTATATCTGTTTTGGTACCAGTACCATGCTGTTTTGCTTACTATAGCCTTGTAATATAGTTTGAAGTCAGGTAGAGTGATGCTTCCAGTTTTGTTCTTTCTACTTAGGATTGTCTTGGCTATGTAGGCTCTTTTTTTGTTCTATATGAAATTTAAAGTAGTTTTTTTCCAATTCTTTTAAGAAAGTCAATGGTAGCTGGATGGGGATAGCATTGAATTTGTAAATTACTTTGGGCACTATGGGCATTTTCATGATATTTATTCTTCCTAACCATGAGCATGGAATGTTTTTCCATTTGTTTGTGTCCTCTCTCACTTCCTTGAGCAGTCGTCTGTAGTTCTCCTTGAAGAAGTCCTTCACATCCTTTGTAAGTTGTATTCCTAGGTATTTTATTCTCTTTGAAGCAATTGTGTGTGGGAGTTCACTCATAGTTTGTCTCTGTTTGTCTGTTATTGGTGTATAGGAATGTTTGGAAATTTTGCACATTGATTTTGTATGAGACTTTGCTGAAGTAGTTTATCAGCTTAAGGAGATTTTGCGCTGAAACAATGGGGTTTTCTAAATATACAATTATGTCATCTGTAACAGAGACAATTTGACTTCCTCTTTTCCTAACTGAATACCCTTTATTTCTTTCTCTTGCCTGATTGCCCTGGCCAGAACTTCCAATATTATGTTTAATAGTAGTGGTAAGAAAGAGGGCATCCTTGTCCTGTGTCATTTTTCAAAGGGAATGGTTCCAGTTTTTGCCTGTTCAGTGTGATATTGGCTGTGGATTTGTCATAAATATCTCTTATTATTTTCAAATACATTCCATCAATACCTAGTTTATTGAGAGTTTTTAGCATGAAGGACTGATGAATTTTGTTGAAGACCTTTTCTGCATCTATGGAGATAATCATATGGGTTTTGTCATTGGTTCTGTTTATGTGATGGATTACATTTATTGATTTGCATATGTTGAACCAGCCTTGCATACCTGGGATGAAGCCAACTTGATCGTGGTAGATAAGCTTTTTGATGTACCGCTGGATTTGCTGTGCCAGTATTTTATTGAGGATTTTTGCATTGGTGTTCATCAGGGATATTGGCCTGAAAGTTTCTTTTTTGTTGTGTCTCTGCCAGGTTTTGGTATCAGGATGATGCAAGCCTCATAAAATGAGTTAGGGAGGATTTCCTCTTTTTCTATTTTTTGGAATAGTTTCAGAAGGAATGGTACCAGCTCCTCTTTGTACCTCTGGCAGAGTTCGGCTGTGAATCCATCTGGTCCTAGACTTCTTTTGGTTGGTAGACTATTAATTACTGCCTCAATTTCAGAACTTGTTATTGGTTTATTCAGGGATTCGATTTCTTCCTGGTGTAGTCTTGGGAGGGTGTATTTGTCCAGGAATTTATCCGTTTCTTCTAGGTTTTCTAGTTTATTTGTGTAGAAGTGTTTATAGTATTCTCTGATGGTAATTTGTATTTCTGTGGGATCAGTGGTGATATCCCCTTTATCATTTTTTATTGCTTCCATTTGATTCTTCTCTCTTTTCTTTCTTATTAGTCTGGCTAGCAGTGTATCTATTTTGCTGATCTTTTCAGAAAACTAGCTCCTGGATTTATTGATTTTTTGAAGGGCTTTTCGTGTCTCTATCTCCTTCTCTTCTGCTCTGATCTTAGTTATTTCTTGTCTTCTGCTAGCTTTTGAATGTGTTTGCTCTTGCTTCTCTAGTTCTTTTAATTGTGATGTTAGGGTGTCAATTTTAGATCTTTCCTGCATTCTCTTGTGGGCATTTAGTGGTATAAATTTTCCTCTACACACTGCTTTAAATGTGTCCCAGAGATTCTGGTACATTGTTTCTTTTTTCTCATTGGTTTCAAAGAACATCTTTATTTCTGTCTTCGTTTCATTTTTACCCAGTAGTCACTGAGGAGCAGGTTGTTCGGTTTCCATGTAGTTGTGCAGTTTTGAGTGAGTTTCTTAATCCTGAGTTCTACTTTGATTGCACTGTGGTCTGAGAGACTGTTTGTTATGATTTCTGTTCTTGTGTGGTTGGACCTTTGACTTGGGGTCTTATAGGTTGACATTCTGCATGCACAATGACCTTCCAGCACTTGGAGGGGCCACGTGCTCAGTGTGTTTACTGAGTTGTAGGCATGCTCACTTGAGGCGTTCTTCCCTAACAGTCTAGCATTCCTAGAATAAGGTCATACACCAGTTAAACTCCGCCATTTTGCCTCTTCGTGGGCATGCTTGAGCTCACTCAGCCAACTCCTGGTATCTTATTGGGAAGCTGCTGATCAGAGGTTTCAGGACTTTTTCTATCTATTGAGAGATTGCCTTTCCCTGGTGCTAACTGTGACAAATTTTCATTTCAGAGAAACAGCTTAACAACTGCCTGACCATCATCTGATGGTCGCCTGATATTCCTGGTGGGGGTGTGGTGGGGGGCTCTCTCCTACCCTGCTCATGCCTGACTTGCTACCTACCGTAACAGAGAAATTTTCAGTATAACTATACAGTCATGGAAGTTTTGTATTCTGGAAGGGTAGGCCTTGTTGGCAAGACATTCATAGACAAGGGTTTAGCAATAGTCTCTGCTTCCTTAAGCGAACTCTAACCTGCTTTCTTCATTTTCTCTGAAAAGCAGAAGAAATGACACTTCAAAGTCATCCTGATGTGCCTCTCTTCATTTATCCACAGAGCTCAAAGTGAGTTTGAGCTCTTGCCACTCAAGCTATTCCCAAAACAATAGACTTTAACATATGCAAATAATTATCAACTTATCTAAAGTTGTTCTAAAAGTTAAAAATGGTCCTTGCTTAAACTCTTGGTTAAGATAGTTGTAGAATGATTTCATTTGATTGTCTTCACAATTAATCAGTCATTCATTCAAGGTGAATTTGGAACTTAACTCTGCTTCCATTTGTATATTTTCTGTCCTTCTGGCACTCATTCTTTATTGTATTTGTATGTTTCAATGCTTGAAGTCCTATCATCGCAACTATTTAGCACCAGTAGCATTATAGTTGCTTCAAAACAATTGCAATCATGATGATTCAAATGACCTTTTATTCGAGAAATTGTACATCAAATTCACTACTTGCAACTGACAATATTGTTTCCATATCATACCCTACAATATATCAGATTTAAGCTCTGGTTCTCAAAAACTAAAAGGTTCTGTTTTCCTTGCAGCCATTTGCATCTAATTAATACAGTCTTTTTAAAATCCATTGCTATGGTGATAAAAGTGCTGGGCTAGGAAAAAAAAAAAAAAAAAAAAAAACTTTTAAAATGCCAACACAGTATGTCATATATTTACAACTCTTTGATAATGTTGTCATCTTATCATTCTAACCTTTTTATCATCCCTAGATAGAGACAAGTATACCTTTTACTTTGAACTTTGCTGTAGTTGCTCTAAACAACAGATTTTATAATGAACTGCATTGATTACTTTCGATGTGATTTGTAATTGTGCACTTCAGTTTTAGAAATGGCTCTGTCATGTCGTGTTTGTACCTTTGACAAACTGACCCAGTTTTCGAAATGCTTTCAAATCTATGGTTGAGTTAATGACCTAAATCTCTGTCTTGATGGGTTCGGTGCAGTTGACATCTTTCTCATAGGAGCAGGGAACTGCGATCGCTGGACATTACTCATATCTCCCTACCCATACCAGGAGCTTAATTGAAGCATGGTTTGCAAATGAGAGTCAGAAATCAACCAAAGAATTCCATCCTCTCTTTAGCTCTATTCATGAAAGTTTAACTGGAAAGTTTACTCCAAACTCTAACTTAGCACACATCAATTTATTGTAAAAGCAATTATTTACAAATTAAAATGCATCCAAATGCTTTACGCTTAAATTTAGGCGATCTGGGCATGTGTGCAATGCTACCAATTTTATCACTGTAATGTCATAAGGATCTTTAGAGTACAGAATTACAATGAATGTGGTGGTTCAGGGATTCAAATCTCCTTAAATACTCATTCACATGACAGACTGGAGCAATTAGTGTATAGTGACAATGGTGCATGGATAACAAGAGTATCTCATACATTTCCACTGAGAGTCATCTTCCATTATAATCATTCTAATGAAAAAAACACAGTGGTTGAAGGGAACTGCTATTGGTATAATGTTAAAAAAATAAAAAGAAATGAACACTAAAAAACATCATTAAAGTCACATTAACGAACTGATTGAAATTGACCAGAAAGGGAATAATCATGGAACTGTCATTACTACCCTCTTTCTTATAGCTTTGAGTCCAGGTGCTACAGAAATCTCATGTCAGTGGGTGCCTGTGTTATTATATCGTTGCAGAGTATTGTGCATGGGGAAAATGACATACCCAATGATTCCAGTAGTTCTAGTATGTCAGCTCAGGTTTCATCTCCACCATGGAATCTATTCTCCACTTAGAGCTTCCATCCATGTATGGAAAGTTACATGAAGGCATTGAATAAAAAGTAAATCATTTTATTGTTAGCTATATCGACTTAAAAAAAAATGTGTTCACTTAAAAACGAGCTGTGTTTTGCATATTCAAACACATATTTTCAAGTGATTTCTCTTCCTGCTCCTTTCAATTTTTCTTTCCATAAAAATGACAAACAAAAGGACCTAAGCCCAAACTGAAGATAAAAAGGCAGAAGGAGAAATTTAACTGAGATTGATGCCTAGAGAAACAAGAATGTCAATCAATGCAAGGGGTGGAATTGGTTTGTTGTAACATCAACCTGCCGTGCTAGCAGATGAAAGAACCATGTGCGTGTGGACTTCGGATAAGAGGGTTCAAGCCAGGAAAGGCTGATGATGTTGCAGTGAGAGAATGTGTTGACAGCTCGGCTCATTTAGCACCGCTTTCCCCCTGATCCTTGAATAACCAGCCCAGTATTGAGCTGCTGCACTTGGCAGGTAACAAATCGAATCTAGCTCATCTGCAAGTAAAATAGTCTCCCTGAATTAGCCAATCTGATGATGTGCTTTCCAACTTTATTACTATAGTATATTTAAAACCTGTTATTGATTGTTCGAATCTGAAGGTGCTTATTCCATTGGGATTCTAAGTTTGGGCAGAGGGAAAGGTAGGGATGAGTGATGCCAAGTTAATAAGCCACAGAATATTGAACATAAATACAATGACTGCTTGTTTCACATATAGTGATTGCTGAATGGAATATTTTAGATATTCAGCAATTCTGCCAACAGTGTTTTAAGTACATGCACAGGGGCCTTAGTGGATAATTTTGATATTCACCTTCTTTACTTTCATCAGGTATTGGAAAACCCTCAGGATATTACTATTTCCTTCAGCTCTTTAGGTAAAAGGGCAAAATAAAGATTTTGATGGGAAATTTTTTTCTCTTACAACCTCTTCAACTTCTTTGTTCGTTAGTAAATGATTTTCTCTTGCATACAACTTCAATTCTACCTTTGTTTGACACAATCGAGTAGTGTATAACCTTGGAATGAGCAGACGATGTCAGCACAGATCAGACAAGACAATTCCTGTTATAGAAAATTGGAAAATGCTTGCATAGAAAATTCAAGGACCTTAATGTAAATCCAATAAGAGATCCAGAAATCAAAATACTTGCCTTTCCTTCAAAAGAATATGACTCTTATGTGATGCCCTGCTGCTTGGTTGACTATTTATAATATCATTGCTGAACTTCTCTAGATGATTTGCTATGTTGATGGTCACTTAAACGATCACTAGCATGAAGCAGCAGGGATTTTAGAATGTTTCTTTAAAACTTTTGATATTCATCATGTTATCTGTCATTCTATCAGTCTCCAAGGGCTGTCATAACAAAGTACCACAAACTGAGGGGCTTAGAACAAGAGCAATTTATTGTTTTGCAGTTCCTGAGGCTAGAAGCCCAACATCAAGATGTTGGTGGGACATTCTCCCTCTGAAGCTGCTCAGGGAGGACACTTCCTTCTGTTTTTCAGTTTCTGGAGACCCCAGGATTCCTTAGATACATCAGCATCCCTTCGAATCCTGCCTCTGTCTTCACATGGCCATCTGACCTGTGCATCTGTGTCTTCACCCTCTGTGTCTCCACCTCTTGTGTGTGTGCCCAGATTTCCCCATTTTTATACAATGGAAACAGCAGTTATTTTGTATGAGGGCCCAATCAAATGACCTCATCCTAACTTGATGACATCCGTAAAATCTCTATTTCCAAATAAAGTCCCCTTCCTTGATTCCAGGGCTAGGACTTCAACATATCATTTTAAGGCACACAACTTTTAGCAGTCAGTATTGATTTTATGTAGTGACATGCTCTAATTTTTGCCCAGCCAGGTTCATTTGCTTATCTAGATAATAAACCGATAAACTGCGAATAAAAGCCATTGTAAACACATTAAAGAGAGAGTTTCCTTCACGAACGAAGGGCAACTATCATTCTGCATTGAAAATGTTAACGATGAGATAATTTGAATTGTTTGTAAGAAACATCTATAGAATTGAATCACTTTTCATTATATGAGAATTTCCTGATTCTTGTAAAACCAGCTTCCTCTTTTATCAATTGCTAATTATCTTTTTGTGTTTGATAAAATAGTATTGAGTCTTACTTATTTCAATTTTTCTTGAGTTCAAGCAAAAAAATCTCCAAGCCTAGTTTAAGCTATTTTCCCATTGCATTTTTAAGCAAATAGAAAAGAAATATAAACTTATTTATTAATATTAAATATAAAAATAATTTTCTGGTGGTAACTGATTTCTTGGCTATATTATATGAAGTTTTACATGGATACAAACAAAAGAAGTAGTATTCATATAATATATTTTTATTCAGACAACTAGGAAAGTTTTAATTCTGAATTTCATTTAGATAAATTTTTCTCCTCTATAGAAAGAGTTATAGCTTTAGTTTCTGCATGTAGCCATGCCTGAGAAATGTGATAGAGCTTCCTCAAGTATACATAGAGACAACAGGATGAAGCTAGCATCATTTTCACATCTTAGCTGGATTGTGTTTCCTGTGCTCTGCCTAATGGTGAGAATTGTTCGTGTCTCTCAAATGGTACTCTTTAAAAAGTTCTCAATTTGTTAATAAAATAGTTATTTCATTGAAGTGGTATTGAATGGATTTAAGAACTTGAATTCTGGAGTCAGTCTACCTGTTTCTGAATGCCCTTCCCCAATGGACTAGCATGTGAACTTGGCCAAAGCTCTCATCTTCTCTGGGTCTGAGTCCTATAAACTGATATAGTTCTGTAAACTGATAATAACATTGCTAATTTATTACTAAAAGCTGATAAAAATGAATTGATTAAATAGGGCAAAAACTTAGACTAATTCTTGGCACATACTAAGCATTATGTTAATGTTAGTTATTTTCCTATTCCTGATTATATTGCTGCTATCATTATTCGCTATTACACAATTATTAGAAGATGGAGCTACAGGGAATAGAGCAGTTGGCTAAAAGATGTAAGACTGCTCTGGCCACTCCTTTTCTTTTCTAATTTCCCTCACAATTTCCATCACATAATTAAGTAAAGGAAATAGTAAGAATATTCTGGAATGGTGTCCTCTGACTACATTGCTAATACACCTGGCCCCACACAGAAATATGAAATGCTCTTTTGGTTTTCTCTCCAGTGTTTTTCTGTAATGTATCCAGCATTTTATAAGCCATAATTTCTTGCATTAAAAGTTGTACAGGTCTAGACAAAGACCTATACATGAATGTTCATCACAGCTGTGTTCATAATATCCTCAAACTGGGAGAAACCTAAAATGCTTGTTAACTGGTGAATGGTACATTCATAGAATGGACTAGTATTCAGCAATAAAAAGGAACAAATTACATGGACTAATCTCCTCAGCATTGTGCTAAGTAAAGGAAATCAGACACAAAAGACTACAGGCAATATGATTATCTTTATTTGACATTCTGTAAGAGGGAAAGCAATAGAGATAGAAGCAATTCATGCCTGCCTGGAACAAAGGATGCTGGAGGGGGAGAGAAGTTGCAAAGAGTGTCAGGAAGCTGTGGTGGTTGCGTGGGGGTGATGGAATCGATCCAAATTTTGAGCCTGGTGATGGTTTTGAGATAGCATACATTTGACAAAACTTATCAAACTCAACACATGAATGGAATGCATTTTACTGTGTGTGAATTTGACTTGAAATTGACTTAAAAAAAAAAAAAAAAAACAGAGGAGAAGTTAGCATGTATTGAGTACCTGCTGTGAATTAGATACTAAGCTCACCAGTTAGGCACAGACTTGATATATTCCTGAGCTGGCAGAGAAAATATGGACAAGAGCTTATGGATAAAAATATAATACCGAAATTCCCCATAGACTCCATACAGCTTTGTGATTCACTGGTTTTTATAGTTTAAAACTTAAATACTTTATAAAATACATATGCTACACTTAAAACTACCAAGAGTTTTTAAGAACCACAAATGTTTGCAAATCCATTTAACTTAGCATTGCACTTTGAATTCTCAAGTACCCATTTGAAACATTTGTTCCTATTAATATTTCATTTTAAAATTCAATCTCTTTTGTTAATGTAAATGCCATGGCAGAGTATATTGTAAGACAGATTGTATATGTCTTTTTAAAAAGTAAATATATATTGTTTCCTTTATATTGCAATACACTTTTAGTTCAAAACTCCCAAATTCCTTTTGACTTAACTCTCTGCAACATAAATCACCCGTGAAAAAGTATTTATTGGGCACTTGCACTGAGTCCTGTGCCTGAAGTCAAATATAACCTCAGACCCCTTCTTTGACTCTTACAGGGAGATTCTTTTGTGATTATTTGAAGGATACAGATCTGGTGATTAGGACTGCCACAATGTAACCGCTTTCATGTGCTAGTTTTATACTGCTCTTTGTCTGAAGAGGAAAGCAACAAAGAAATTTGACAGAATTCAAGAAAGCAGAAATCTTGACAGTCTTTAAATTGGATTAACATGCCAAGTGCCAAGATTTGTATCATGTAGCCATTTTCTTTCCTTGTTTATGTGATAAATTTATGAAAGATCATTACTTTCTCTGTTTTTTGTTTGTTTGTGTGGTGTGTGTGTGTGTGTGTGTGTGTGTTGCTTCTGGACTATCTTGGTTTTTTGCCTCTCTTCCATTAGTCTCTAAGACAGGTACTTAATATTCTATAAAACACACATATTAAGGAAGGCTCTTAAAAATAAAACCATGTATTGAAACTGAACTCAAAGAAAGAAAGAGGAGATTTAGCCAGAGGTTTTAAGTCTTTTATTCTTGATGTATTTCTTCTACTGCCAGTGTGTGGATTCTTGGATAAAGTTTTCAAGTTATCTGTGTCACTGTTTGCTCATTTGCATAGTTAAAAGATTGAGTTATATGATCTCTAATAGACCATCATACCCTAAAATGACTAAATGTTTGGTTTGGAATAAATACGTATTGTGTACTTGAACCTCTTAACTAAATAGTAGATTGATAATTTAGAGATTTTTAAGATATGATGGTTACATTTATTCATCAATTATATCATTATTCTCTAAAGAATTTAGAAAGAAAATAACAACTGTGAAAAATATTTATGATTTGTTAAAACATATCATCTCTCCACACTTTTTCTGTCATTTTTGGATGTTTAGTAAACCTTGTTAAAAATGTTTGTTTTCTGTTTTGTACTATAACCACTTTTGTCACTTAAATATTTAGCATTTTCCCTTTTGATTAAACTTGCCATGGTTTTCCTTCTTTCCACTTCTTTGTTCTTATCAATTCTTTCATCTTCCCACTCTATATTTTATCTATTCCCCAAAGTCTTTTGCTATCTAGGAGTTGTGTTTTAAAACACTGAGATAACCTTAGGGCATTCATTCTTTTATTTTGCTATTTTGCATATTTTGTAGACTATAGAAGGAACCTTGGGGCTTTAGCACTGGAGGAAACCTTGAGAAGTCAACTTATCTACAGTATTTTCATGTTCATCATTTGGCCATTGTATCACAATCTTATGGGTTGTCAGTCGTCTATGGTTTATAAAACTATTTCTGTGCAGCACAGCATGGAACCTGGCCCAATGTCTTAGGGAAGTCACTCCATGGAGTCACTTGCTAATCATTCCAATATTAAATGAAATCTAATATTCTGTTATGTCTACCATAAACCATTAAAGTATATGAAGATTCCATAAGATCGTACACAACTGAATAAAAGGTTGATTTTATGAAGACTGCTGTTGTTGTTTTGTATCTCCTTTTTTATACTATTAATTTCTCACTACTTAACGAGGACATAAATATTTCTTGAGCAAGGAATGAGCCAGAAGGTTAATGCAGAGCCCTAAAGCCAGGTGTGAAATGTAAAGAAAGATGACCTCTAACATCCTTCAGTCCTCTTTTTGTCTACACAGAAACCTAGAGAAAAAAGAGGTTGACAATCAGAGAAAAACCTCATTGCCCTAACTCTGGGACTATAAAAGGATGTAAATATTTCACATAATTATATTATTTCAAAAGTACAGCACACTTCAAAGTCTATAAAAACTTTCCATACGTCTACAAATAAATAAACAACATAAAAAATACAGAAACATGTGTATTATGTACAAGGTAGTGATGTGCCATTTTTGATTACTAATATGCACCAGAGTAAGACTGGACCTGGAATTTCATGTATCAGTGCTCTTACTAATATGCTGTAAGATCTTTCATGCAATCAGAGATTGGTTTACTCAAAAGGAAGGAGACAAAGTGAAATGTAAGATGTGAAAACACTGCTGTAAAAATTATAAGAAATAGACTCCAGCTTTGATTTTAGCATCAAACTGCTGTGTGAGAAACAGGGAACAAAATCTGTCAGTCCTTTTTTTTCCCTTTCCTGGGCTTCTGAGTGTTCACTTAGAGTAAGCATATTAAAACATTAATACTTATTTTTCTCAGAAATAAGCTAATTGCATAATCAAATTTGGGGAGTTTAAATTTTAGAGAATCACATTACAGAATTTTTATCTAGTGATTTTACCCCATTAAAATTTACCTAACATATTTTGGCCAAGATGTAAAACTCTGTTCTGAGCGTTACTGTATGGTCCATGATTCTTTCCGAGAACTATATCGATTCAGGTATTAGAGGCTAAATGAAGTTCTTTTTTTTTTCTGAAATTATATTTAAAGGAAAATGTGACCTGTGTTTAGATTCTTGGAATATAGAACATGATCAAGAAGCCTTTACTTTCTACTGTTTTTGCTTTCAAAGCATTCACTGCTGAATTGAGACTTTCACACTTAGAGAAAAGACAAAGTTCTATTATTTTTTCAGTCATAGCGAAGTGATAATTCGGGGACCTGAAATTAAAAAAAAACCTCCAGGATAATAATGATATTCAAAATAAGTAATGCTCAGAGAAACAATATTAAGGAAGATACAGAAATGTTTGGCACAAAGAAGACATTTTGGTGTTTCTCAACTAGTATTCAGAGTCCATAACTGTCAAAGTTCTGCTAGAGATGAAGTTTCCAGCACAGAGGCTGCAGCCTGCCTGGCTGAATAATGTCCTTGATGGGTAGTGAACATCTAGGCTGAGAGCTACAAATGTGAAGGCCAGAGGCAAGGCCTCTGCAGTATTACCACTTCAATGGCCTACTCAGCAGGAATTAACATGAAGTTTGAACTGAGTCTTTTCCCCCCTGGCCACAACACCTAGACTTCTCCTTTTGGATCCTTGACTTTCTCACTGTAAGTTTCATTACATGAAAGGGATGTGCCAAGTGATACCCTTGATGGCCTAACTGCTTCTCTATCTCCTGATAAATCAATAGTGTGTTCTGCATTGGGGCAATCTCTAATTTCATATAGAAAAATGTGCAGTTACGTAATGCCACCGAGCATGATAGCTCTGAACAAGCCTCTCTTGAAACCAAATTCCTTATTCCTCCTCAGGAAAACAAAAGTTTTTAAAACATACACAGGTACTGGGAATGTAATTGACTTTCTCAAAAAGACTTAGCTTGGCAAGTAATGCAAGAAGATGTCCATTTCTGATTTTGGTGTTTGCCTTTCCTCAGGTGGTAATTTATCAATAAAATAAGCCCATGATAATTTCAGCAAAATTTTTCCAATCAGAAAAATGTTTTATCATATATGTTTGAAAGTATTATTGAAATTTTCATGTGGAGAGAATGATAATTTATTATATAAGAAGAAATCTTGAATATTAACTAATTTAATAGATTGCATAATGGTAATAATAATTTTTAAAACTTGCAATTATCTTCCTAGTTTGCATAGTAGTTAAGAGTATAGGCTCTGGATTGCTCTGCATGGCTTCAAGTCTTTGTTCAGCAATGTTCTAGTTACGCAATCCTGGGCATGTTATTATCATTGCCGTCCTCATTTCTGTCACCTGTAAAATGGAAATAATAAATAAATGGCCTAACTCATGTGTGATTGTAAGATGCATGTGGCATTCTATACGTAACATGCCATATAGAATGTTAGGCAAATTGAAAGGGCTCAATATCTATTAATAAATTCTTACAATGACAATTTTCTAACTGCCTAAGAGAGAGAGTCTTCTATAACTGGATAGGCAGGTGTACTTGGTTTCACTTCAGAACCTTTGCTCTCTGTTTTTCTCTGACAAAATTAACCTTTTTCATTCTCTTGGTAGCCTGGACAACACTCATTTAATGATGCAAACCAAAAATACCGTGTTTTGAGTTGCCTTTGGGGACACTCATTCAGATAAACTTGACCTGTCTCCTTTATTTCCCATCATTGTCCATTTGTATTCCCATCATGGAATCTAGTGTATTCCATTTCACTGTTTGTTTTCTCTCCTTTCTTCCCTAGTAGTTTCATGGCAGACTCCTTGACTGACCTCTCAGATACTCAACAATTTTTTTTTTCTTTTTTCTTTTTTTTTTTTTTTAGACAGAGTCTAGCTCTGTGGCTCAGGCTGGAGTGCAGTGGCACCATATCAGATCACTGCAACCTCCACCTCCCGGGTTCAAGATTCTCCTGTCTCAGCCTCCTGAGTAGCTGGGATTACAGGCACCCGCCACCATGCCGAGCTAAGTTTTGTATTTTTAGTAGAGACGGGGTTTCACTGTGTTGGCCAGGCTGGTCTTGAACTGCTGATCTCGTGACCCGCCCACCTCGGCCTCTGAATATGCTGGGATTACAAGCGTGAGCCACTGTGCCCGGCACGTTTTTTTGTTTTCAAAACTGAATTTCAAAATCCATTTTTTACTTGTGCTTTCTTTTAATAACTAAACATTTAATTTAAAGAATCCTTGTTAGATACTAAACAAACTAAATTGATGTTTCAAAGAATACAAACTTATAATTTATTTCTTATCTAAATTTAGAAAGTAGAAGCTAATAGCTCCTACGGAAACATTACCTAAATAAACAAAGCCATGTGGAGAATATAAATAATGAATTTGTTGGTATTATAGCTAGTATTTGCTGATGGACATTATTATATGTGTGTGTGTGTCTGTACAGATATGTACCAATATGTACATGTACATTCCCATTAAAATCATGAGTGTAGCTACATAATAAGTCCTCAGCCATGTGGAATTTAAAGATGTCTCCCTCCCCCTGTCCTCAAATTCTCTTCAGGACTAATTAGGCAGGCCCAGAGCACCTAGCAGCAAGAGACCATGGGTAGCAAACACTTAGAAGCCATAAGTCCTGAAGCAAAGCATGTTCTGATAGGAGGTAACACTATCTTATATGTGTACAACGCCTTATTGTGGATCAGAGGTAATTCATGGCTATTATTCTGACTTGATTATGTCCTTTGATCTTTGAAAGGCAATACATCCACAAAAAGAGCCAGACGGCTGAAAAAAGAGAAAAACAAAAACGAAAGAGTTTAGCATTAGCAGTAACAGCAATGAAAAGCTGTGATAGAATTCTTAAGCAGTATTCTTCACTCTGAAGGCAGAAAGGAAGGCCAGCTCTTAAAAATGGAAGCAGGAGGGTTCAGGCATGCCAAATACCATCAAAGATATTCTTAATGTCAAGGGCCATGAGGAAATCTTCTTTCCACAAAACAAATAAAGTGATATGCAAAAACCTGATTGATTGACAGGTAGATATACATGCAAATGCATACACTACAGAATAGTAACGAATATTGACAAATATTGTATTGTTTAGAGACTGTTTCCACAGATACCACCTCATTTTATATTAATTACAATACAGATCAGAGAGCAATTGATGCTTAGTAAACCCACTTTATGGGTGGGAAACAGTTATTTTACATGACCTGCATAGTTAGTAAGTGATGGGCAAAGATTTTGTTAACATCTTCTGATTCCATTAACTATTCCTTAAAGAAAAAACCTTTGGGAAATTTTGCTTAAAACTTATAAAAATATTAGCAGCTCTCAACATTTACTTAATTGAAGTAATTAACAAATTCTAATAATTGAGCCAGACACAGTTTCTAATCTGTGCTGTTAAAACTAGAAAACAATCGGAATACAATTGGGTAGATGTGGACCAATACACTGGATTTTCACACACACACACACGTGCTCGCGTCTTTTCAGGGTTGTACACAATGTATTTGGTTCAAATGTGGCTAACCTAAACAATTTGCCAAATAGAGCCAGCACCTAAATGGGCCAGGGAGTGCCAACAGAGCCATTTTTGGATCTAAAGGATACTGATCTGTTTGTGGTCATTGCCAACTTCTACTGCTGCTGATGCAAAAGTCATGAGTGGAAACATTTCCATTTACTCCCATTATCAGAATTTAAAGAAAATAATCTGTTTCAAAAATAAGCACTGATTGTATTTTAAATAGGTCTTGCTTAACTAAAACTGGTTAATCCTGTTTATTGCTTGCCTGATTTGCAGTAGGAATATATTTAAGTGGATGTTCTAGAAGGAATAAAGTGAAATTAAATATTGGCATGCTTGTGATTACAGGTAAAAAACTTCTTAAGATATGAAATCATTGTTTTTCTGAGTTCAGGTCATTATTTAAAATGCTGTGTAACTTCCAGTTTTGTTTTTTCTCTGGCCTTTAGTATTTAGTGGAATATAATTTGGAAACACATTCTTAGATCTTAATTGTATGTTAAAAATGTTTTTATTTTTACTTTAGTTCCTATATTATTTTGATACCCAAAAGTTTAATAAATGTTGAGCCCTGCGTGTTATGGTACAGAGTGCTGACACACGCAACTTTCTTTGCACTCTAAGGATTTTGTTTGCTTTCTTTTCTTTATTCATTCCTTCCTCTCTTCCCTCCTTCTTTCTCACCTTCTATGCCTCCTTCCTCCCTCCCCAATCTTTCTCCTTCTCCTTCTACTTATGCTTCTGCTCCCTCTGCAGTTTCTTCTTCTTTTACAATTTTAGCAAAGATATTCTTTTAGTTGGAAGAAGCAGCTTTAGGCTTGAGTAGCATTACTATCTTTTTCTAGATGGAAACCTTACACAAATTATGTAATCCCTCTGGGGTTACATACATTACATCAGCTCTAAAATGGAGCTAACACCTATCTATCTTGTATGGTTATTTTGAGAATCAGATGAAATCACATGTGTATTAATATTTTGCAATTTCCAAAGCAATGTGCTTTTAAGTACATCAGAACTGACTTCCTTGTTTTAGAAAAATGTGCGAAGTGCATAGGTTTGGCCAATAAGATGCAGATAATATACTTTAAAAATCCTCCAGCAGGCCTAGTTTCCAGATGTGGCTCTGACCCAGGTCTGTCACTGACTACCTCGAATTAGTAACTTGCTAATCTGATCCAGGTGTATGGGAAACCCTAGATCAGACTCTAGCAATTAGAGCATCTCTTCAAATGCATGATAGTTTGAACAATAGAAATAAACATTTTAAAATACTGTATTTCTACTCAGTAAGCAAGAGATTTATTAAAATGTAAGTTCATCTTGTACATTTGAAATGACTGTTTTGTCTTCTATAGTTTTTTTCATACTTTCACTCTGTAATTTTTAAAAATTTTCTTATAACATCATTCTCAATCTCTGATCACTGTGTCCTTTTTACTTTCTTTTTCTCATATCTTATATCCAGTGATTTCTTAGAACATATTCATATGTTTATAAATTCACACCTCATGGTACAATTTAAAAAGCTTTGTCAGGAGGTCAACTGTAAGTCTGTTAAACTCATGACACAGAGACGACGCTGGTAAGAGCGTACCCTGTGAATTGTTTTCATGTAATATGTATAGATTAGAAAAAACACACACAGCCTTTGTGATGGCTCAACGTCATTACGCATTTCTTTGATTTCCATCTGGCTTCAGGAACATGTATGTTCATGAATTTGGAACCTAGTTCTTCTGTACCCCAAATAACTGGCCAATGTTATGATACAATTTGCATCCTCATTGTTTAGCATGCTAACAAAACAAATCACATATTCTAGTCTTTAAACTTCTTTCCACTCTTACCGCGAATACCTTAAGACTACTTTTTGGACTCTAAGCATTCCAATAAGTTATTCTTTTATCCCTCTAAATATGAGTGTAATTTATTAGGAAATCTCCATTTTTATATTCAGTATCTTTTGGTCCAAACAATGTTAACCAGTTGGTATAGAGAACTATTTGATATGCATTTGACATCTACAGTTTTTCATGGCTCCAACAAACTGTTACTGCATCGTGGGCTCTGTTCGCCTGCCAGCTGCTCCTCCTGCTTGAAATACTCAGCAGTTGAGGAGGGAATGTTCACATCCAACCTCTGGTGGATTGCAGCTGTGATCTGTGAGCTCATTGTTCTCCTCTGTGAAGCTGGTTATGGCCTTCACACTATGCCTATTAATTAGAACATATGAGCAGTTACTGGCACTTTATAAGGAATTTAACAATAGATATTGAATATTAAATGTGGGACTGCAATGGTGTGCTATATTGCCAAAATATGAAAAAGAGAAAAATGTGAGGCACATTTTTAGCTGTGATTGAACTGAAAGCAAAAATGAAAAGATTGTTTTAAAGCCTTATTAGCCAACATACGCACATAAAGCATGGTGCAATTTTGCTAGGAGAAAGGAATAAAAGTAAATTCTATAATGGACTTAAAGCTTGAGAACAGGAAACATTATTATTAGAAATAGGTAACTGAGATTGTAATCCTAACAGATCAAGAATATAACATGAATCTATAAAGAGATTGGCAAGGTTAGCAAGGACTTGACAGGAAGTACACTTCTGTATGTTTTGTAACAATAAAACATAGCTGAAACTGTGAGGTTCATAGGATTTTAGTGTGCAGCAGCCAGAAAATATAATGTACAGTTAATACAGTGACTATAGTTGAACTGTATCATAAATACATAGTTTATATATGGCAATTTATCCAAAACCTAGCAGAATTCTATTGGGTATAAGAAATTGAGTTTTGATAAACACAGTGATCTCTAAACCCAGAGGTTTAATCTGAACCTTAACTGTAGCCCAGCAGTCCATGAAATATTTATATTGTTTTTCTAAGTATATACATTATTTACTGAACAGTCTATAAAGTATTTACATTGTTTTTCTAAATAAGTATACATTATTTACATTCCACTGTACTTTTTCCTGATTCAGGTAAAATACAATGCTTAGAAATCACTATGTCAGAAGAGGTTCAACTGGAAAATGGAATGTGGGTGTGTCAAAATATTTAATATCTTCCTATGCCTCTGTTTCTGGTTACCCATCTTGCCTGAATGCCTTGGAAAAAATCTATTTGAATTATACTACATAGGAATAATGTTATAAGCCTACCTAAACGAGGATCGTATGTGATTGGTATATACACCTTTGTAGAACATGAAAGGGTGACCTCTCAGTTTTAATACAGTGCTTGCTCTCCCTTATCCAAACCATGATTATATGTCTAGTTTTCCTTAAAAATTCTTTCAGACATTTAATACTAAACGTGAATATCTTTATTCAAATAAAATATTTTTACTTAGCTTTTTGTTACTTAGTGTTTCCGAGGACTACTAGGTAACTGCAATAATTATACAGTGAAAGTTCTAATTTCACAACATGATTACATATGAACACACTCACAAAGATACAGTTATACAGTATATTGCTTGAAATATAATAAAATTAAAACGTATTTGTTATATACTTTTAAAATTTTATGTAAATAACGATTTGTTTTAAGTATTCTATGAAATGTTATAATTTGACAGCCCTCAGAATTACATACTCTTTTCTAAATTCCTGCAACTAAATCACTACATTTAAGTCCAAAATAACAGTTTGAAAGTGGCTTCTGAGGTGACTAAGTGTGAGCCTGGGCCGCCTTAGAATGTAACTCCACAGCCAAACTGCTCTAGGCCACATTTTTCTTTACAGAGGAAGGTTCAGGAAAAAATTTTCCCTTTGATTGTACTTGGAAGGGTGAGATTGAAACCACTGAGGCACAGGCAAAACAAGTCACCCTAATTAGGCATTAGGGGAGAATACAGTATAACCACGCTAACTGGTAAGTAAAGGGTGAATTTCTTCTAAGTTTTAATATTTAATTTCTAAGACAAAATCATTGAAACTATAAGGACAAAATCCTGTCATGACATGGCTAAATGTTTCTTAGCATGCAGATTGGTTTTCTTCAGCCATTTATTTGGAAAAATAATATACTTTAGCTCAATTTTCATGATTATACAAGACTTACTACATTACATAATTCCTATGTAGTAAGTTTTAAATAATCTGTGCAAAGGATACAAGGAATCTTCAAAATGTTAATGAAAGATGTGTATTATGAAACATTTATGCATGAATTTCAACAATTTTTTATACTAAAATATATTCATACTAACTTGTTATAACAGGTCTGAACAGGATCTAGGTTGAGGCGCTAAGAATGATAAGCCTTAATTTCAGAAAGAGCCCCTGTCAGAGCAACATGAATTCTGCCAGAATTGAAGCAGAACAAACGTCATGTTTATGGTGAAGCTTAGGTGAAAAAAATGATGAAATCATTGATGCTCTACAAAAAGCGTATTGGGATAATTCCCCAAAGAAATGAGCAGTTTACAAATGAATAACTCATTTTAAAAAGGGACAAGACCATGGAACATGAAACCCACAAGAGCAGATTAACCGCATCAATTTGTGAGAAAGAGAAGCATCATCTTGTTCATGCCCTAATTGAAGGGGACCCACCATTACCAGCAGAAAGAATAGTTCACACCATAGACATCTCAAGTGCTTCAACTTACACAAATCTGACATGAAAGGTGAGCAAAAATGAAAGGCGAGCAAACGTTCTACTCTGTGGGTTCTAAAACCATTGCACCACAAGTACGCTGCTGACAAAAGCAGAGATTTGAATGGAAATTTAAGCAAGTGGAATTGAGGGCTCGAAGCATTTCTTGTAAGAGTTATGACAGGAGATGAAACGTGGTTTTACCAGTACAATCCTGAAGGCAAAACACAATCAAAGCAATGACTACCAAAAAGTGGAAGTGGTCCACTCAAAGCAAAAGCAGACTGATCAAAAGCAAAGTTCATGGCAACAGTATTTTTTTTGGGGGGGAGGGGGTTATCAATACATTTTGCTTATTGATATTCCGAAGGGCGAAAGAATGATAATGTGTTTATTATGAGTGTGTTTTGAGAAAGTTAGCTAAAGCTTCAGCAGAAAAATGCCCAGGACATTTTCCACCAGGACAATGCTCCTGCTCATTTCTTGCATCAAACATGAGCAATTTTTATGAATTTCAATGGGAAATCATTAGGCATCTGTCTAATAGCCTTGATTTGGCTCCTTATGACTTCTTCTGTTTCCTAAAGTGCACCCATTTTGCTTCAGTTAATAATACAAAAATGACTACATTGACATGGCTATGTTCCCAGGACTCTTGGCTCTCTAGGGATGGGATAAATGTCTGGCAACATCGCTTACAAAAGTGTCTTAAACTTGACGGAGCTTGTATTGAGAAATAAAGTTTATGTATTTTATTTTAATTGCATTTTCCATGAACCCTTTGAAGTTCCCCTGCATTTAATTCTTATGAATAGAGTGATCTAATAAGTTAAACCATCTGGATAGAACACTTTGTTGCACATGTGCTTAATTCAATATTTATTCCAAGTATATCTATCTTGCCTTTTCTCTTTCTTATTTGTAAGTGTAAGAAGTAGATTTGGTATATATCTCTCACAAATCTGTCAATGTCATAATTTCTATATGGAGCTTTCTTCTGAACTTAAGTCGCTAACAGAGACTCAATCTTCAACCCAGATAGACTGAAGTTCATTCCCATTGGAGCCAAAGAGATGAAGTGAAAACTATCTCCCTTCCCCTTCATATCCAATCCCATCAGTCAAACTCAAATTACAACTCCAGGATATAAAGGGTTCGGTAAATATTTTGCTATAGGTAGGGGTAATTACAAAATGGAATTCTAACAAAGAAGAGAAAAGCTGAACAGCTAACTAAATTGGTCATTACCCCAAATTTCAAAGGAGAGAACCTATGATCGTAGGCCCTACCCACGGAACTTTGCCTGCCAAGGCTTGTGTCTGGATTCAGGTTATTTTACTCACAAGTTTCAATGTCGCCCTCTCAAACTTATGGATGAACCAATATTATGAAGTATTATGAAAAGTTTGTTGGATTAATTGCATGTTTAATAGTAGAATATGGACTGTTGAAGTATATAGTAATAAAATAGTGAAGTAAATAAATAGTAAATAGTAAAAGTAAATAAAGTAGGAAAATGATCACATTTTAATTTGCTAAGAATCATCTGGTACTATTAATAAACTTGCATATTGTTTAGCTTTACCTGGGAGAAAATAGATTGTACAGACAATTCTGTTGTAATTGACTTGGGATACAGCTAAACACCTACGCGTTTTAAAATCACCCTGATAATTTTTATTCAAATTGTCCAAGGGCCAGTAATTCCATAAAACACATTTCTAAAGTTATGTATATTAAGCTAAAAGTTACAATTTTCAAAAATAACCTGTGATTCCAAGAACTATTGCCAGTCTATCATAGCCAAATATTAATAGTTTTTTTTTTGGTTTTTTTTTTTTTTTTTTTTTTGCCTTAAAAGACCAATAAATACCAGATATCTCGGGAATAAAACTAGAAAAATAAATAACACTAAAATTCTGCCTGGTGCAAACTGTAGTGTATGGTTGCTGCCAGTGGCTGGGGAGAAGGTCAAATGTGGAGTTGTTTAATGGGTATAAAATTGCAATTTTGCAAGATGGAAGAAGTTCGAGAGATCAATTATGTGACAATGTGAATGTACTTAACACTTCTGAACTGTGTACTTAAAAATGTTTAAGATAGAAAATGTTCAAGACCTGCCTGGCCAACATGGATAAATCATGTCTCTACTAAAAATACAAAAATTAGCCGGGCATGGTGGGTGGGTGCCTGTAATCACAGCTACTCAGGAGGCTGAGGCACGAAAATTGCTTGAACCTCAGAGGCAGAGGTTGCAATGAGCCGAGATCACTCCACTGCACTCCAGCCTTGGCAACAGAGTAAGGCTCCATCTCAAAAAAAAAGAAAGAAAAAAAAAGAAAATGTTTTGTTGTGTACATTTTACTACAATTATAAATTAAACAAAACACAACTGCATATCAGTACTCCACAATACAGGTTAGTCTTTCTCAAAAAGCTCTCACAGATCTAGAAAATGAAAGCTGCCAAAGGCAAATGAAAAATAAAAGAGAACCTGGAATAAAAATAAACTAAAAGAAACAGCAAAAAACAAATGAAGGTTCAGAAGGTAGATATGACCAACATTTTTAAACTTTGCAAATTGAAGTAGAATGATCATAAGCTTGCCCCTTTAGAGAGCAAACAGTAAATTAATATAAATTATATTGTGAAATAATTAGATCTTATTGAATATTCAGAATCTACACCACTGAGAATGGGGCTAGGCATACTGAAGTATAAGGTCAAAATGACATAGAATAACTGAATAGTAGTTAATTATTATCATTATTATTATTATCATTAATCTTGGGGCTAGAAGAAAGGGGCAGTGAATATTAGGCTGGCAACCAAGAGTCTCTGCTCTCATCCCTTATGGGTAATCTGGGCAAACTGAAGAATTAAATGGCACAGTGCCTACCCCAAGAGTGAGGATGAATTAACAGAGATTATATGCTTATTGAGCCTGATTGTCCAAACTGTTGGTTGCTGACTTGGTCTGGCTGTGTTCCCACCCAAATCTCACCTTGAAGTGTAATAATTCACCTTGAAGGCGGGGCCAAGTGGAGATAATTGGATTATGGAGGCAATTTTCCCCATACTTTTTCTCGTGGTAGTGAATAGTCTCAAGAGATCCAATGGTTTTATAAATGGAAGTTCCCCTGCACAAGCTCTCTCCTGCCTGCTGCCATGTAAGACATGACTTGGCTCTTCCTTTGCCTTCTGCCGTGACTGTGAGGCACCCCCTAGCCATGTGGAACCATGAGTTAATTAAACTTCTTTCCTCTATAAATTACCCAGTCTCAGGTATATCTTTATTAGCAGTGCAAGAACAGAGTAATACAGTTGCCTACACAGCTAGACATTTTAGTTTTACCCACATATCTATTATCAATGATCCATCTATGGTATTGGAATTTTATACCACTTAAGTACTAACAAACAATAGCCTGAGAAATCATATTTTCTTTGGCAGACTGCATTTTTCCTTTTGTAGATGAAATCATGATTCAACGGAAATAAGTTATTATTGCAAATTATCCGAAAGATTTTGATTTTGATGCTTTGAGCCAAAAACTTTCAAATCTTCTTTTTTTTAAAATTTTCTTCAGAATCATTAGGCACAGTTTTTTTATTGGCCTCAATGTTGGCATATCTTGGGTCATGCAGGGCACAAAGGAAAAGTGATCTGCATCGCTTCCTTTCTTTTTTCATGTACTTATGTCTTCCTGGGTTTATTTAAGTTGGGTTCATTTATAGAAACCAAATGTTGCAGTATTAGAATGTGTATTAATAGAATCCATTTCTGCTTCTTTCTCTACTGTGCCCTCAGTTGCTGAGAGCTAGCATTAGGTGGTTTTCAGACCACAGATAATGCTAATAATAACAATAATCTTCATACTTATTTAACGTTTTCTATGTCTTTGACAAGAACTTCACATGCATCATCTAATTTACTCTTTACAACAACCTTACAAGGCATGAATTATTATCTCCTAGTCAAATTTAGAAAGGAAAACATGCTTGACTAAGGTCTCACAGATGTGTGTGTGCATGCAGGGGCTGAGATTTGAGACCAAAAGTTTACTCGAGTTCACATGCTCTTTGACACAATATTGCTGCTGGTAGCCCGTCTTGGTCGATGGATCTCCTTCTCCACCCTTGTCAACTCCCCTGCCTATTAGACTGGATATCAGTTATACTTTGGTCACCACGAAGGATTCAGATAAGTTTAGATTAGAGCCCTACCTATTACTTTTTGGCTCCGATAGGCCTAGTCACAAGAACTGAAACACCAAGAAATGTTCCCTCCCTTGGTCCTAACTAATTCCTTAAGTACAATTCCAGTTCTCTCTGACTTTTAATCCCTAAACTATAAAATAGAAAATGATGTCTCAACTTCATTGTTGGACTTCAGAAGTCCAACCCTTCTGAAATACTATTTCAAATTGTTGCTACAGTTTGAGGACATGTTTCAAATTCCTATTTTCTCAGAGTTAATCTTTAGAATCAGGACATTTTTGCCAAGTCCATTCTAAGTTGTTCAATGAATTTCTGTTGCCTCCAAATTATTCATCCTAGTGGAGATTTTACAAAATCAAAATTGAATATTTGAATAAATTTGTACTAATGAATGTGCATACTTGAATATAAATAGACAATATTTAAAAGAAAATTATACATTAGCAAAATTTTACTCAATACTAATTTGAAAGGTGAAAAAAACTAATAATAAAAAACAAAAATTAAATGAGCTAAAATATCCACTTCTACGCATATCTGGCTTTGCAAACCTCCGTGGACTATTTTTTCCTATCTCTTTTAGGGGCTTAATGCTCACATCCACATATTGGGATTTCCTTCTCTTCTCTTTCAGTTATTTTATATATTAAACAATGTCTTTGTTTCATAGTATCCAGTATGTATCTGTCTTTGGAACTGGAAAGTGTAAATTTTTGACATCAATCTAGTTCGCCATAGTGCCCTGATAACATTAGATATGTTTCTCACTCGAAGTTTCTAAAAGTCTTTAATATGCTAAATTTACATAAGGATTCTCCCATATTATTTGTATTAAGTGCGTTTTGTCATAGATCCCTTATTTTGGAGTTTTTAAAGCTGCCAACATAATAATATTGTATAATTTATTTTTAAAATGCACATTTAGATCTTTTCAAAATGGATTTTGTACAACATCATTCCAGTAAAATTGCTAAAAAAAGAAAAAGTCCAATTTTAAGGGTGTGAGTTGAACATATCCTCCTTTAGGTAAATGCACATCAGTATCCTGGAGTCCGTAGGATGACTCCCAGTAAATCAACCTGTTTAACTTTGCTTAAATTCATTTCTGCTTACCTGACTAAGGAATTCTTCACTTATTTTGAATGACCTTGTATCAGTAATACTATTGTATCAGTAATACTATTACGTTTTAAAAGTATTCAAGATACATGTGCATGGCATCTTTTAATAAAGCTTTATCTATCAATCCATCTCCTTTTACTTTTCTCTCAAATTCATTAAAATATTAGCCAGAAATCTCAGATCATGTAATCATTCAGGAGGAGATGATACAGAGTAACAATATGCTTCACTTCTCTATTCCTGGTGCCCCGTTTTAAGAGAAATTCTTAAAAATACTATGGAATGAAGACTACTAAGAATGCTAATTTCCAGAAATACATGGTACAAAGACTTAGGTATTGATATGCTTTGATACATTTTACTGTGCCTTAGCTTTTCAACAAGAAAAATGAATCTTGTTGGAAGATATTTTCTTTTTGCAAATTTTAGTCACTTTCTTCCTAGAAGATGCCCCAAAACTTAAGAGTAATAGGATACAAAGGCTATGAGAAACCACAAAAGATTTGTTTTTTAATCTGCCATAAGTTAACTGATAAATTCTTCAGTATAAAACAATCTCTAATTCTAGCAGAAGAGTTGTTTTTAGTACTTAGATAAAATGGTGACCAATGAAACTGTTCCCCACAGTAATAGTGCTGCAGAAACTGGTACTATAAGCCACCGGGGGATCCCTGCGAACAGCTGTGCAGAAGCTGAATTTCCAGTGAGGGAAAAGTTACATATGAGTAACTACACATCACACACACCATTTACAACAGTGTACGCTGAGCACCAGTACGCTTTCAAATATTGCTACCTTGTGCAGCTTTCATTTCAAATGCTCTTCCTCTTGACCTTGATAATCATTGCAAATAGTTACCAAAATGTAGTCTTCATATTTTATTAGTATCAAAATATTGCTTATCAAGGTAGCTAAAGAGTTTTCTTATTATATTTAAACCAATTTGTGTCAGTACCAGATACACCCCCTGGTCATAGAGTGAGAATATTTGGCTAGCTGCCTGGTTATAAAGAAAGCTTATGTATATCATTGATTCTCAAATGGACAAAAAATGTGCAACATTTGCTTAGAACCAAAGGTTTGTCAAGAGAAATGGTGTCTGTGAGAAAAAGACTGCACAAAGAGCCTCTTAGCAACCAGAAGTATTACATACCCAGAGGAAACGATACGCTTTTTGTACAGATGCTAGATAAGCTTGCCAAGGAACCATATGCTGCTGCTGGAAGAATATTTTCGCAGTTTGGCATCTGGATCCTGGAATTACCATTCAACAGGGAAAATGAGAAGCATGTGAAGATGAGGAATAAGATAGTGTCCACATTGCACCAAAATCCAACTTGTACAAAGGTGAATTTAAAATGTTATTTTAAGAGAGAGGAAATGTAATTAATTTCTCTGACTATAGCTTATAAGTTTTAAGTAGATATAAATAACATGTCCTGTGTAAACAAACCAGATAAATTAGAGGATTTGATATTATAGGGGACCAGAAGCATAGGCTGTTAAAAAATTACTTATTTAGGGGATTTTGAAATCTGATAGAGCAAAGACTGAAATATGGAGAAATTCAGTACAATAGAGAGTTTATTTTTCTGTTGGTTTTACTGTTTTCCTTTTTATCTGTATTCTGTCATAGTTTTTATTTCAAAATAAACCTAATATTTTTTAAAGTATTTTTTCACTTGGTGTTTGTTTTAGTATCCAGGTTATCTCCTATGAAATGTGCTCTACCACATCCTTGTACTAAAAACTTGGATGCCCAGTCTGAAATTGCCATTTAGCACCAAGAAAACGTAAGTGAAAGGGATGAGATTTTGGCTAATCAATTGGGCAACAAAATGAGAGATAAAGCCTCTATTATTTGAATGTGAACTCAATAGATACATTCAAGCATCAAAAAGCAAACAAAACCAAAAAATAAGTAGCACCATGGATTTAATGCAGTCATATTGTGTTGGTGCAAACGTATCCATCAACAGAACATGCTGAAGTTGATGCAGCTTTGTGAGAGGAAGCCACAGATATCCTGGCATTCCAGTGTTCACCTTTTGACTATTGTACTCCAGTGGCTAATTAATAGCACTTAAAAATTTCTGTCATAGTTGTATTAGCTAGTCAGTCATAGGTCAATATATCTGCTCAAAACAGCTGAGACATTTTCGTGGTAAGAAGCCTGGGGATAATGCATGAAAAGGCTCAGACCTTTCCTTGCCCTTTGCTATACTCCTCCTTTAGCAATAGATCCCATGTTTCTTAATTACAACCAAGCTTGTCACTACAATAATGAGTTCTCCATCTGCATTTGGTTTCAAATTCAGATAGATAATGGAGGTTAGGGAAGGTTAAATTTCTCTCTGGCTGTGTTTACATATTGCCAAAACAACTCATCTTTTCAGTCAATTTAGGCGGGAAAAAATCAGCCAGATAATTTATTTGTTATTAGGTAGCAATCAGTTGACAGAGATTGCCACCTCTGACCAGTTTAATACTGTGAAAAACACAATTAAATCAGGTGGAGCATTTTGGTTAACTCTCCCTCTCTCTTTTCATTAATACTCTCCATCTATCTTTTTAATATCAGGTTTTAAAAGCAGCTAATGAATTGTAAAGCACTTTATAATTTTCACTGTGCATTCACATACCTCAGATCATGAGGACTTTGTGAGGCCACTGAGGCCCATGTTAGAGTCCCAATTTCTTAGATTCAAAATATGACCCAGACGGAAGGTAAATGTTCATATAAAGTCATTCAACTAGAAGATCATGGGCCATCAGATTGCTAGTCCAATACACACACACACACACAAATATCCTCCCAATACACACACGTATATCCTCCCATTACACACACACACACACCCTCCCAATACACACACGCATATCCTCCCATTACACACACACACACACACACACTCCTACATCACACATATGTGCTCTTAATTTTACTCAAGTATTTCTATACAATCCTTTCCAGAGTGGAAATTTTTTGTCAGATTTTTCATTTTTTCTGTGTAGTATAAAATATATACTTTGTTGAATTAGTCTTAATCATGATCGGTTTAAAAATATTAATATTAAATACCTAATTTAATCAAACCTTTGCTTTGTTAACAGTGTGAAAATGGAGCATATCTCTTGATAAAATAATTTTACAGAGTAGATATTTTACATTTGTGGGATTTTATTATTTATGGATGTAAAATGATACACTTAAAGAGGGTATACATAGCTCTATACTTAGTCGTTATTAAGATTTCATGATTTATAACAGTTAATAATACCAAACTTTGTTTAATACTTACATGATCACTAGGAGAATAGGGATAAGGAGATGTAAAGAAATGAGCAAAAAATGAATAAACACAAAATCTACACATAATTAACAAATCTGATTATACTAAGCTGATGATCTCATCCTCCGATAAGATCTTTTTATTACAAGAACTAGATATTTAAATGATTTCTCTGTGGTAAATTTCTTGCCTGATTTACATTCTGGTTTACAAAAGTGAAAACGATGGTGAGGACCCGGCTCGGTGAATCTTGCTCAACTTTGGATTCTACATTAGAAACTTAGGTGGCCATACCTAAGGTCTTTTGTTATTTTTGTTGTTGCTATTGTTTTACTTTTAAGACTACATTTATACTGACCCCAAACTGCCCTGTAAACATTCAATTATTTAGATATTTTCTTAGGGTTAGGGTAGAAAAGAATTCGTGTTTAAGGCACAAAGAGCATTCCTCTGTTGACACAGAGTTTCAAAGTTTTATAATTTTGTTTCAGTATTTCTATTTCATAGCATAGAATAACTATGCAGTAGATTTCTAGGTTATGTGCAGTTACTTTCATATATTGTACTTGATGTTCGATGACTTCTAACTATCACCAACAGCAAGTTTAAAATTGGACCCCATGGTCTTTTCTCTTTCCCCTTATAAGTCTTTGTCACACAAAGATGTGTTTTATTATGTATACAGAGTATATGTTGTGAATAATACAGGTTTTATGTATGTTACCAAAGGCTGTAAAAGAAAAAAGTATATTTAAAGCCATGCAAAAAATGTGAATATTTGGCATATTATTGTTATCTGTATAGTATTTCCTTAAGCTTCCAGCTCCAAGAGAGAAATGTCATTATAATAATATAACACATCTTTATTCTCAGAATTCAATTTTATAAATCTTTACATATAAAAACACAAAACAATAGAAACTAATTTATCACCAGTAGTCTTAATATTTTCTTATTATTTTGCAATTAAAATTCCTGAAGAAAAGACACGACTGTCTACTTCTAGAGCACATACTTGCAACTTCCCTTCTAAGCTTTATCACCTTTCTTTGTTGTAGGCATTTGAGATATAAAGGCTACTTGGAGATGTGCCTGTCAAAAGAAGGCAACTCATGATACCTCCCCATAGCTATCCTTAAAAACCATTTTTTGGAAAAATGTTAAATGCATTAACCTTGTTCTGATCTTGGGCACCTTGCTGCAAAGCCATTCTCAGGCAGGGATAATTGAAAGGTATGAATTTTTATACAGATTTAGCTGTTAAAGTATTTTTCCCGAGGCAAAGCTAAAGGCTAAACCTGTGCCACACATTTAGATACCAGAACTGTGGGCTGGCTTGAATGCCGCAGCTCAGAGATCCACAAATGAACAAAAGGCTCATGACTTAGTTCTTAGTATAATTTATATGTCCCTTTTTTCCTTCATTTATGCTTACCCAGCACATGTTCCTGTTTATGAAAGTGGGGACTGCTTCTAAACTTTAGTTTAAAACCAGGAATTTGAATATGTTGCTAAGTTTATCTTTTTCAGGATATTCCTTTTTACGTAGCAACACTGTAATTTTGTGTTACTAGTAATATACAACATGGCAAAATGCTGTTCATGCAGAGTTAAATTATACTTGTAACAGGTACAGTTGAAACAGTCAACATAGTGTGGATCAATTGCATGATGAGAATTTACTGCTTTCCTACCTGAAATGAAAACGTGTATTCAGCAGAAGGATCACAAATTTTCCGGAGCAATTTGTTTGTGGTTTGATTTACTGAAATGCCAGGGGGGCTTTACCTAAGAAGATTTTTACAGCAAATGCCTATTGTGCTTCATTCACACATTCAGAGGATGGGGACGCCAAGAAAGGCTCCAGAGGGATGGAGCTGCCACTGCCTCATAACTCTCAAAAGGGTAACACTGGCCACAAAACCACCGGAGGATTCCTGTCTTTAATAAGGTTTTGAATCAGGAACCATTCATAATGTTTTATTGATCATAGCGACATCCTCATCTGAAATTTGGCTCCTTGAAGATTCAATTACTTCATTTAAGAGGTAAGATCTGGGATAGATAAAGCCAGTGTCTTTCCTCTTTAAAAAACAAACAAATAACACAAACTAAAAAACATCAAAAAATAAGCAAAAACAAAACTCTATCTTCTTGACAATGTTTCGTTTTAATATCTTGTGTGCTTTGTCAGAAGGCATTTGTAACGAAAGCTGGCCTGTGTGTGCAACAGCCTGAATACGGGAAACAATTCTTAAATTAAGTACACGTGACTCTTAAATATTATTTTAAATAATCATCAGCTCTAAGGCAGAGACAAATTCATAATCAATTGAAAATTAAAGTGGAAAACTGCTAATAAATTTCTCTGAATTCTCTCTAGAATTATTGAAAGTACAAATCCATGGAAATGACACTGAATCACAAGTTAGTCATAAATACATCTTCATAAGGAAAACTGTGTTTGTGTTACTTGCACTGAAGGATAAAGTTAGTGTTGAGGTTCACACATAATTTGTGTTGAAAATTTATTCACAGAAAATAAGCCCTTGGGTTGGCTATCACCTTCTTGCCCTCAATACATTTTTGAAGCTATGTTAAAAATTTCTCATAAAATAAACTCTAAATATTCTGAAAAGAAAGTAGAACTTTTTTGTCAAGTTCAATGCAAAAAGTGCCATTTATATTACATTTATTGTAAAAAAAAAAAAAATCTTATTTTGGTAAAAAATTCCCATATTGATCAAGTAACACATGGGAGAAATATACTAAATTAAGCCTACTCTACCTCCTTCTTTCATCTACATGTATACAGCATAATACCTGATTTTAAAAAAATTTTAAACTTTTGGAATTTGTTTTAACTATGGATCTTTGGATAGACAAATACACCCCAAAGTAGGCAGGACAGGATTTAGTGGGCCAGGGGAGAACCAAGAGAGTGAAATAGACTAAGGTGAGAGCAAGACTTTGCTCAATGAAGAGTGCAGGGAAAATAACAGCCAGAAAATTTTTTATTTATGTATTTTTCCTCCCAAAAACTGAAGGCGGACACTTCATTGACTAGATTTTTCTTATCGTCCTAAAGTTATTAATAAACTAATGTTGTTGGAAACTATAAAGACTAGAAGACTATTTCACTGTATTTTAGTTGAAAAATGATAGGAATACTTCCTCCAACACCAGTTATACTGCATTACAGTTCACCCTAAGAACCCCATTTAACTTAATCACCTCTTTGAAGACCATACTTTCAAATACATTGAAGGTATTGGGGATTAAGACTTCAACATATGAATAACGAAAGGGTAATACAAAATTTAGCCCCTAATAGGCAACAATTCCTTAGTGGTTACCCTAATTTTTGCTTTAAAGTCTTTAAATTTATTCAGGATCTTTTTCCCTGTGCATACCACAGAGTAGTTTGAAATTATCTGTGGCTCTCTAGAGCTGTCCTAACAAAATTCCGCACACTGGATGGCTTAGAACAACAGCAAAGTCTTCTTTCACAGGTCAGGCTGCTAGAAGTCTGAAATCAAAGGTGTTGGTAGAGTGGCTTCCTTCTGGAGACTCAGGGAGAACCTGTTCCTTGTCTCACTTCTAGTTTCTGGTGGTTGCCAGCAATCCTTGGATTTCCTTGGCATGTAGCTCAATCAGTTTAATTTCCGTCTCTGTCATCACATGCTGTTCTCCTCTTGGTGTGTGGGTCTTGACATCGCCCTTTTATAAGGATACCAGTCATCCATTCTAATCTAAAATAACCTTAACTAACTAGAGATGCAAATACACAATTTCCAAATGAGATCACACATTGAGATTCCTGTGGATGTGAGGTTTGAGAGGAGGGCTACCTGTTACAATAATCTGTACTTAATTTAAAACACTGTTGTCTTAGAAACACCGGACCCCTCTCGAGAGAGATCATTGTATATACTTTTTCCTCCCAAGGCTGGAATTCTTATTGTGGGGAGTGGAAACAATCAATCAAAGAATGTAGATTGGTTGCCCCTGGAGGGCAGATCACAGATACTTCTGCACTCTGACCTATCTCCATGAGTTTGTATCCACAGGGTTTTCAATGGTGCATAGGAACTCCTACCAGAAACAATCCGTGACAGCACCCTGATGGTCAGAATTACACTCTCAATGTACCGTATCAATAAGATAATTGGAAGGAACTTGAGCTGGGTGAGAATTCTTATTGCTTCATGAGAACCTGCATACTCCTTTTCCTTTCAGTGAGTGACTATGTGTGGTCAACACAAGAAAGTATCATCACTGGGCAAGACATGCTGGCAATTGGTACTAAATATCCTATGCTGACTGCCTTCTTATCATGAAATCTCGATCTCCAGTCTTATGTTCAGAATATAAAGGTAGTAAATATTAAAAAAAATTAAATCACTATAAAACTTATAGTCCACAATTAACCAAAGATAACTAGACACTAACAGTTGAGTCTAGGCCAGGTGCAGTGGCTCATGGCTATAATCCCAACAGTTTGGGAGGCCGAGATGAGTGGATCACCCGAGGTCAGGAGTTCAAGACCAGCCTGGCCTACATGGTGAAACCCCATCTCTACTAAAAATATAAAAATTAGCCCAGCGTGGTGGTGGGTGCCTGTAATGCCAGCTTCTCTGGAGGCTGAGGCATAAAGAATTGCTTGAAACCAGGAGGCAGAGGCTGCAGTGAGCTGAGATCACACCACTGTACTCGAGCCTGGGCAACAGAGACTCTGTCTCAAAAAAAAAAAAAAAAAAGAATAATAATAATAAGAAGAATTGAATCTACCAGTGAATGAGAAATGTTTAAAAATCTGACTTCACTTGATGTTTCAGTGGGTACACCTTGTGAAGTTATATTAGTATTTCTAGATACACAGGTTTGGGGGAGGGACACATCACTGGGATTCCTTCATATCAGCAAAGTAGCCTTTGTCAAGGATGTACTGACTGACACTTTGACATTTAGAAGCAGTCTAAAAAACAAACCAAAATATCATTAAGCAGTCACCTTATAAAATCATAAAATAATGTACTCGATAGACAACCTCTCCTTATCAAGGGGTCCTACCCAATTCTAATATTTATGTCAGGAATGGATAAAGAAAATGTGGAAGGGCAATCCATGATTATTTGTCTTGGTTTGTGACCAGTTGTTTGGTACCAAATCCTGACCTGAGCTGATGTAAAGCTATTTGTATTGCATATTTTCCCCTTAGAGTGTGTAGTCAAACATTTCCCTTCAGAATCCTCAGGAGTTTGATTACATGGTATTACCCCAGTCCACTGATGGGGTTTTATGTAATAAATAACACACATTCCAAAATACAAAAAATAAATAAATAATTGTAGATTATACTAGATTCCAAGAGTTTTGAAAATAAAGATTGCAGACTTGTACTTCTATTTCAAAGGCAAACATTGGTAGTATATTAGTTTTCCAGGGCTGCCATAACAAAATACCACAGACTGTGTGACTAAAACAATGGAAATGTATTTTCTTACAACTCCAGAGGCTACAACTGAGATACCAAGGTATCAGCAGTCTTGGTTTCCTCAGCGACTTCTCTCCTTGGCTTGCATATCATCATCTTCTTGTGTCTTTACATGGACATCCCTCTGTGTGTGTGTGTCTGTGTCTTAATCACATTTTCTTATAAGGATGCCAGTTGTATTGCATTAGAGTCCACCCTAAGAACCCGATTTAACTTAATCACCTCTTTAAAGACCATATCTTCAAATACATTGAAGGTATTGGAGGTTAGGGCTTCAATATATGAATGAGGAAAGGGTAACACAAAATTTAGACCATGATAGGCAACAGTTTCTTAGTGGTTACCTTAATTTTTACTTTAATGTCTTTAAATTTATTTAGGATTTTTTTTTTTCTTGTGCTTACCATACAGTAGGAAACTATAATGGTATGTTTCAGAAATCATATAAAAAGCTGAAACAATAGTTGAGGTCAATATGAGTAAAAGAGGGAGACAGTCATCTTATTCTTCTTTTGCTTTGCTAATACAGACATTCTACCACCTGAAGATGAATAAGTTGGAGAACAGTCAAGTCTGGATTTGGAAACAGTCGTAGAAAGACATTTGGATGTCATAGCAGAGCTTTTTGCAGATAGCAATGCCTACGAACCTTGACTGCATGGTCGCTGTGATGGAGAGCCAGTTAAGGCAATGGTGTGTTGTGCCCGAGGGGCCCAGTTGTTAAGAAACAGCAGAGGATGCATCACACCATTATTCATTGCACTTACACTGTGGTTCAGTGGATCTCTAGAGGCACTGGTAAAACTTATATATTGCCTCTTTGATCTGAGAGACCAAAATAGTGGCCCATTTATCAGCTACTGTGAAATCTAAAATTGCGAAAACAAAAGTTGCTTACAGGTCGAGGGTTCATGCCCCAGCTGGCATGGCAACTTCCTAAATTCCTATAGCTACAAGAAAAAACACACTTTTACTAGCCTCCTTAACAATAGGAGCTATCAGGAAAATTGTCAGCCCTTTTTGAACTCTGGTTTTGAACCCAGAACAATATAGCTATGATTGAACAGAAGCTGGCCTTATAAACATCCTTTCCTGATAAGCAACTGCAGACAAAAAGCCAGGTTTAGCCAGCTTACAGAGACTACGGACAAATTGTCTTTTTGTCCTATAGTTGTTTGAACATAAAGAGCCAAATTCTACCTCATTTTAGTGTCAAAACCTCACGTTAAAGAGAACATGGAATGTATGTTACATATGTTTACCTATTGCACATGTGCTCAGCTCCCCTCATAAATATGTATAGCTTTTCCCCCAAACCTGCTGAATATGTATAACCCTATTGTGTAATGGAAGCCCTGTGAGGCAAAAACCAACCTGTCTCTTTCTTCCTTGAAGAGATAACACCTTTAGTACTCAATGGAGACTTTCTCTTCCCGGTTTGCAAACTGGTATCGCCTAAAAAGCCCTATTTTCTGCTATTTAGTCATCCTGGGGGTCTTTCGGATGACACCCCCATCCACTTCTATCACGTTTTTCTTCAGTTGGCTTAGAATATGAGTGGAGTCTTTCTAGGTTTCCTCAATTTACTACCCAGTCAGAGTCTTGCTTCACAAAAGGAAAGCATTATTGAAGTCTGTTCTTTATTTATTTCAGTTTGGTCTTTATCATATCAAGAAAACCACCTCCAGGTTTTTAAGATGCATATGCCATCGTTTTCTCCTTTCTCGTATTGAAACAGTTTTAGTTAACGACCATTCATTCATTTGGTAATTCATTTGGTAAATGTGTACTGAACGTCTGTTAAGAAGCACTATTAAGCATTGGGTAGCTTAAGCACAGTATCTTTGTATTGACAAAATGCTCACCTCTTATGAGCCATATAATTGGGATCATTTTGGGAGAAATAGAGCTTCGCAGTCATAACTTGTCTCGGGAAAAATTACAGGAGCGGCAGGGGTACTGAGGACTTCGTTTTTTTTTTAAACCATGAACTTTCCCTGTAACTCTATTGCAGTTTTGTAACTTAAAAGTGGAGTGGAAAAGTTTAGTATTATTATTATAAGTGATATTTTGTTTAATAATGCTCTAAGATGAACAGTGAGTAGTGTAGAGATAAAAAATTAAAATAATAATACCAAAGGATTTGGAAATGAATTATTTAGGGATTTAGTGAAATATTGGAGAAGTTGTGTTCTATGATTTAGATGAGATATGGCTAAAAGGTCCAAGACCCTTAACAGGATAAATCTCGCCATACATATAGATTAGTTCTCCTATTTATTTACCAAGGGATATCAAAATAGTTGGGACATGTAATGGCCCACACAAAGCAGGCATTGAGGAAGTACAATTTTACTCCGCTTTTCAATGAGCAGATATGTTAAAGGAGGTGACAACTGAAAGGTAACACTATTTGTCAGAGAGTAAAATCTCATTGAATATGGAACCCAGAAGGCACCTGTACTGTTCAAGGGCACCTAGACACTAACTCTGCCTTTCTCATGCCATCTACCCACAAGGGAATAAGTTACTATGCTTAAGGACACAATAGAACATTACCTGTTAACTTATTTGAAATGAATTATATAAAATTCTAATATAAAAATATTTAACATGCTGAATGGCAGCATGAGGACATCTGCAGAATAGATCCCTAGTGAAATCACCACAAACAGTGGAAATGATAAAAACAACCACCATTTAAAGTCTCTGAAAATTGTCCTAAGGGCACACAGCAAGTGATGAAACATTCATTTTTAAAAATCTAATACATCTTTGTAATAACACTGACACTCTGTGTCAATGAAGCCACAGCATGCTCTTTCCCTGTAATCCCTAGCTCAGACTGATGGACATTCTGCTCCAGCACAATGATCAAGAAGAGGAAACTCTTCTCCCTACCATAGCTCATAGTCACTGGCTACCACAGAGTCCCTGTATGGGCAGGTCTCTGCATTTCCCATCCCCCACCACGCTCTGTTTATCAGAGGCTAAAATCCAGGCAAGGGTGGCCTGGAGTTATGAGACTTCCTTTTCCCCCTAGTCCTGATCCACCCAAAGGTGGATGCTCCACCTTAGGCCTGGCAGGCTGAGAATCCGGTGGTCCCTTCTGCCCTTGTCCCAGCTTCTAGGGCAGTGGTTCCACACTAGCCACCACCAGAGGCTACGGCCCCCACCCAGCACCCTTTTCATAAAACAGCATAGTTCCTCTGAGAGAAGCAGCCCATTGGCCAACTCCTAGTTCCAGGGAAGAGGCTTAGAGATTTTTCCCAGAGGAAGTAGCAGATCCTAAGACATATAAATTGTGAATCTCTCCTCAAAATGACAAACTTCATAAAAGAGTATGGGGAAGCTTAAGCCCAAGGGTGCTCTAGAAAATAATGAACATTTTGGTGATAAACAATTAAGAGGAGGCTGGTAGCTCCTAGAAGGCAACAAGCTAAATTGTAAAACAATCTGGTTCACAACAGCAAACCAGGAGAAGAGGTAGCTAAGAGCCTTCCTAGCATCAGAATACACTACACAGGCTGGCCAGTGAAACTATTCCTTCAAAAGAGCCCAAATTTGATCAAGTCAGACTGTGGAGAAATGTATGCCACAAGGCGTTATTGGAAACAATCTGGCAGTCAGCACGCAATTAAAGACTGATTAATAGAGACTAAATTCCAGTGAGGTAGCAACCTCTCCTTCATGCTGCTCTGTTACATCTTTTCACTTTTTATGCTATTATTGTTTATGCATATCACTTCTACACTCACAACAATAAATTGTTATGATTTTTATTTATATAGTTTTATGTCTACTAAAGAAGCCGAGAGAAGAAAGGAGAGCAGTATACATTTACAGGTTTTGTTACATTAACCTTTCTTTACCGTTTCTTGTTGTTTTCATTTATTCCTGTGCATTTATTTGCCCTGCATTTGACAAATATATATTATTTTATACAATTTTAAGAAATCAATAAAAGACTAAATACATATTTATATTCTCTTTTGTAATCATAAACAATGGTAGAGTACACATTCTCCTTAAGCCTCATGGTACATTCATCAAAACAGACCACACTCTGTGAAATAAAACACACCTTAACAAATGTAACAGTAGAGACATCAAAGTATATACCATCACCACAACGGAATTAAAGTATAACAATTAAAGAAATATAGCCGGAAAAATCCCCAAATATTTGGATATTACACAACACACACTAAAGGGCATATTGGTCAAATAAGAAGAGTCTGGGGAAATTTTTTTAAAAAGTTTAAAACTAAATTAAAATGAAAATACAACCTGTCTACACTTGTGGGATGCAGCAAAAACAGTGATTAGAGGGAAATCTGTGGCATTGAATGCACTCGAAAAGAAGAAACATCTAAAATCAATAATCAAAGCTTTCATATGAAGCCACTGGAAAAAGAAGAGGAAATTAGATCCAAAGCAAACAAAAGGAAATAAATAATAAAACTCAGAGCAGAAATCAATAAAACTGAGAACAGAAAAACAATAGAGAAAAATCAAAGAAATCAAAAGCTTGTTTCTCAAAAAGATCAATAAAATGGATAAACCCTTAGCAGGCTAGGCAAGAGAAAAAGGAAGAAGACACAAATTACGAATACAATCATGCATCACTGAACAATGGGAAGACATTCTGAGAAATACATCATTAGGCACTTTTATTATTGTGTGAATGCCATAGAGAGCAGGCACTTACACAAGCCCGGATAGCACAGCCTACTACAAACCTAGGCTATGTGGTAAAGCCCATTGCTTCTCTGATACAAGCCTCTACAACATGTTACTCTACTGAATACTGTGACAACTGTACCACAATGATAAATATTTTTTATCTAAATACATTAGCATAGAAAAGGTACAGTAAAAATACAATACACAATCTTAGGAGACCACTGTCACATATACAGTCCATCAGTGACTAAAACATTGCTATACAGTGCATAATCAATATCAGAAATGAAAGAAGGGCCATTGTTGCTGATTTCATAGATATTAATAGGATAATAAAGATATAATATTAAAAACAATATTAATATTAATAATGTTAATATTAATAAAGGCATAATATTAATATATATTATATTAATAATAAAAATAATATTAGGCACAACTCTATGTCCATAAATTTAACAATTTGGATAAAACAGACCAAGTCTTTGAAGGACACAATCTACTCAAACTCACACAAGGACAAATAGATAATTAGAATTAGACCTGTATCTACTAAAGAAATTGAACTTCAACAAAAGGAAAGCACCAAGCTCATATGGGTTCACTGGTGAATTCTACCAAAATTTCAGGAAAAAATACTACCAATTTTCTGAAATCTGTTTCAGAAAAGAGAAATACAGGAAGTGCTTTCTAACTCATTGTATGAGGAAAGTACAATTGACCATTGAGCAACATGAATTTGAATTGCATTCAAATGCAGATTTTTTTTCACTAAATACACTGAAAAATGTTTTGGAGATTTGGGACAATTTAAAAAACTCAGATGAACCAAGTAGCCTAGAAACACTAAAAGATTAAGGAATTGTTGAATATGTCATGAGTGTACAGAATGTATGTAGATACTAGTCTATTTTATCAGTTACTACCATAAAAATTACACACATCTATTATAAAGAGTTAAAGTTTATCAAGATGCACACACAAACACAGACCTGTATATGGTGCCATTTTCAGTCCTGAGAAATGTAAACAAACGTAAAGATCCTATAATAAATCATATCTGCATATAATTAACAGTTATGCATGTTGTCCTACTGTAATAATTTTGTAGCCACCTCTTGGTGCTCTTGTGCTGAGCTCAAATGTTGCTAGTAGAGGCCTGAAATGCCATGTGAAGCTAATTAACTACCATGTGAGCAGTTCCTCTCTCCAATAAATTTTGAATTTCATAAAAAGTGACCTCTTATGTTCTTGCATGTATTTTTCATCTGGCTTAGTGTAATAACATAAACCTTGAATAATACCATGAGACCCATGCAAAGAGTCACTAGTGATACTGGAAGTGCTCCCAAGAAGAAGAGAAAAGTCCTGACAGTACAAGAAAAATGTCGAATTGTTTGGTATGTACTGTAGATTGAGGTCTGTAGCTGAGATGGCCACCCTTCCAAAATAAAGGAATCCAGCGTAAGGACCATCAGAAAAAATGAAAGAGAAAATTTGTGAAGCCATTGTTGTAGCTATTCCAGCAAACACAAAAACCTTGCACCTTTAATGGAATACCTTTTCATAGCATATTGAAAATGCAGCCTTTTTGTGGGTGCAGGATTGCTGTAAGAAAGGCATACCTATAGACTCTAATACGATTTGAGAAAAAGCAAAGTCATTGTATGACAAAGAAAAAAGAAGACGAAGACTCTCAAGCTGGAGAATATAATGCCAACAAGGATGGTTTCATAATTTTAGAAAAAAGCTTTGGCTTAAAAAATATCAAGATAACGGGAGAAGCCGGTTCTGAAAACCAAGAGGCAGCAGACACGTTCCAGATGCCATTAAGAAAATCACTGAGGAGAAAATACATCTGATGGAACAGGTTTTCAGCACAAAGACAAAAGTGCTCTATTCTGGAAAAAGTGCCACAAAGGACATGTATTAATAAGGAAGAGAAGTGAGCACCACGATTTGAAGAGGGAAGGGATAAGCTAACTCTACTGTTTTGTGCAAATGCCGTCAGGTTTATGATCAGGATGGCCCTGACCTATAAAGCTGCTAACCCCAGGCATGAAGAGAAAACATAAACGCCAGCTGCCAGTCTTTTGGTTGTACAACAGGAAGGCCTGGACAATGAGAACCCTTTTTCTGGATTGTTTCTATTTATGCTTTGTCGCGGAAGTCAGGAAGCATTTTGTTAGTGAGGGACTGCCTTTTAAAGTTCTTTTGATTTTGGATAATGCCTCTGGCTACCCAGAACACCATGAGTTCAACAGCAAAGGTGTCTAAGTGGTCTAATTTCGTAAAACACAAAGTCTCTACTTCAGCCTCTAGATCAGGGGGTCATAAGGATTTTATAAAAAGGTACTTTATAAAAAAAAAATTGTCAATACTATGGAAGAATTCACAGGATTTGGGACAGAATCAATAAAGGAAATCATGAAAATGAGTCTGTATTTGGCAAAAAACAAAACAAAACAAAACAAAACAAAACAAAAAAACAAAAAAAAGATTGAAAAAGATTGGGTGGTTATGAAGGGTTTCAAGACATGGATCATGGAGAAATTCAAGAGCTTATTGACACCAGACAAGAAGAATTAACAGATGACTTGATGGAGATGAGCACTTCCAAACCAGTGCTTCACAATGAGGAAGATGACGTAGAAGAAGCAGGTTCAGAAAACAAACTGACATGAGACAATCAGGCAGAAACATTCTGATTATTCAGGACTGCTTTTCACTTCTTTTAAAGCTTAGACCCTGATACTGAAACTAAAGCAAACTGGGGTAAAAGAATGGGTACCATATAGAATGTTTTGTGCTTTTTTTTTTTTTCTGAGTCTTGCTCTGTCACCCAGGTTGAAGTGCAGTGGCGTGATCTTAGCTCACCGCAACTTCCACCTCCTGGCTCAAGTGATTCTCCTGCCTCAGTCTCCCAAGTGGCTGTGATAACAGGTGCCCACCACCACGCCTGGCTGATTTTTGTATTTTTAGTAGAGATAGGGTTTCGCCACGTAGGACATGCTGGTTTACAACTCCTGACCTCAAATGATCAACCCGCCTCTGCCTCCCAAAGTGCTGAGATTACAGACATGAACCACTGCATCCAGTCAAAAATATTTTTAGAAAAATAAAAAGCAAAACTGTCAGACAGAAATTATGACGTATTTCCATAAAGTTACACCAAGGGTGCCAGGCTCTCCTGCCTCCTCTCCCACCTCCTCCACTTCTCCCACCTCTGCCACCCCTGAGACAGTAAGACCAATAACTCTTCTTTCTCCTTTTCAGCCTACTCAACATGAAAATGATGAGGATAAAGAACTCTATGATGATCCACTCCCACTTAATGAAAAGTCACACACTTTGTCTTCCTTTTGGTTTTCTGAATAATCTTTTCTTTTTCCTAGATTACTTTATTGTAAAAAGACGGTATATAATACATATAATATAGAATACAAAATATGGCTTAATTGACTGTTTATGTTATCAGTAACAGTGGGTTATTCATAGTTAAGTGTTGGGGAGCCAAAAGTTATTCAAAAATTTTTGACTGTTTGAGGATCGGCATCCTTAACTCTTGTGTTGTTCAAGAGTCAGCTGTATTGCCCTAATTCCAAAACCAAAGACATCACCAAAAAAGAAAATCTAAAGACTTACATCTGTCATAAATCCAGATGCAAAATTCCTCAACAGAATATGAGAAAAGCAAATTCAAGTGTATGAAAAATAATTATACACCATGAGCAGCTGGAATTTATTCCAGGCTGTTTAAACATTAGAAAATTCATAAATGTCTATCGCATCAAAAAGCTAAAGAAGAAAAGTTCTCAAGATCCTATTAATAGATTTTTTGAAAGCATCTGACAAAATTCAACATGTATGTATGAGAAAACAAAACAGAATACCCCCCCCAAAAAAAAAATCTCAGCAAACTGGAAATAGAGAACAACTTTATTAACTTGATAAAGAGCAACTAAAATAATCTATACCTAACTTTATACTCAATGGCGAGAAACTAGGTGCTTTCCCCCTAAGATAAAGAACAATCCAAGAATGCCCTCTCTTACCACTTTTATTAAACGTTATAATAAAATCCTGGCTAATGCAATAAGAGAAGGATATGCAAGGTATATAGATCGAGGAAAAATGAAGTAAAATTGTTTTTGTTCATAGATGACATGACTAATTGTCTATGTGGAAAATTCCAAAGAATCAACAGCAACAACAGCAACAACAACAACAAAACCCTTCTAGAAGGAGTAAGAGACTAAAGTTGCTGGATGTAAGGCTAATATATAAAAGTAAAATACTTTCCTATATATCGTGAATAAATAACTGAAATCTGAAAATAAAAAAATCACAATACCATTTAATGTAACTGCAAAAAGTGAAACACTTAGTTCTCAATATAATAAAATATGCACTCTCTCTCTATATATATTAGAAAAACCTATACAACTCAAATGAGAGAATTCAAGAAAGGTCTAAATAAATGCAATGGCATCAATGCCTAGGAAAGCTCAATATTTTTAAGACATCAGTTCTTCTCAATCAATAGACTCCATTTAATCCTTATTGAAATCTCAGTAAATTAATTTTGGTTATCAACAAACTGAATCTAAAGCTTATATGGAAAGGAAACACCAAGGAAAGCCAAAACAACATTGAAGAAGATGAGGTAGGAGGACTGATATTACCCAATTTCAAGTCTTACAAGAAAGCTACATAATCAAGACAGTGTGGTATTGGTGAAAGAATAGACAAGTAAGTCAAAGGAACAGAATAAAGAGCACAGAAATAGACCCAGATAAATACAGTCAATTGATCTTTCACAAAAGAGTAAAGGAAATTCAATGGAGAAAGGATAGTCTTTTGAACAATGATGCTGAAACAACTGTACATCCATGTATAAAAAAATAATTATTCTAGATACAGACATTAGATATTTCACAAAAATGAAATCAAAAGGAATCATAAACCTAAAAGTAAAATGCAAAACTATAAAACTTCTGGAAAATAACAGGATAAAAGGTCGGTGACCTTGAATGTGGCAAAAAAAGATTTCATATATAAAAACAATAGCAAAATCCATGACAAAAAATAATAAGTTGGTCTTCATGAAAATTTAAGTCTTCTGCTCTGTGAAAGACATAGATAAGAGAGTGAAAAGGCGGGATACAGACTAGGAAAAATCTTTTCAAAACATAGATGTGATAAAGGACTGTGTCCAATATATTGTATAAAGGAAACACTTTTAAACTTAGCAACAAGAAAACAAACACCCCAATTACAAAGTGGGAAAAATATCTGAACAGACATCCCATCAGAGAAGACACACAGATGCAAGTAAGCCTATAAAAAGATATTCAGTACCATATGTCACAGGGAATTACAAATTAAAACAGCAATGAGATACTTTTCTACCTATTAGACTAGCTAAAATTCAAAATGCTAACAATGCCAAATGCTGGAAAGGATGTGAAGCAATGGGAACTCTCATTCATTCCTGGTGAGAATGCAAAATGATACAGCCATTTTAGAAGACAGTTTGGCAGTTCTTTTAAAGCTAAATATAGTCTTAACATATGATTCAGGAAATGTGCTTTTAGGTATTTACCCAAATGAGTTAAAAACTCACATCCACACAAAGAATAACACATGAATATGTATAGCAGCTTTATTCGTAATTTCCAAAACTTGGAAAGGTTCTTCAGCAAGTGAGACTATGAATAAACTGTGCTACATCTATTCGATGTCAAAAAATAATGAATTTTCAAGTCAGGAAAAGACATGGAGGAGTTTTAATACAGATTGCTAAGCAAAACAAGCCAGTATGAAGAGACATTAAACAGATCAGTGGTTGACAAGAGCTGGATGGGAAGGTAGTTGAGCCCAGGAAATGTTTAGGTCAGTAATACTATTCTGTATAATATTCTAATGCTGGATAAAAGCCATTATGCATTTGGCAAAATCCCTAGAACTATGCAACATTAAGAGTGAACCCTAATGTAAACCATGAAATTTAGTTAACAATAATATGTCAATATTGGTTCATCAATTGTAGCAAATGTGCCACACCAATGCAAGATATTACCAATTGGTGGAGAACAGAGTGGGTGAGAAAGAGGGTAAGAACTCTTTGGGTTTTCTGCTCAATTTTTCTATAAATGGAAAACAGCTGTAAAAATAAAATCCATTACCTTAAAAACAAAAATAACTGATTAATATCAATAAATGAGTTCACCAAGTATGCAGAACACGGCTCAATATTAAAAAACAATGACATTTCCAAATGTTAGAAATGAATATATCAAAATTTGATATTGTTCATTGCAATGAACAATATCAAAATAAAGTTATAATAGCAATGCTATTTGCTTGGAATCTTGGAATTGCATCAAAAGAAAAAAAATCATAGCAATAAATTTAATAAGGAAAGAACCAAATTTTAGTCTAAAATTTACAAAACATTTTGAAATAAATTGCAGTCATTCTGAAAGAATAAAAACATATTCTCTATTCATGGTTTGAAAGACTATTTTGTTAAGATGGCACTATTTCCCAAACTGATCTACAGATTCAATGCAATCATAAATCAAATCCCAGTAGGATTCTTTTCAGAAATTGAGAAGATGATTCTAAAATTGATATGAGAAAAGAAGAAACTCAGAATAGTCAAAGCAATCTTGAAAAATAGCAAATTTGGAGGACTTACACCTCTTAATTTCAAAACTTTCTATAATACTACAGTAATTAATGCAGTATGTCACTTGCATAAGGATAGACATATAGATCCATGGGATAGAATTTAGTGTCAAGTAATACACTCTCATGTTTATGATTAATTGATTATTTTAAAAAGGTACTAAAACCGGACACAATGGCTCATGTCTGTAATCCCAGCATTTTGGGAGGCCCAGGAGGAAGGATAGCTTGAGTTCAGGAGATCAGCCCAGCAACAAAAAACCTTGTCCCTACTTAAAAAAAAAGAAAACCAAAAAGTTAGCCTGTCATGGTGGCACATGCCTATAGAAAGATTGAGAAGAGCCTGGGAGATCAAGGATGCAGCCTGGGAGATCAAGGATGCAGTGAGCTATCATTGCACCACTGTACTCCAGCCCTGGCAACAGAGTGAGCCTGTCTCAAAACAAAACAAAAAACAAACAAACAAACAAAAAATTACCAAGATAATCTATGTAATAAATAAACTTGGACACATACCTCACACCATATACAAAAGTTGCCTCATAATGGATCACTGACCTAAATATAAGATCTAAAACTATAAAACCTTTAGAGGAAAATATAGGAGTAACATTTGTGACCTTAGGTTTGGCAAAGCTGTCATCATTTGACATGAAAAGTAAAAGGGACACATAATAAAAGTCATGTTTTTTAATACTTCAAAGGATACTATCAACAAAGTTAAAAGACAGCTTATAGAATGGGAAAAAGCATCTGCAAATTACATATCTAATACGTGATTTGTATCTTGAAGATATAAAAATCTCATACTAACAAAAATACAACCTAATAAAAAATGGAAAAATAATCTGGATAGATATTTATCCAAAGAAGATACAAAATTGGTCAACAGGTACACAAAATAGTGCTCAACATCATTGACATTTAGGGAGATTCAAAACAATTTTGCAGTGAGGTACCACTCCACACCTACTAGGATGGTTATGATCAAAAAAACAAACAATAACAAGTATTGTTGAGGGTGTAGAAAGCTTTTAACTTTCATACATTGCTGTTAGAAATATAAAATGATGCAGCTACTTTGGAAAATAGTTGGACAGTTAATCAAAGAGTTAAACAAAGAGTTAGTGCTATAGTTTAGATATGATTTATTGGTCCCTTTCAAACCTCAGGTTGAAAGTTGATCCTCAGTATTGTGGGTGGGGCCTAATTGGAGGTGTTTGGGTCATGGTGATGGATCCCTCTGGAATGGCTTCGTAGTGAGTGAGTTCTCACTTTACTAGTTCCTGCAAGAGCTAGTTGTTAAAAAGAACCTGGCACCTCCCTAGTCTCTCTCTTTCTTCTTCTCTGGTTATGTGATCTCTGCACACTGGCCTCACCCTTCACCTTCTGCAATGTGTAGAAGCAGCCTGGGGCACTCACTAGATGCCCAATCTTCCAGCCTGCAGAATCATGAACCAAATAAAAGTTTTTTCTTCATAAATTACCCAGCCTTAGGTATTCCTTTATAGAAACGCAAATGGATTAAGACAGTTACCCTAGGATCTACCAATTCCACTCCCAGGTATACACCTAAGGGAAAGAAAAGCATACATTGACACAAAAACTTGTACACTAATGTTCATAGTTTTATTCAAAATAGCCCCAAATTAGAAATTCCTCAAGTATCTGTCAATGAATGAGTGAATACATAAAATTTGTGTATACATACAATGGAATATTATTAGTCAATAAAATGAAATAAAGTAATGATGCATACTAGAACATGGATGAACCTTGAAAACATATGCGAAGTAAGAGAAGTCATTTATGAAAGTTTACATACTATATGATTTTATATGCAGTATATGAAATGTCCAGAATAGACATATATTATATAGAATAGAAAAATAGTTAGTGGTTGCCTAGGATTAGTAGTTGGAGGAGGGAATAGAGCTGGGGTGGTGAATTTCATGGTTTGGAATTATATTTCGATAAAAGCATTATACAAATTTTTAAGACCAGATGTCGTGGCTCATTCCTGTAATCCTAGCAATTTGGGAGTGCCAGGTGGGCAGATAGCTTAAACCCAGGAGTTCGAGATCAACCTAGGCAACATGGCAAAACCCCATCTCTACAACAAATAAAACACATTAGCCAGATGTGGAGGGGCACACCTGTAGTCTTAGCTACTCGAGAGACTGAGGTGGGAAAATCTCCTGTGCCCAGGGAGGTTGAGACTGCAGTGAGCCATGATGGCACCACTGCACTGCAGTGTAGGTGACAGAGTAGAATACTGTTATAAAAAAGTGCATAAAATAAAATTAAACCCTGGGGGGCACTGGTGCATGCCTGTAGTCCTAGCTACTCAGAAGTCTGAGGTGGAAGGATTGCTGGAAGCCACGTGTTTAAGGCTATAGTGAGCTATGGTCACACCTTGTGAATAGACACTGTACTCCAGACTGGCCAACATATAGAGGCACTAGCTCTTAAAAAATTTATGTATTTTTTTGGGAGGCTGAGGCAGGAGAATTGCTGGAACCAGGGAGGCAGAAGTTGCAGTGAGCTGAGATCGTGCCACTGCACTCCAACCTGGGTGATGGAGGGAGACTCCATCTCAAAAAAAAAAAAGTTATATATTTTCACTTATACAAAAATTTATAAATTTATATTTATAGTATTTATGTTCATATTTATATGTATGTTTACATATACAAAATGGATATATAAATGTATATTATATATACTTTATATAAATAAAACATATATAAAATTTATGTATATAAATTATTCTTAAATTGATATATAGTATAAATATGTATAAATCTGTAGTTATATATAATTATAATTTAATTATACAGAATGCATATTTATAATTAAAATTTAATGATATATATTTGTATATTTAAACTGTATGTGATTGTCTAAATTTTAAATTACATGGTATATATAATTATATAACATCTATTTATATATAATTGTGTATAAATTATTTATAATAATATACATAAACATATACATGTGAAGAGATTGAGAGAGAGACAGAAAATACTGCTTATGATCCAAAAGAAGATTAGGTATCCAACAAGACCTTCCTTTTTGCATTAGGGATACTGAGGTTCAAGGGAGGGCCTTATGCACTGCACTGTTTATGGCCCTTGTTTCTACTTTTATTCACATGGGCATTTGTGTTCTTCGGTAATTAAATCAGCAAGTTTTTTCTAACCTCATATTTCATCAACAAGTATTTGCATGTATGTGGTTTCCTCTAGCAATATGACACCTTGGTCAGTATTATTTATGGATGCCCCAGCTGAATCAGAAGATCATGTTCAGGTTTAATACCCTGACATGAGCAAAACTGAAACAATCCTATAGTAATCTGTCCAATATCAAATATGCTAAATAAGAAATATCCATGATAGTATTTAGTAATCAGAGATAAATGTTTCATGCAGTTCAAAATAAAGATAGGTTTCTGTGAAAATCTCCTCTCTCCCTATGTCACAGCCATATGATTGCCATGGTCCTATCCCTGTCCCAGGCGAGCACAGTGACACTTATTTGCCCAACATAGACTCTCAGAGGAGCAGATGTAAACACACAAAAACCTCATGATGATCCTCAAGCAAGGGAAGCGGAAGAAACAGATTTCCTAATTCTAAAATATTCAGCCTGAAATATGCGTGTAGGCCTTTGTTTAGAACAGTATTATTTATAAAATATAATATATTGCATGTACCTATTATTATTTTGTGAATCTTTTTGATTACTTTTAGTTCATCGTTGACTTTTATTTTATCACTGAAATTTAACTGCAAAATTTCAATTTTGAAAGAATTTTGAGATGAGAGCACATTAAAAAGACCACAATGGGAAAAATGTCATTTTGTAACAAATAACTGTGATAATAGTGATGTTGGTGTACTTTAAGGAATATAAATAAGAAGGGTGTAGCTACATCCATGAAAAGAGTGACATTAAGGAGAGGAAGAGAGAGGTTATAAATATTTCCTTAATTTCTATATTAAGATACAAGTAAAAGTGATATGTCATCTGATTACATTTGTGAAAATTATAGCACTATTTTAATAATAACAGTCTGCAAATACCAAAGTTGTTTATCATGTCTATGTATTTTTTGTTTCATATCTTGACCTTGGCTAAATTGCCTAAACTCTTCTTATCATAATGTCATCTTTAATAAAATTGTAATAACTTTTACTCACAGAATTGCACTGAAAAGTTTCCTCTGATTGAATGTAAACATCGTTTCAGTCTGTTTATAACTGATGCCGAAATAGCCAACTGATTTAGTAATTGCAATAAAACACCTGTCAATTCAAAAAAAATGATAGACATTACTATTTTGCTGTGTCACTATTGAGAGTTAGTTGCTTTTATTTCCACTTTTTAACAAACCACAATGTAAGATAGCACTCAGAGGATGTAACTTACACATATTTGACACTAGATACATGAATTTAGTATCTGTGTACTTTAAGTCCTTTACTACTGCAAGTAGACTTATTGTAATCAAATATTTACAAATTTGTGATTTTTTTGTTTTATTCATATTGAGACAAAAATGTTTGTCTTACTGAAGATACTACATTTGTTTACTTGCCTGAATTTCCTAGTTGATATCTTTTCTAGTAATATTATTGCCTTAGCATTATTATGACATGCATTTACTTGACATGTTATTGCTTGTAAAAAAATATATATAGTATGTACATGTATACATACATATATTCAGAATATGGTCATTAATACAAGTTGTTTTCTCTGGTTCCTAGAGAAAGCCACTGGTAAAACTGAAACATCGTTTTCTGTCTTGCTTCTTTCAGAAAATCCATGCTTTTGTAAGTACCTTTTCATTAATATGAAAAACCCCTCCTGCTCAAAAAACTTAGAGCTGGAGTGGCTTTTTATTTTTCTGGTCAACTCTGGTGAAGCAGATTCCAAAGTCCAAAATGTGAGTCCAAAGCACAAGAAATAAATCTGATACAAAACTTGAAGGTATACACCCGTTGCTAATTCTTAAAGAACCGTATCAATTACTTACTGACTACATAACAAACCACCACAAAATGTAGTGACTTAAAATAATTTACCCTTTTAATGGCTGATAAATCTGTAGGTCAACTATGTAAGCCTGTTGATCTGGGTAAGGTGTGGGTTCTCTCAGCAGGGTTATCTTATAAATCTGAAGTTGACTGACACATTGACCGGGGCTTGGCTAGTCTAGAACGGCCCCATATTTTGGTAGTTGACTAGCCAACAGTTGGGACAAAGGTCAAGTCTGGAACATGTATTTTAAAATATTTAGCAGATGAACCCAAGTTTGTTCACACGTGATGGCAATAGGCTTTTGAAGGAGAGAGAAAGAAAGGGAGAGATGGATAGAGATGAGGGAGAAAAACAGAAGAGAGAGGGAGACAGACAAAGCCTCTGAAGGCTTAAGCTCGGAATCGACATGTTTACTCTTCTACTGCATTCCACCAGCCAAAGCAATTCACAAGGCCAGTTCAGATCCCACGGAATGCACATCTCTTAATGGGAGGAAATTCTAAGTTATATTGCCAAGTATGTGAATAAGATTTAGGTAAAGAATTGTGATTTATTTATTTATTTATTTATTTATTTATTTATCTATCTATTTATTTATTTTTGAGATGGAGTTTCGCTCTTTCGCCCAGGCTGGAGTGAAGTGGTACGATCTCAGCTCACTGCAACCTCTGCCTTCCGGGATCAAGCGATTCTCCGACCTCAGCCTCCTGAGTAGCTGGGATTACAGGTGCCTGGCTAATTTTTGTATGTTTAGTAGAAACAGGGTTTCTTCATGTTGTCCAGGCTGGTCTCAGACTCCTGACCTCAGGTGATCTGCCTACCTCAGTCTCCCAAAGTGCTGGGATTACAGGTGTGAGCTACTGCTCCCTGCCTTTTTTTTCTTTATTAACTCTTTCACAGTATTCAGCCCTCCAACAAAGATAGGATTACACATAAGCTTATTTCTCAAATGACCCTAAGTTTTACAGCATTAAGTTGAAAGATAAGCCTAGGTCATGGAAGAATAAAATAAAGCAGACTGAGGCATTATATATATGTCAGAGTCAGGGGAGAGACTTTGAGTATGATTATCGCAAGAAAGAATTATGTAAGTGAGAAATTAGTGCTGTTTAGTTGAGGCAATTCTATTGTCTAGAAAACATCACTTCCAAAAGACTTTTGCTGTTCAAGAGATTTTTTGTGTCCTCACTTTTGCAGAAGGAGGAAGAGTGTAAACTGTGCAGCTTACTTCAAGCAGAGTCATGAGGAATAGCAGATAAGAATATCCTATAGGTTGCTGAATCAGGATTCCTGGAAATCAATGAACAAGAGTTTTCTTCCCAGAAATCAGTATTAGGGTTTAATCATGAAGCATACCCCCTCAATCCCCTCCCTACACCTCTCCTTGCCTGCTTGGTAGAAGGATCTCTCAATCCTCACTCAGCAGGATTTCATCATTGTTATTCATCATGAGTACTGTGTGATTCCAATTCTCCTGCTCCCCACCTCCTCCTCTTTCTGCTTTCCTTTTTCCTCCTTTTCTCTTCCTTCTCCTCTTCCTTTGCCTTCCTCTTCTTCTTCTATTTGGTTTCTGTTCATCATTGAAAAGTGAGAAAGAGAGAGAGAGAGTGTTCAGGTATGGAGGTGGGTGATATGGTTTGGCTGTGTCCCCACCCAAATCTCATCTTGAACTGTTGTTCCCATAATCCTCATGTGTCATGGGAGGGACCCGGTGGGAGGTAACCGAATCATGGGAGTTATCCCCATGCTCTTCTCATGATAGTGAATGAGTTCTCATGAGATCTGACAGCTTTATAAGGGGTTTTTCCCCCTTTGCTCAGCACTTCTTCCTGCCACACTGTGAAGAAAGTGTCTTTCTTCCCCTTCACCTTCTGCGGTGATTGGAAGTTTCTTGAGGCCTTCCCAGCCAAGCAGAACCGTGAGTCAATTAAACCTCTTTTCTTTATGAATTACCCAGTCTTGAGTATTTCTGCATAGCAGTGTGAGAACAGACAGTGGGGTAGATATATTTTTCTCCTTAGGTCTTCAGATGCTACAGAGGCATAAAAAGGCATAGTGGAGAGAAGTGGTCATTGGTGACTGATTCTCAATTTAGGATTAGATGACATTTTTGTATTGGACCTAAGGTTATGTCCTCTTGGGATAAGTCACTGACTTGAATAGGTGAAAAGATTGCCAAAGCAGATATTTGGTAGATGGTGGAAGAGACGACAGCTAATCATTGAACTATTTCCTCTTTTTCCTGAACCCACAGCATTTCTTTCTGCCTTACCATGGTTAATGTGGCCATGATCCAGAGTCATATCTAAAGAGGTAATGGATTCATGGATTTTATGTTCAGTTTTAAGGCATTTAAGGCATTAAAGCCTTATAGTTATGTTCCCCAGTAAATTTATGAGAATTAAAATACGTATATAAAATGAGATGGCCACATTTGCTAAGAATAATTAAAATTTCAATGTTGCTTATATTATTTTTTTAAATATGCTTAAAAATTTTTCATAGATCTTCAAATACAGAAATTAAGATTGGGTAATTAATTTAGGCCTTATGAAATGAACTTTAATATATTTTAAATTGCAACTATAAATAATCAAGTTTTACTAAGGCTAAAGATCAGTGATTTTAAATTACCTCAGTTTATATCTATTTGAAATAACTTTTGTAATTACTAATATTGGGCAACCATATTCTTTTATACCTGTTTATACTATTAATATTACTTAGCCCTACAAAAGTGTAATACTTCTTTAAAAAGCATATGCTGTGTAAATTGAATGAATGCCATCTTACTAAAACACTTTAAATGTAAATAAAGATACGTCATTAGTATAAAAAACAGGTATGGAGTGGTATGATCCAATGATTCTTAAACTTTAGCAAGAATCCATATCATTTGGAGAGCTTTTAAAAAACAGATTGCTGGGCCCAAACACAAGAATTTTTAATTCAGTAGGTATGGGTAGGGTCTAAGAATCTGCACTTTTCCTAAGTTCTCTGCTGACAATGCGACTGCTGCTCTAGGCACCATGTTTTGAAGTCTGTACCATTAACTAAATTACCTTCCAGCATGGATATTCCCCACTTTTCCCATAGTCAAACTCTGTAGGTAACTTTCAGTTTATATTTTCAGAAAATGTCTGCAGCGCACAGATTAACATTCTTTCCAAAATGTGGGTGTGCTAGTGTCCAGAACCTATGAATACATTATGTTACCTGGAAAGGGGCAATTAAGATTAGAGATGAAGGCCGGGTGCGGTGGCTCACGCCTGTAATCCCAGCACTTTGGGAGGCCGAGGCGGGTGGATCACGAGGTCAGGAGATCGAGACCATCCTGGCTAACACGGTGAAACCCCGTCTCTACTAAAAATACAAAAAACTAGCCGGGCGTGGTGGCGGCGCCTGTAGTCTCAGCTACTCGGGAGGCTGAGGCAGGAGAATGGCGGGAACCCGGGAGGCGGAGCTTGCAGTGAGCCGAGATCGCGCCACTCACTCCAGCCTGGGCGACAGAGCGAGACTCCGTCTCAAAAAAAAAAAAAAAAAAAAAAAAAAAAAAAAAAAAAAAAAAGATTAGAGATGAAATTCAGATTACTAATCAGTTGATCTTAAAATAAAGAGATTATCCTGGACTTTCCAGGTGGGTGCATTTTATTTGAAGGGACAATTACATTACATGGAGAAAAGGGAGGCATTGTGGTCAAAGTCAAGAGAACTATTAAGGGCTGGGTGCGGTGCCTCATGCCTGTAATCCTAGCACTTTGGGAGGCCCAAGGGGGCGTTTTGTGAGGTCAAGAGATGGACACCATCCAGACCAATATGGTGAACCCCCATCTCTACTAAAAATACAAAAATTAGCTGGGCATGGTGACCTGCGCCTGTAGTCCCAGCTACTCGGGAGGCTGAAGCAGGAGAATCGCTTGAACCCGGGAGGGAAACGTTGCAATGAGCCGAGATCGCGCCACTGCACTCCAGCCTGGTGACAGAGCGAGACTGCATCTCAAAAAAAAGAAAGAAAGAAAAAAAGAGAGAACTGCAAGATGTTATGATGCTGCTTTGATGGCAAAGGCAATGATCACCAGCCGAGGAATATAGGTGGCATCTAGGAGTTGGAAAAGGCAATTATTCTTCCCTGGAGCTTCCAGAAAAGATGGAGCCTGGCCAACTCCTTGATTTTAGCCCAGTGGAACCAATTATTGACTTTTGATCTCCTCAGTGATAACAACATATATTTGTGTTGTTTTAAGTCACTAAGGTTTTGGTAATTAGTTACAGCAGCTAGATGTAACTCATACAATGTCTATGTACAAAAAATGTGGATGTGTACACATACATTCATCCATTCGTTTATTCATTCAGCAAAATTATTATTGAGCATCCATTAGGTTCTAGATTTATTTTTAGAATTTGAGATACATCAGGCAAAACAGAAATATATCCCTACTTTCATAGGGTTAAAATTTTAGCAAAGGTATAAGTAAATAAATTTTAAGCATGTATTTATTTTAATAACTCAAACTCTCTATGTGTGTGTACATATACAGATAGTTTATTGAACCCAAGTTACACACATTGTCTACACTTTCATTTTCCTCTTAACAATGTATTCAATATTCAACAAATATTTATTAATTACTATTATTTATTGAAATCTCTATGTCCTTGTCTTATACTGTTATTGATAAAATAACGAAAAAAAATAAAGATATAGTATTTCTTCCCTCAGAGAGCTCAATTCTAGTGGGAGAGATAAAAAAATTCATTATTCAAACATTACAATTTTGAGTGAAAGCCACAGTGGTAAACGTATCTTTTATTCTAACATAAGGCATCAGAGGATTTTAACCAGAATAGTAATATATAAATTTAAAAATAGCAGTCAGTCTATATTCCAACTACTGTAAAACTAAAATGTAGAGGCCAAAGAGAGAAACAATAATGGTGAAAGAATAATAGTAGTGCAGGTAGTAAATTATCTTAACTTATACTATGGTGGTAGTTTGGAGGTAGAAGGAACAGTTGTTTTTGGCATATATTTGGAAACCTATCTATTAAGATTTGGTGACATTTGACTGTGAAGTGGGAAAGAATAAGAGGAAATTAAAGATAATTTTCTACGGTTTTGGGCAAGCTTACTGGGGGACAATACCAGTGATATTTAAGATAGAGAAAACAGGTCAGACTACGTAAGGAGAAGGATTGCAATTTCAATTTAACATACTGATTTTGAGACACAATTAAACATTCAAAGTGGGTATGTCTAGGAGTCTTTTAAATATATATGAATTTTGTACTTGACTCATTTTCATGTCAGGTTATATTTATAAAAGTAAAATATATGTTTATAAATATATTTTCTGTCATAAGTATGCATCTATTTAAATTCACAACTTACATATTTTATTTTATAAATATTTAAATGATCCATACAAATAAATCAGACGTTATTCCATATTGGCATAATGGTCTACTCTGTTGTTGTTGTTGCTTGAAGAGTTTTGGCAAGTGCCTTTGGAGAAACAGAACATATTGTTTTAAGTCAAGTCTTCATCAGAAAATATCTCCTTACAATTAAAGCATTTTGAATTAGTCTCCTATTGCTACTGTAACAACTTATGACACACTTAATGGTTTACAAAAACAGATTTGTTTTGCTACACCTCTGAAGTCAGGAGTCTGAAACAAGCTTCACTGAGCTGAAATTAAGTTTCTACAGGGCTGATTCCTTCTAGTAGCTTTAGGGGGGAATCTGTTTCCTTGCCTTTTCAGCTTCTAGAAGCTGCCAAGCATTGCTGGGCTAGATGCCCATCCCTTCATCTTCAAGTCAGCAGTGTGCCATTGGCAAAGCTCTCTGACTTTCACTCCTGCCTCACTCTTGAGAACCCTTGTGATTTTTCTTATGTTGTTCCTACTACAAGAAAGGAAGGACGGAAAAGAGGTAGAGAGAGAAAGAGAAGGGAAAGGAAGGGAAAGGAAAGAAGAAGGGAAAGGAAGGGAAAAGAAAGTCAAAGGGAAAGGGAAAGGAAAGGGAAGGGAAAGGAAGAGAAGGGAAGGGAAGGGAAGGGGAAGGGGAAGGAAGGGAAGGAAAGGAAGGGAAGGGAAGGGAAGGGAAGGGGAAGGAAGGGAAGGGAAGGGGAAAGAAGGGAAGGGGAGAGGAAGGAAGGAAAGGGAAGGGGAAGGAAGGGAAGGGAAGGGGAAAGAAGGGAAGGGGCAGGGGAAGAAAGGAAAGGGAAGGGGAAGGAAGGGAAGGGAAGGGGAAGGAAGGGAAGGGGAAGGGAAGGAAGGGAAGGGAAGGGAAGAGGAAGGAAGGGAAGCAGGGGAAGGAAGTGAAGGGAAGGGAAGGGGAAGGAAGGAAGGGGGAGGGGAGGGAAGGGAAAGGAAGGGGAAGGGAAGAGAAGGAAAAGGAAGGGAATGGAAGGGAAGGGGAAGGAAGGGAAGCAGAGGAAGGAAGCGAAGGGAAGGGAAGGGGAAGGAAGGGAAGGGAAAGGGGAGGGGAGGGAAGGAAAGGAAGGGGAAGGGAAGGGAAAGAGAAGGAAGGGAAAGGAAAGGAAGGGGAAGGGAAGGGAAGGGGAAGGAAGGGAAAGGGGAAAGGGAAAGGAAGGGAAAGGGAAGGAGGGAAGGGGAAAGGAATGAAGGAAGAAAGGGAGGGAGGGAGGGAGAGAGGCGAGAGGAAGGAAGGAAAGAAGGAAAAAGGAATAAAACTTTTGGAAGTGATGCATATTTTATTACCTTGATTGTGATGATGGTTTCCTGGGTGTATATATATACCCAAACTCATCAAAGAAAATTTTTTTTAAAGAACTCTTACAATTGTATTGAGCCCACTGAAATAATCTAGGATTATATTTCTATCTCAAGATACTAAATTATTAACTGCAAATGCCCTTTTACCATGTAAGGTAACATATTTACAGCTTTTAACAATTGAAACATGGTCATCTTTGAGGGGCCCATATTCTGACCACCACAAATTCCCAGCAGGTTTTCTCTGTGTATTGAGCACCTTTTGGTTTCTTTTTCCCCTCTTTGTATTCACAAATCTGATCACTCCATTTTGGGTTTGGGCCCACCATTCCCCTGACTTGTTATCCTAAAATCCCTAGGGACTTTCTCTCACTAAATGTAATTTTTAGAACGTCTATGATCATTCTATTTGATTTCATATTATCTTTTGTCACATTGAACTACTCATACCTTTAAACAAATTCTTCTGTTATTTCCATAACACTAGTGCCCCTGGGGAGGTGGCTTTTCATTTTCTATTGCTGGATCTTTCTCTTCTCCCAATATCAACATATTCAATATTCTCAGGACTTGTTCTTGGGCCCTCTTCAGCTGTTATCACATACTCCCTGAAGAAATACTGTCTACGGTTAATATTTAAATGGCTTTCTGGGAGATATATGGGTTGTCTGCCTCACTACCATTCTTCATTTTACTTTAAGAACTTTACAAATAAGTTAGATTTTAGCATCATTCATGAATGGATGGCCTTTTTCCAAACAAAAAGATGGGTGAATTTTTATTAGCATAAAACAAACATGATAATTCCAGTCTTCTTGCCACCAATTGCCTTGGTTATGGATACATAACGCAATTCCGGTAATGCAAAATGAGGGAAGTTTGCTTAAAAATTTCCTGATTAGGTTTTTTCTTTTCTTTAAAAAGGTCATATGGAAGGAGACTTCCCTATTTTTGTGTCAGCAAGTCATGACTAGAGCTGCAACCATCTCAAGAACTGAATTCTTGTGGATGTCATAGTGAATGGAAAAAAGAACCTTGATGGTGCCCCTGATTTAACTGCTCATACTACCTTGCTTTTGAAAGTCTTGTTATGGGAGACAATTTTATTTCCTGCTTAAATTTTATTGTTTGTGCCTACAAGGATGATAAGCTGACAAGGATCATCCTCTTGATAATTCCCATATCAATATCTTCAGATGTATAAAGTCTTCAGAGAGGTAATGTGTAGATACACATGATCATTATGTGTGTTTCCAACAAAAGAAAGATTTTTCTAAGTACATGAGAACAAATTTCTTTCTAAGAAGTAATCTTGAGCAGTGTTTCTCAAAATATCTGTGATAAGGCATTTTTTTTTTTCCAATTCTTCGCAGCCTAATATTTTGGTAATGTATGAAATCACATGCTCAGAGGTCACCAAAAGGTCAAATTGCATTGGAAGTTTCCCACGATCATTCTCAATTTCTGTCCATATGTTGGAGCACAACAGCAACAGGATGCTGACTACATTTTCAGAGGCACTGACATAGTCTCAGTCTCATGTTCACAATGATAACTGTATGATTGGAAATTAAACTATTTTTAAATTTCTTCCATAGTTTTGAAATTTTGTTGCTTTCAAATTTTGTTTTGTTTTTGTTTTGCCCAATAAATTTATATTTTTCTTTAGAAATGCAAATTTTAATATGAACAAATATACATGGGTTCAAAGATTTGTATTTTTTAATCTCCTTAATAGCTGATGTTGATATAAGCAAGTACTGTATTGTGTGGTTCCTATATACACTTAGAATGCCTGCTGACTTTGTTATTTATTTTTCAGAAATAGTTTATTAGGAGGGAGCTATATATCATTTGCTCTAATTCCCAATGTGGAATTATGTCACAGTTCTTGGAATTAGCTCTAATTTACAGTTTGTCACCAAAGAAGCGAGTTTAAGAATGTTTATGCCATCATTGTTGCTCCAACAAAGCCCTGAAATTGTCCCTTGTGCTATTTAATTTGTTTCAATAGTGCAGGTTAAATCTTACAGCTGTGCTAAGGCTGGTTAGCATGATGCTCCGAGACCTCTGGGTAACTGGCTTTTGTTCTGTTCAGCAGCTCTGGGTTCAGGAAAGCACTCGAACCAGACCGTGTTAATCTGGAGAGGTGGAGAGTGATAAGGGAGGGCCGTATTTGTGTCTGCATGTTCTGTATTGTTTGCCCTTCCATAGTCGTATACTAAGTTTATAAGGCTGAATTTATAAAGTACTTCCTGGTTCAGATGAGGAGGAGGAACCCACACTCAGATTCTTGGGTCTGATGCGAGTCTCACTCATTCAGACTTTGTCATCTGAATCATGTAATCTTCGAGTGAGGATTTGGGAAAATGGGAAGCCTGTGCCACCTTGTCTGCCAGAAGAGGTTGCTGAACTCCCAAGGTTGTTGATCTCCCGTCTATGTGGGCTCATTAGACTGACTTGTGTCCATATTCTTATTTGACCTACACAGGTGAATGAGAGCTGATTTTTGTTTGTTTGATTGGTTGGGTTTTTTTTGAGATGGAGTCTTGCTCTGTCACCCAGGCTAGAGTGCAATGGCATGATCTTGGCTCCTGCAAGCTCTGCCTCCTGGGTTCACATCATTCTCCTGCCTCAGCCTCCTGAGAAGCTGAGAACCTCAGACTTCTGAGAAGCCCCTGCCACCATGCCTGGCTAATTTTTTTGTTTTTTTTTTTTTTTTTTTTTAGCAGAGTCGGGGTTTCACCATGTTAGCCAAGATGGTCTCGATTTCCTGACCTTGTGATCTGCCCACCTCAGCCTTCCAAAGTGCTGGGATCACAGGCATGAGTGATAGCTGATTTTATGTGTCAACTTGACTGCACCACAAGGTGCCCAGATTAAGCATTATTTTTCCTGTGTCTGTGAGAGTGTTTTCAAATGAATTTATCATTTGAATTGGTGAGCTCACTAAAGCAGATAGCCCTCCTCAATACAGGTGGGTGTCAACCAGTATGTTGAAAGCCTGAATAGATCAAAAGACACAGGAAGGGCAAACTTGCCCCTTTTTCTTCTGCCTTCCTGCTTAAGCTGAAATGATAGCCTTTCCCCTGAACTGGGATTTACACTGTCATCTCCTCTGGTTTTCAGGTGCTCAAACTCAGACTGGAATTACATCGTTGGCTTTCCTGATTCTCCACTTTGAAGACAGAAGATGGTAGGATGTCTCAGACTCCATAACCATGTGGGCCAGTTTCTCAGCATCTCTCTCAATCTTGCTCTCTCTCTCTCCTTCTGTGTAAATATTACACATATAAAAATATGTCTGGATACATGGATTTATAGATATCCTATTGGCTCTGTTTTTTTGGAGAATACTGACTAATACAGATTTTGGCACTGAGAGTAGTTTTAGAACAATAGAAGTTCAAAGACAAGTTTTCTGAATTTGTTCCTGGGTTTCTGAAATTGGGTCTTCAGTCTGATTAGATTTCAAGATACTAACTAATAGTCCAGGCATGATCTGGCAATAGAGACACACAAAAGATCTATATTTGTTACTCCTACTCAAATCCTTACATGGAATAAGGAGTTGGTTGCCTCCATATATGACATCTTTAACATTCTTGGAAAATTAATGAATGTAATGACATGGGTTTGTTGCTGTTAATGTCCCTGGATTGAATGGTGCAAGAAAAGGATCAACTCAGGGATTTGATTTCCCAGCTTAAATAACCCATGTGATTTCCCACCATATAAATAACCTAAGCTCTTCTATGTGTGTCCTGAAAGAGACCTTTATTTCCTGTAGCACAATACTCAAATTGCAGAAAATTAAACACCAAATTTCATCTGTGATTGGCTGAATTAAAATGCAAGTTGAACTTCTAGCTTTGGAGGGTGCCTACTGTTAAAGTGAGTGTATTGATTAGGAAAACACACACACACACATGCACAAGATCTTGACAATTGGACTAAGGAAATTTGGGAAGACCCTGATGAAGTTGGGAACTGTTGAATGCTTAAATTCGAATGAGTCTTCTTTGCCAGGTCTCCCTACCTCCAGTGATATCAGCTTTTACATCCAGAGTGGTATCAGACATTCTGTTTCCATCTGAGGGATTAACCCTGCATTGCCTGAGGAAGTTGCCATGCAAGACAATGCTGATTCTCTTTAGGTCCCACCCCAACCACTCCTTTTTGCTTCTCAATCTATAACTAGACTCAAGTCTCATCAGGTTTCTTAAGATGAGATACAATGTGTGACACGTAAAGAGGTGTGTTACACTACAAAAGAATTGCTTGAGTTTTCTAGTTTATACAGACAGAAATCCAGGAAACATGTTTGGGAACCAACATGAGGGTGTAGGATCATGGTGGAAGGAGCACAGAGTTGAATCAGGCTGATTTATTGAAAGGAGGCACACTAGGTAGAGATTCTGCATTTAATATTACAGATTGCCGAGTTAGAAAGAGTGCTGACACAGAGGCTGGGTGTGGTGGCTCATACTGCTACTCCCAGAGACGTGGGAGGCCAAGAGTGGAAGATAACTTGAAGCCAGGAGTGTGAGACTATCCTGAGAAAAAAAGAAGACCCCGTATCTTGAAAAGATTTATAAAATTAGCTGGGCATGGTGGTTTGCACCTGTAGCCTTTGCTACTTGGGAGGCTGAGGTGAGAGGATCACTAAAGCCCAGAAGTTTCGAGGTTGCAGTGAGCTGTCATCATACCACAAAACAGATTTTAGGATTAGGATTTTTTAGTAAAGCCACAAGAATAACTACTCCCCTATTGAGAAAGGTCTCTTGACCTGCTTCTGAGCCTCAGTAGAGATTGGTACTTAACCATAGGCCACTAAATTATCCATTTTCAACTGGATATTATCTGACACACTGAGGCATAAAGTTGGGTATGCACAGCGGCACTCCGCTATTAAATGGAAGTAGTATGTATGTGATTGGGTCCAAGCAGGTCCTAGAAGCTCAAGGAAATTACATAAAGAAGAAGTGGCCCAAATGCCCAGAGCTCCTTTTCCCCTGCTGCACTGTCTTATCTCTCCCAGCCTGCACCCACAGCCTCCTGGGAACTTCCTATGATCAGTTTACAGGGAAAGGAAAGACTTGGGACTGGCTTCCAGAGGGCACTGCATTATATGCAGTTCCCCAGCCGAAAGTGGACAGCTGCAACACCACAGCCCCTTGCTGGGACATCCCTAAAGAACATGGATGAAGAGAAATACCACCTGTATGCAAAAATACAAGGAGCGCAGTTGAGTGTTCACTTTGCTTGAAAGGAGAAATGGCCAAATGTGGATAATTACCAATCGGTGGCCTGAGGCCAATCATTTGGCTGGATAGTCAGAGACTTGGAAGGAACATGATCAGAAAATTGTTGACAAGGAAATCTGGGGGAAAGACATATGGATGGACCAAAAAACTGACTAGACAGAAAACACATAGATATTTGTGTCCCATGGAGTGACCTTAGCCGAGGTGGATTTTTACCATAAAGTGACTAGGAGGCCCAGTTCTGGGGATACCAGCCAGCCTCCTTGCATAGCCACCCAGGCATTGCACGATGGGCTGATGAACAGTGTGGCCACTGTGGCAGGGATGAAGCTTTTTACATGGGCTCAGTAACATGGACTTCCACTCGTCAAAGTTGACCTGGCTAAAGCCACTGCTGAGTGTCCAGTCTTCCAGCAGCAGAGAGAAACACTGAGTCCCTGAAAAGGTATTATTCCCAGGGGCAATCAGCCAGCTCTCTGGAGGCAGATTGGATACAATGAGCATCTTCCGTCATGGAATGTGCAATGCTTTGTCCTTACACTGGCATAAACACTTACTCTGGATGCAGATTTACCTTCTCTGAATGCATTGCTTCTGTTAAAACAACCATCTGTGGACTTCCAGAATGCCTCATGCAAGATCAGGTTACTCCACACAATATTGCTTCTGCCAGAGAACTCACACCACAGCAAAAGAGTGTATCAATGAAGCCACGCTCACAGAGTTCTCTGGCCTTACCATATTCTTTACCAACCTAACAGAACAGTACAGTGGCCTTTTGAAGATTCAGTTACAGTGCCAGCTAGGTGACAATACTTTGCAGGGCTGGGGGAAGTTCTCCAGAAGGCTTTATATGCTCTGAATTAGTATCCAACATATGTTACTGTTCCTCCCATAGCCAAGATTCATTTATCCAGAAATCGGGAAGTGAAAATAGGAGTGGCTCTACCCAGATTTATCTCCTGTACCCACGAACAAAATTTTTGCTTCCTGTTCCCATGCTCTTATAGTCTGCTGGCCTAGAGGTCTTGTTTCTAGAGAATGAAATATTTCCATCAAGAGACTGAGCAGTGATTCTATTAAACTAGAAGCTAAGACTATCTCCCAACCATTTGGGCTCCTTATGCCTCTGAATCAACAGGCAAACAAGCGAGGTATTGTTTTTTGTTTTGTTTTTGTTTATGAGATGGAGTCTCACTCTGTCACGCAGGCGGGAGTGCCGAGGCGCGATTTTGGCTCTCTGCAACCTCTGCATCAAACAAGGGAGTTACTGTGATGGCTGGGGTGAATGATCTGTAACTGTCATGAGTACTTCCTTATTTTTCTGGAAATGTGTGTGTGTGTGTGCGCGCGCACGCGTGCATGTGTTTTCTCTCTTATTCCTTTACTTATGTTATCACCCAGTATTAGGTATATTGACTTTACATCAGTATTAAAATACTGTTAATTTTACATCATGGAAATTAAGTACGGAATATCAAGAAGAGCAGTAAACATCACTCAAGTACTTCATAACATCTTCTGGGGAAGACAACGCATTTTCTGTTGTACATGGAACAAAATATTAGGAGAAATTATGACCTTTTTATTGTCTTCATGTGAAGATTAAGGATAATTTAAGGAGATATTTATGGTTGACATATATGTGTATATATGCATTTGCACACAAATGTATTGCATTGATATTTATGCATTTTTGAAAAATCATTTATTATTCAAATTAGGCAAAGAAAATATGTTAGTACATTTCCCATATGATTACCATACAATTCAAGGACAGAAAATCAACAGAGGATTTACTTGATGGGTAGTCTTATAAAAAAAAGACTTTTGTCTGCAAACAAATATTTGTACTGTATTGTTCATTAAGTTATCTATTTAACAGATATATGTCAAGAAATAACCATCTGCCACATAGTGTGGAATGTAGAGAAATCCTAGGACTCATTAATTTAATTGTAGCAGAGTGAGGCATGATCTCTGATACATATAATGTGTAATATCATAGAAAGCATTTCTTAAAAAGGAAATTACTTAATATTATTTGTCAATAAATAGGGTTTTGTTTTAAGAAATATTAATCCAAGGTTTTATAAATTCTCAATTTGTATTGAAAACTACTTGATTACAAATATAATTGCTCTTTTAGCTGTTTTTTTTTTTAATCTTGCTTTTGAAATATTTGTTACTGAAACTCATTTTGTACTGAAATTAATCCGTGGGAATTTTGACCTTGTTGGTACCACCTCCCTTAAATGATTACATCAACAGTCACCAGTTACTCTTACTAAGAATTAATCCTTCAGTCATACCTTAAATCTTACTTATTTCAATAAATCATCTTGACCATTCCTTCATTTTTCCCCACATCTTGTTAATTTACAGGGTATTTCTCTTTGTGACACATTTTATCATTTGTTTTAAGCTGCTGTGTAATTTCATTGTTAAAGTATGACCCCAGCCAACAGAAAAAATGAACTCCCCATGGCTAGCTGAGGTGTTCGAGGTTAAACTGGATCAGAGAGCCATGACTGGATGAGGGAGCAGTCATGTACTCAATGTTCTCAAAAAGATGTTCTAAAAGTGTCACAGCACCTCCCTTTCTATAGTCAAGCCAAATCAGTTCCTGTTGTCAGTGCTGAAATAGACAGCAGCTGGAAATGCCCCTACTGACCACCAATGGGCAGCCTTGTGCCAACCCACCAACTACCTGAAACCAGTCAATTAAAAGAGACTGGCGATTTGGGGGCTTAAAGATAATGTAATCAAGACTGGACCAGAAGCACAGTGGCTCATACTTATAATCAAACACTTTGGGAGTCCAAGGTGGGAGAATTGCTTGAGCCCAGGGGCTGGAGACCAGCCAAGGCAACATAGTAAATCTCATCTCTACAAAAAAAACAGAAGAGGGAGGATCGCTTGAGTCCAAGAGGTCGAGGCTGTAGTGAGCTGTGATTGTGCCACTGCACTCCAGCCTGTGTGACAGAGCGAGACCCTGCCTCAAAAACAAACAAACAACAACAACAACAAGAAAATCCACAAAAAATCTCTTTTCCTCTCTCTTCTGATTCCCCGCCCTGCCCTAAAGTTTTTGCCTTTCTAATCCCTAACTCTGCCTAACCCCTCCTTGGAGCACAGTTTTGGTTTGTGCAGAAGGCTTTGTCTCCCCAATCTGAAGATTGTTTATAGAAAATAAAGCTCTCTGACCGGGCATGGTGGCTTATGCTCACGCCTGTAATCCCAGCACTTTGGGAGGCTGAGGCGGGCAGATCACGAGGTCAGAAGATGGAGACTATCCTGGCCAACATGATGAAACCCCATCTCTACTAAAAATACAAAAATTAGCTGGGCGTGGTGGTGCTTGCCTGTAATCCCAGCTACTCGGGAGACTGAGGCAGGAGAAAAGCTTGAACCAGGGAGGCAGAAGTTGCAGTGAATGGAGATCACACCACTGCACTCTAGCCTGGTGACAAAGTGAGACTGTCTCAAAAAAAAGACAAAAAAAAAAAAAAAAAAAAAAAGAAATTAAAAGAAAGCTCTCCCTTTGTCTTCTGCAGATCTCATGGTCTTTTGTTAACACCATGTGTTTCTCTCTCCAATAAATTTATAGATTACTTATTTCAAGTGCCTGGATTTTTTTTTTTTTCTTTTTTAATATCCCATGCCTACCAGAAGGCGAAACACATAGCAAATGCTCAGCGTATTATAGCTTCTGAATGCACAGAATTAAGATTCCCTTAGTCAACACTGAGGAATATTAACATTTGAAAGCTACATGGCCTCTTGAGTAGCAAGGACATAAAACAAGAGTTCTAGTGGTTTACCAAACCATATATATTTATTCAGATTTGTTACATTAAGTTTGGTCTCTTTGCATATTTTAAAGTTTTCTTTGTATGTAGTGAACTCTAACCTAACTGGATGTGTAAACAGGCTGTACATAACCTTGTGCCAATCACTGAGTTTTAGCCAAACGTGGTCAAATGTTAAAATCATCTTTAAAGAAGGCAAATGCCAGGCTGTAGTCAGTCTGGCTCTTTCTGAACCTCACTTCTGTTTTCTGGATGTCACTTCCCTTTTTCTGTCCTAAATTTTCTTCTACCATGTGGTAGCACTAGAGCCTCTGACCCTATTCTGGTTCAGGGGCTGCCTGGTTAGCAAATCCTTCTTTGCTCAATTAAACTGTTAGATTTAATTTGTCCAAGGTTTTCCTCTTAACAAATGCATTCATCTAAGATTAACTATTATGTATATGTTGGCATTTGTTATTTTTTAACTTCTCAGAATTCAATTGAATCTTTAATTATTGGTAATATTCAATAGGAAGATGGATTTGGTGATACGTAAATAACCCAATATTTTGAATTTATTGTGGGATCTCCTGAAAATGTCTGGACATAATCTTTATTCCAGTAGGTTAAAAAGATATTAAAAAGGAAGATTCCCTATTAAATGTAATTTGGTTATACTTTTTCAATTAACTAACATTCTGGTTTCATACAGACACAAATCAATTTCTAAAAACGAAACATTAAAAGTGGTCTGGCTTTTAGGGTGTTCCCCCTGGTCCTAGGAAGGAAGAGATAATAGTTCACCAAATATCTGTTTGCCAATCAGTCAAAAAAGTAAGGTGCTCCCCCTGGTACTAATTAGGTTAACTCTAAAATGTGAAGGGTGAGTCGTATGCTGGGTTTTTGTTTTAATTCTGTTGTAAAATATTCTGAAACTTTGACAGAATATTTTATTGAGTGGGATTGAGTAATTCCACTGAGTCTGTGCCCATTCTGAATGCATGACGTGTTTAAGTTATAAAAATTGCAATCAGTGAGTTATCAATTAATACGCTTTTAAGAAGTGAAATAACATAAAAATGGATAGTTTATGAATTCAACACTTAAAAAACAAGTTTACCCCTGACCTGAATTTCAACTAGAAAGATCTGATTAATTTGTTTTTATACTCGTTTGGTCATTAGAGCTGATAGTTTGCAATTTTCCTGTGGTTTCAAGTACTGTAGTTATTGGATTATGGTCTTGTGCATCAGAAAACCTGGGCTGTTATCATGAGAGTAGTGGGTAATATTCTCCCTACCTTTCCTATCAACTGCTGTCCAGGACCACCCACAGGTTCCTCAAATGGCAAGCTGCAAATGCCAGCGCTCTGTTAGATGGAGTTACCACATCTAAGCATTGCCTTTGAGTCTTTTCTATGTCCACTAACTACTCATCAGTTGGATTTCCCTTGACTCTTTGTCCTAGGTAGAGATGTAAGAATACGACTTACCCTGTACCCCCTCTTTTATGTATAATAGCTACATCTCTTGGATACACTAGAGAATGTATCAGCCTCAACAGAGCTTGGGGGAGTCTTACTCTTTAGTCAGAAGTATTTATGTCACTCTAAAAAAAAAATGCCTAAGACAATCTGTTCTTTAGGAGACTCAAAGCTCTGTCCAATTTACTTTTTTGACTGATTGGTGAACAGATATTTGGTAAACTATTATCTCTTCCTTCTTTCCTAGTTCATGAACCGAAATCACCTACTGCTTTATTTTGTGTTGTAACTAAAGCATGTCTAGGATGTTTTATATGAAAGCAATAGTGCTTTTATCACCGTATTTAAATGCAGTGAACTGGTAGAGGATAAACTACACAAACTCCAAAATCTATGCATTAAGATCATTAGTGCACATCCTATGTTTAGGCAGCCAGAATGCCCACTGTAATTTGTACATCTTAATATCTTTGGGAACATATCATGCGTAGCACTCTCCACTCAATATCTGCTAAAATCCTTAATTTGATTAATCTCTGTGTTTATTCGACATTGTAACACATTCAGCCAACATTGAAAGCATAGGATTTTGCTTCTCCTTTTACTCTTTAACAAATATGACCAATAAATGATACCAAATACAGTCATATGTCACTTAACAATGGGGATGAGTTATGAGAAATGCGTCATTTGGCAATTTTGTTATGGGAACTTCATGGTGTGTACTTAGACACACCTAGACAGTACAGCCTGCCACACACCTGGACTACATGGCGTAGCCTGTTTCTGCTAGGCTACAATCCTTTATAGCATGTAACTGAGTCGAATACTGCACAAAATTTGAACAAGATGGTAAGTATTGAAGTATCTAGATATAGACAAGTTATAGTAAAGGTACTATATAAAAGATAAAAGTAGTAGACCTGTATAGGGCAGCTTCTTTATAGTCTTTTGAAACACCAACGTACATGAGGTCTGTTTATCAAGGTGTTGCTCTGTGGCACATGACTGTTTATTGAGTAACCATCATGCATTAGATACAATGGGAGTCCACCCAGATCCCCTTCTTCCAGGTGCCATGAGCACTGGGTGGTAAAAACTCACTGCCCACACTCTCAAGAGAGTTGTGTGGGAGGCTGCAGACTCTGCTTTTCCATTGCTCCTGGACCAGGTAGCCAGCCTAATCCTATGATGTACTGATAAGGCTGTTAAAAACGCACACACACACACACACACACACACACACACACACACACACACAAGAAAGCAAGCCTTTCTCCCTTGCCCAGAGTTGCAGAGGAGAGTTGGGAGGGGTGGTTAATTCTGTGAGGATAGTCAGTGCTCCAGAGCTGCCTGTGGTTCAGGGAAAGGCTACATTTTGCCTGGGACCTGAGCCCTCACCTTTGCTCTATCCCTTCATCCAGTTGACCTTCCTCACCATCTCACAGATTTTCCCTGAAGAAAGTGCACTCAATAAAACACGCACTCCTTAATCATTGTTTCTGACTCTGTTCCTAGGGACCCACGCCTGAAGGAGGAACTAGAATGCACAAAGTAAACGGTGCCCATGACAATAACTCATCGTAGCTCTCCCCCACTTCTATGGATGAAGGTGATTGTGTGTGGGGGGAAGTCGGTTCTGGAGCAGAAACCTGGGTTTGAATCTGGACTCTGCCACTTACTGGGCATGTACCTCAGCAAATGACTTAAGTCCACATGCCTCAGTTTCTTCCATTGTAAAATGTGTGTAAAATAGTATAATTATACTGTGAAAGTACGTGTATTACTTTATGTTAGAATGTGATTAGAATAGTACTTGGCACAGAAAATGCTATGTGTTACTTGACATCGTGATTAAGTTAATAAAGGCTGAGAGAGGTTAATTAAATTGCCTCAGGTTACACAGACAGTGAGCAGGAATTTTTTTTCCCAAACTACATTAAGCTTCCTTTCAGATCCTTTTCTTTCCATTCACCCCTATATTTAAGAATTGAAGATTTCTTGGGATTATTTCCTTTCTGTTTGTCTTGCTTATTCATATTTGCCTTCAAATCTCTCCAGTTAGGATCATACATTCCACTGGAAGTAAACTGTTTCTAGTGCAACTATAGCTAAACATCCACCCTCTTTGGAAATCCAACCCATAACTGGAGCAGATTATATGAAGTTACGAAGCTTAGGCTCCAGGGACCTTTGCAGGAACCCTTCATGGGAAGGCCTTGGGGTTCTCCTATTCATAATTTTGCATGATTGGAGAGTCCACTCCCCCATTATATAAGCTTCATCAGTCACAAAACCTGTGTACACACCTGGTAGACAATATTATTACAGAAGAGCCTAGTGAAGGCTGGTTGTTGTCATGCAGTTATTGATTTACTACTGCTTAATATCATCCACTCATTGCAGGAAGCTCACCCAGTGTTACGTCAGGAGGCTGCCCCCTATGGAGCTCTCGCTGTGTTTCTGTCTGTATTTCACTGATTTGTAAAAAGCTGTAACCATTTATTTATTGGTGGCTTACTAGGTGTGTGTCAGAGTGTGCTGGACACCAGAGGATATGGTAATGATAATAAGTCATCTCGAAGTGTGGAGGAACACAAATAAAAGATGACAATGGGAAGGTCTATTTAATAATAAAGTTATTTTCAGGAAACAGTGAGAGCATTGGGGAAAGTCTGTGTAAATCATTTGGATACAGGAAAGGATTTACAGAAGTGAAGGGAGCACACCGAGGAAGCTTGAGTTGGTGGAAAATGAGAGAACCTTTTGTAATGATCAAATTGGGATAACTGAGGGCATTCATTACCTCAAGCATTTATAATTTCCTTGTGTTAGGAACATTCCACCTCCACTGTTTTAGTTATCTTGAAATCTACAATAAATTATGTTTGTGCTACGGAATACTAGATCTAATTCCTTTGAACTGTTTTTTGTACCCATTAACCATCTCCACTTTATTCCTGCTTCCCACTGTCCTTAATGTTTTGTTTACATAATTGTGAAAATAATCAAGCTGAGGACTAGAAATGCCCTGTTGACTATTTAGGCAATTGTTCCATATTTATGAATTAAAATAAATTAGTCATACTTGAATTATTTTAAAAATAATACAGTAGAAATTCCTCCATAAAAGGAAATGTCTGTTATAATATTTTACTAGAGGACAAGATTGATTTTTCGATATCAGCTGCATAGATAACCTCTGCAGTTCAAATATATAAGTTCATAATCTATCCAGCTTTGGAACCTTTCAAGAGGGTAAAACCCACAATTAGTTTTCATTTCTTTTCTTTTCCTTTTTTTTTTTTTTTTTTTTTTTTGAGACAAAGTCTCGCTCTGTTGCCCAGGCTAGAGAGCGATGGCGGGATCTCAGCTTACTGAAACCTCCACCTCCTGGGTTAAAGTGATTCTCCTGCCTCAGTCTCCCAAGTAGCTGGGATTACAGGCGCCTGCCACTGCGCCCGGCTGATTTTTGTATTTTTAGCAGAGAAGGGGTTTTGCCACGTTGGCCAGGCTGGTCTCAAACTCCTGACCTCAGGTGATCTGCCCTCAGCCTCCCAAAGTGCTGGGATTACAGGCGTGAGCCACTGTGCCTGGCCAATTAGTTTTTATTCTTAACACAATAATGTTGTAATGCACTTAGCAAATAAGTACGAAGTTACTGTAATAATGTAAGAAGAAGCTGAATTTATTTTAAAAGGAAAATACTGAAACAAGATAGTTCTCTTGACCCTTTTGTAGGACTCATGAAGGGGTTGACTCATTTACTCAGCTCGCAGCTCCCAACCCCTTGTAGGAAGGGGAGCACTCAGGTGACTGGATGCAGAGGCCGGGACGAGTGCTTCTGGGCAACCAGCAGAAGCAGAACTCCGTGTGGGCCCACGGCAGCACCTAGGGGTTGCCCACGACCCTCAGAGTCCCACGGGGCATGTGTTACAGTGTGTTCTTTTCGCTTTGCCATCCATAGATGGCTTAAGTGTTAACCAGCTCTGTGAAGGGTCAGTGCAACAGCTTCTTGCACCTGCACCTGGGTCCTTGTCTGGCGTCCAGGAAGTATCAGGTTACGTGCACGAGTTGAAGGGTGGTAAATGTAGAGGATTTTATTGAGCAACAGAAATGGCTCTCAGTAGAGCAGGGAGCTGGAAAGAGGATGGAGTGGAAAGGTGGTCTTCTCTTGTAGTTAAGCTGTCTTGGGCCAAACTCTTCCCTGAGGTCCTGCCATCAAGCCATCCCTCTGTAGTCAAACATCTGGCTGTTCCACTCTGCCACTCTTCCAGTGGAGCCTGGGTTTTTTAGGGGTACCGGATAGGGGGTGGGGCAGGTCAGGGTGGTTTTGAAAAAGGCAACATTTGGGCAAGAAAACAGGAATGCATGTTCTCACTTTAGGTCATGGGTCCAGGTTTGAGGGTGTGGCCCTCGCCAGGGACAGCCCTCTTCTACCCAGTATTTCCCTGTCTCCTGTCTGTGTCAATACCATTTTTAATACACACATGTGTGTATCTAGTCTATTTAGATCTACTATATAATAGTTAGAAGTAAATATTCTCCTCCTGAACTACATATATTTGTTTTATCTTTTCATGAAATGCATAAAATGAAAGCATACTGCCACTTTCTCTTTAAATAAATCATATTTTTTCATACTTTATTCTCCATTATTTTTGATGGCTTTTATTTTATAGCATGTTGCTATTAACTTCATTCTTCCATGTCTTCACCAGTTGCAAATTCTTATGCTTTACATGATGGGACACATGTAATAGGAGCATAATGAATGCAGTTAAATGCTGAACAATAGAAGAAGCATAGTTATACATATATATGTGTGTATGTGTATTTCATCTGTATTGTCCCACTACTTATTACACATATTTACATTTACTTATTGTGTTTCATCTGAGAACACACTAAACACCATTTTCTTTCCATTAAGAAATTAGAAAGAATTACATGAATTATAGAACTTCACTTGGACTGGTGAGAAGACTTCAAGGAATCAAAGAGATTGGCCTTGGAGTACATTTAATAATACTTTCCAGTCCCTGATAATACATCATTCATTCATAGACACATCACTTAGCTGTGTTGAAGTAAACAATTTTTTTCAATACACAGATTAGAAAAAACAACTGGCATTGACCTTAAAAGTAGAAATCTGAAGAAAAAAGGCTGGAGGAATTCACAGTAATTTGAGCCTTGTCCCTCTTCAAGCTCCAGAAAGAAATACACTGTGTTTAATTGAAGTAGAAAAGGAATATCAGGCTTTGCTTGACCAGAACATATAGTATTTATGTCCTGGGTAATTTCAGACAATGGACTAGTTTACAAAAAGTAGGTACAAGACAGAGAGATTAAGTTTGTTCATTATTCTTATTTTGTTGTTCAGGGGATGTTGGTTATAACTTTTTATATGTGATTTAGGCTGAGTTGGGAATTTCTTCCATGTATCTATGCTAAGATTCTTTTGTATTTTTGACAAAAAAAAATTGTAGGAAGGATTTTAAAATATATTTGTAATAGATATCATATCTATTGAGTGAAACATCACCAAACTAATGCTTTTTTAATATTATGCTTGGGAGTACATTGTTGCCTCTTTGTGTAAATACGACATCCAAAAGAGGGAGTTATACATCTGTTTTATTCCCTGTAATAAAGGTGATTTCTGGGAATTGTTTGCTGAATAAATGTACAATAAGATGTACATCATTTTTATTGATGACATGGGAGATGTCATTTATAAAGCTTAGGTACATCATTTTCTTATTTGGAAAATATGAACCTGTTTGACTCATGGAAAAAAAAGAAAGACACAGACTCTTATCAGAGATTTATATAGAAATGGAAGTAGATTATAAAATGATCACACAAACTGTTTTTTAAAAAAGTTTTTTTTGTTATTTTTTTGAGACAGAGTCTCACTCTGTTATTCAGGCTGGAGTGCAGTGCAGGAATCCCAGCTCACTGCAACCTCTACCTCCCAGGATTCAAGTGATTCTCCTGCCTCAGCCTCCTGAGTAGTGGGATTACAGGCACATGCCACCACACCCAGCCAATTTTTATATTTTTAGTAGAGGTGGGGTTTCACCATGTTTGGCAGGGTGGTCTCAAACTCCTGACCTCGTGATCTGCTGCCTGGGCCTCCCAAAGTGCTCAGATTACAGGTGTGAGCCACCACGCCCAGCCTAAAAAAAGTTTAACTGTATCTATCTAAAAGATAAATATCGCCAGATCTTTTCAACACAGCGAGTAACTCCATCAGCCCAGTTAAGACACCAGAGCCAGAATCCTATCTAGTTACATAGAACTTTCTGAAACAAAAATAATATTGGTCTGCCAGTGCCTCACTTGTGTGCCCCATGCTTTAAAAACAAATGATCCTGAAGCCACAAATTGGTGATCAAAAATATTATCATGTTTTATATTTACGAAAACTAATATCTTAAGTTTAAAAATATAACTTCAAAGCCTAGTGTGGTGAAAACTTTTCCCTCAGGTAGTGCTACTTTCTACACATCCCGGTGAGATTAATACTCAACGTATCACAATAAATTAATAATTTAGTGGTGAATTTTCAAAGCAAGTTCAAGAGTGTTACTATCCAATTGACAAATATTAGTTTTCCACTTTTCCCTAAATATCAATTTTATCTAAAAACGAATGCAGTATGATGATGGAAATGTGGATTTGATTTTACAGTAAGTGGGGACAAATTCTTCTAGTTATAGGAGTCAAATCATTAAAAAAAAAAAAAATCTAAAATAAGTAACAGGGCTCCCTTGGCAACCACCAAATTATTTACTTCTCAATCTTGTCACTTTTTAAATAGGGTTTTTACCTTTAAGATAAAATATAAATAATGTGCTAGATCACCTCCATCATCACTTGTAGTATCTCCTCAATGCCCTGAGATTTAAAAAATTTACTTGTTTTTTTTTTTAGTTTGTTAGGTAGGTCATGTAGTCCTGAGGCTGGAAAAATATTTTCTGATATTAATGTGAGTTCTAGAGGGTTGGAAATTTGGATAATTCTTATATACGATCTATTTACTGTTGGGTACTATTCATTTATTTAAAGATAAAACCAGAAGTCATTCTGGACTTTAAAGGAAAAATGATACTCGAATCATCACTTATAATTTTATTTTTATTTTTTAAATTGTTCTTTTCTTAAATTCACCAAGGTTGGCTTTCTAGAATCGTTAATCTTAGCTACTTAAATCAATGAGCCATAGATTCCCAGTTCCTAAACATATCTTAAAGCATGATTAACTATTTCAGTCTGTAAAAGTGTTAATTTTTTAGATTGTAATCTAACAGTATAAAAATTGGGTTTCTGTTGAATAATAAGACATTCGTCTAAGGAAATATTTTCTGAATGCTGGTAATAGGTCCAGATGCTATTTTTTAAATTTAGATCACTTTTTTAAAGAACACATACATTAAATTGTTTAAAGGAAATGCTGAATTCAAATAGTGAACACATTTTTGGTTGTTCTCTGTAAACCAAACCGTGTGCTTACCAATTTAAAATTCTACTGCTTTAATTTATATTTGCAATATAATATTCAATTTATATTGAATTTATTTAGTCAATAAATTATTAAATGTAAGGATATAATACTTAAAAGTTACCACAACTAGATACCATAGCAATAGGAAAATTTACTACCATTTTCCAAATATCCATAATTATATTGCATATTTATTTTTACATAACTCTCATTTTAAAAAATGTTTTATTGTATAATTTCATGAATTATTTCGCAAAACTATATCAAGAAAAAACAGTTAATTCCTAACCTCATATTACAATAAAAGTGACATGGTTAATGTTCTGTACTTTAAAAAGATTTCAACACTGTTGTAAAATTTGGAAGGAAGTGTCCATTTTTAATTAAAGTGTAATCAAGATTCACAAAGGCACTCATAAATAATTCTTAGTAGCAAAGGCACAATTGACACATTTGTGAACAGGTGTTTTATTTGATTACACACATTAGTTAGGTCAAAAATATTCCAAGCTTCTTTAGCAGTTTTGAGAATTCACAATGTGCTTGGTGCTAAAAAAAAACTAATTCTGATTTCAGAGCCTCTAATCTGGGATGACACAGTATCCCCAAGTAGAATATTCCCCTGCTCCATCAGGATCGGTTTTGAGTTGAGTTTATTTGTTTCTCCTGGTTTGGTCCCATATCCATCTGAGATACTCCTTGGCATCTACAGGCTATAACTGATGGTCTTTTGTTCAACTTCTATGCTCTGGATTATTTTCCTAACATTTAAATTCAATTACATTTGATTGCTATATATAAAAATAGCAAAATATAAAACATACGAAGGTATTCATTGTATAGAAGAAATATTACTGTGTTAGAAAGTATTTATTACATTTTTATGATTTTACCGATTCATTAGGTATGACAGAATCCAGCCTTATTTTAAATTGTGGCTTCTGAATGTAATAAAAATTTGGTTTGTGAGTAGTTCTCACTAAGAAATTTAACTCTGCTATTTGTAGCTGGTTTTATTTTTGCTATGTCTTCCTTCAACTTTCAGCAGTAATTTAAAATAAAGTATTACTGAATCTATGTCTCTGGGCAATAGCTGTCAACTGGCAGACAGCCAGAAATTAACAATTGTTGAAAAGCCTACTATGTGCTAGGTATTTTGGTACACCATTTCATTATTAATGTGACTTGCAGAGACAGACACTCCTAGCACTTGTTATAGATGAAAAACAAACAACCACAACAACAGCACACAGAAGCTCAATGGCACTGAGTAACTTAACACATGTCACCCAATCAAACACTTAAGAAATGAGGATTTGAGTTTCTCTTTGCCTGATCCTAAAGAGCGCAGTGTTTCCATAATACTCTGTTAAGTAACCTTATATACCTGGTTATCCTGACATTCCTCCTATGGCAGGCAGGCCCTGACTTGTCTAAGGATAAATAAGATTGTGAATTGTTCAGGTTAAGCCTGTTAATGTAATCCTACCAAAAATGGCTTGCGTTTGAAAGCACTGCTTAAATGTTTTATACTTGTTTGACTTTTCATATCTTCATTGAATTTATTTATATGTAGAGCTTCCCTTAAAAAGAAACATTTTCAAAAAATAAACAAAAAATCTGTTTAAAATGTAATTTTAAGGAGGAAAAAGTAAAGAATAAAAAAATCAACATATGTTCAGTGATTGAAGTTAAAATTGGTCTGCGTATAAAATTGTTTTATAAATAATTATTATTGCATACACTGTAGTAAGTAGATTATGAGCATTAACGCCATTTGATCATTGCAACAAGCATATATGTTAGATACTATTACATTTGTTTCATTGATGAGCAAACTGAGGCACAGAACAAACTGAGGCACAGAACAAACTGAGGCAATTTATTCGAGGTAGCACTTCTGCTACCAACAGAATCGGGTTTTAAATCAAACAGTCTAGCCTCAGGGCCTATGATCCTTCTAATTATTGTTATTATTAATGGCTCATGCTTGAGAACTTACTTGGTGTCAAATATTGTTTTAAGCATCCTTCTATTTCATAAAATTCTTGCAGCTATGCCACAAAAATACATACTGTTTTTATTTCCAGTTTCAAGGTGAGGAGACCCAATCTTACACAAAGGAACTCATCTAATAAGGGTAACACAGACTGCCAGTCGTAGAGCTCAGATGAAAATCCAAGCTCATTTGACTCTCCTTTTAAGGAATTTGATGTAATGAAGTTGCCAACTTGGCCTACACACTGTCTTCTTCTCTACCTGTTTAGATTTCTTTCTGACAAGCTTTCAGATTCATCTACTATTTTTCTTAGTACTTTGCTGAGGCCTTCATCTATCTTGTCTTTTTTTGTTTGTTTTTACTTTGCTGGGTGATTTTTTTCTACGTAAAAATGATGCCAACTTAGAGAGTCCACATTTGAACCTGAAATGTCGTTGGGCTTTCCAGCTGCTTTCTCCACATCTCTATTTGAATTTCCCAAAGACAGCTCACAGTCTAACATCTAGCTCATAATCAAGCCTTCCCCTCTTAACACACTCTTCCTCCTGTTTTCCCTTCCTAGAGAATGGTACTATTCTCCATCCAATTGACCAGGCAGAAACATTGGCAACACATTTGGCTCTTCTCTAGCCCCTTGGTTCACTTGACCACTGAAGTTTATTCAATTTACCTCTTATTCATCATATTGCTTTTGAGATAAAAGCCAAACATTTTAGTGAGTTAATATGGTTCGTTTAAGTCAACCCGTTTGTCCTTGCAGCTTTATGTTCAACATTGCCAGTGCCTGGAACTAGGGTGAGAAAATGAAACATTTTCCTCTGGTGCAGAACTTAAGGGATCACAAAACACTTAGCAATCAAGATAAAGAAGATGTTAATGCAATGGTTTGGAAATTAAAAAGCAATGCAAAAAAAAAAATCACTAATGAACAAATATCAAATTTAAAAAAAAGGCAAAATCCAGCCAGGTCAGGATTAGGGTAAAGTGGTAGATTATTTAAGAAAAAAAATACAATTTAAAAATGCATATCAATTTCATGGTTACTTATTTAGATGGCTTTGCTATTGTCATGCTAGAGATAAAAATAAGGTAATTAATAACAGTTACTTGAGAAATACAGAATATTTATATTCTTTTAAACTTGAAGAAAGAAAATAATATTTGACAGAAAAATTGATTTTATCTCATAGTCCTCTATGGTAAGTGACAGAAAATATCAAGCTCTCTAAGCTTACAAATTTCTCATCTCTAAAATAAACTGTAACAAGCCATTGATTTCAAAACAATGTTTGCATAATGCTTACTATGTGTTTTCAAATGTTTTAACACCTTTGCAATCAATAACTTGTTTTATCCTCGATGACTTCATTTTACAGATAGGAAAACTGAGGTTTAGAGAAGTCAATGGATTCTCTAGGCCAGGTGCAGTGTCTCACGCCTGTAATCTCAGCACTTTGGGAGGTCAAGGCAGGATCGCTTGACCCCAGGAATTTGAAACCAACCTGGGCAGCATGATGAAATCCTGTAGCTTACAAAAAATGCAATAATTTAGCCGGGCATGGCGGTGCCTGCCTGTAGTCCTAGCTCCTCAGAAGACTGAGTGGGAAGAACTGCTGAGTCAGGGAAGTTGAGGCTGCAGTGAGCCGTGATTCTGCCACTGCACCCTTCAGCCTGGGCAGGAAAGTGAGAACCTGTCTTAGGGAAAAAAAAAAAAAGTCTCTTAAGTGCCAATTTACTTAAAAATTGGTAACATATTCGCCATCCAAATTCTCTCAGCTAGTTGATGCCAGAGCTAGAATTGTGAACCTAAGAAATCAGGCTCCAAAATGCAAGGCCTGAACAGGCAAACAGAACTGCTTCTCATGGATCTATGGTGATCAGACGAGGGCATGTACCAAAGTTCTATCCTCTTATTACCTTCTTTAGTCCTTCTACAAATAGTATTTAGGCTACTGATTTTTTTTTTTGTTTTTTTTTTTTTTTGAGATGGAGTCTTGCTCAGTCGCCCAGGCTGGAGTGCGGTGGCGCGATCTCGGCTCACTGCAAGCTCCGCCCCCCGGGTTCCCGCCATTCTCCTGCCTCAGCCTCCTGAGTAGCTGGGACTACAGGTGCCCGCCACTACGCCTGGCTAATTTTTTTTGTATTTTTAGTAGAGACGGGGTTTCACCGTGTTAGCCAGGATGGTCTCGATTTCCTGACCTTGTGATCCGCCTGTCTCGGTCTCCCAAAGTGCTGGGATTACAGGCGTGAGCCACCGGGCCCGGCGGCTACTGTGTTTTATTTGCAGTATTACTTCACTTCTCTACTGATCAGATAACCTGCTCATTTAAATGCAATCTTCCTATTTAATCGTTCATAGGTAAATGTAATTAATATTATTCATATTTAAATTTAAGAATAAATTTGTATCTCTTATTTATTCAAATACTCTCTGTGATACATGTTATTCAACAAATACCTAAGATGAAAAAGAGTCCTCGGCCAGGTGCAGTGGCTCACACCTCTAATCCCAGCACTTTGGGAGGCCGAGGCAGGTGGATCTCCTGAGGTCGGGAGTTTGAGACCAGACTGACCAACGTGGAGAAACGAAAAATACAAATTACTAAAAAAAAATCTCTACTAAAAATACAAAATTAGCCAGACATGGTGGCACATGCCTATAATCCCAGCTACTCAGGAGGCTGAGGCAGGAGAATCGCTTGAACCCAGGAGGCAGAGGTTGCGGTGAGCCGAGACTGCGGCACCGCACTCCAGCCTGGGCAACAAGAGCAAAACTCCGTCTCAAAAATAAAATTAAATTAAATTAAATTAAATTAAATTAAAAAAAAGAAAAAGAGTCATTGATCTTTGATCCTAAATTTACATACAAAGCAGATTTTTCCTTAAATTTTTTATCTCTTTGGAGAAGGTTATATGATACATTTTCTGAAAGGATTCCTACCACTGTTAATTGCAGATATATCTGACTGATGATGTTAATGGGCGATTTTTGTTGCTTTTCACATTTTCTTTTTCTATCATTTTGAGTTTTAACAAGTAAACATGCTACTTCTATAATAATATAATAAATGATATGCTGTATTTAAAATTTGTATTCATTATTCTTACACTAAAATATTCTAAAAAAGGAATGACTGCCAAATAACTCACGTAAAGTAAGACATTGCCCAAAATACATGTTATTTGCTGAAAAATTTTTATAAATAACTTCAGATGTAGTATTCATCCAAAGAATATTGTCTTTTATTACAGATTAAATATTTAGAGAGAAACAAATAATATAACTAAAAATACCTTGTTCTAATGTTGAATTATTTTATATTTACTATTATCTACTGAACTTGCTTTATTTTCACGGATTTAAAAATACATATTATTTGTTTCTTACAAATAGTGAATTTCATTTCCCTCCTAATGAACATGTTTTGTTATTTCATCTTCCTTTCTTATCCTTCTCAAATCACAGTCTACATGTAAGTAAATCTTTTCTGAACTCTTTTGTAGAAGGCTTAACACTGTTACAACTTCTCCCCCTACCCCTGCCCAGAGATTTAACAGATGATTGAGAGCACATTGGGTAAAGAATTCTAACTTGAAGAGTGACCCCACTGTTAAATGCTGTGTTATTAGCTTAAAATATGTATGTGTATATAATTTTTTTTCACTCAATGATGGACTTTGTAAAGATAACAAAACTCAGAATAATCCAGCTTTGAGTGCTTCATCAAGTTCAGTCGTTTGTGACCTTACATTTCTGCCTCATTTTCCAGAAAATGTTCCTAGTACATTTCAACAGGGTTTCGATATCCAATTTCCTATTCTCAAATGAGACAACCATTTTCAGATGATGGAAATATCATCTACTGGAAGGATAAAAACCAATGCCTTAAAATCACTTTTAAATGAAACTGTTTGCTTTACCCCCAACAGCCATGGTTCTGAGATAAAGGATCTTGCAGACCATTAAGTTTCGTGTCTTTTCTCTGATTCAGCACAAATTCCTCAGCACAGGTGTTTCTGTAATTATGATACATTGAGAAATTCTCTGTGTTCAATGGCCCTCAGACTCACACTTCCACCTCATCAGTCACATGTCAGCCTAACTCCACCCTGTGCCCTAAATCGCTGGTGTCATTAAGAAGCTGCAAACTTCAGAGGGCAGATTTGCAGCTGTGATGTATAATACAGAACATTTCATGAAAAATGTATGAGTAGAGATTTTTTTCTAATATTTCCTCTGTAGCGATCTGCCAGAGCCGTAACCATCTAGACATGTTTATTATACAGATTTTTTTAAAAGAGGCTTTCATTGCTCTTTGCGATGTGATGTTCCCTTGTTATTTCATAAACACGCCATTGATATTCTTTCTGCAACAAAGTGCTCTAACCTCAGGAACACAGCTGCTTCTTTCCAATGAAATCTGTATTTTCAATCATAGAGACAGCTTCACCTTGATTTAACTGTAGTCTTTGGTATACTTTCTGATTTGCTAATCAAAACCAAGTATTGTATATTTAGTTAAGTGATTGATGTTCTGTAACAAATATTGGATTCATAGATAACCAGACAATTCTTAAAACCTATGTTAGTGAAGAATATGATAGTACTTAAGTCACTGGACTCCATAATGAAATAACAAATATATATGAAATATTTAGCATTCCTGGCTCTTTTCTTTGAAGTCCAATAGCATTTAGAGACTTTTTAGCCGTTGATGATTGACTTATACTATCTTGTTTTACTATTTATTGTTTCATATATATTTACAACCTCATCACTCGTATTCTAATCTCTTTAGGGGAAATAAGCATATTATTTATGCCCCTTATGTTTTGCAAATACTATGGTAGGTACTCAAATGTTTCCTCCCTCCCTCCTTTCTTTCCTTTCTTTTCTTTCATCTTTCATACATGAATTTATTAACTACCTCTTCAGAACCCCAGTGAGCCAGGAACTGTGCACAGGGTAATTAATCTGATAATACAATGCTTTGAGGAACTTTATAACTCTATGCCACCTCTGTATTTACTGTGGACATTTCAGATTACTAGGCAGATCCAAACATATCTGCAATCCCTGAAAAGAGAAATACACATACACATTGCAGACAACTCCAGTATGGTCATAAAAGCTCACCACTGATACTTATCAAAAATACGTCCATTAAGTGAGACAATATATTTCAACTTGTACACATTTGGTGGCTAACTGCATGAAAAGTAGTAATAAGCAATGTTTATTTTTGTTTCTTTTTATTTAGATTTTTCTTTTTTGGAACAGAAGCACATAATCTATGAGTAGCTTTGATGGTGAGAATCAAGAGCAACTATCACACACAGAAAAATGCAAATGCTTTATTTAAGGCAAATTCAAATCTATTCTAATTCACCTCCTATAGCAGACAGTATCACGACTTTCACACATAATTTTAAGAAATGTCTAACCGGTTCAGAAGAGTCATATTCAAGTGGTAAGTTGAGCCATATTGTGCTTGACTAGGCACAGTAAACAAACAAGCAAACAAACAACGACAACAACAAAAGAACATAATTTACAAGAAAAAGTAATGTCTAGTGCTCTTATTTTTTAATTACTGACTTTCTAGATAAAAATGTCGATAAAATTAGAGTCAGAGAAGTGACTTCTTAGCATATACAATGGATATAATAAGATTTTGGCAATGATTATAGCATATTGATTCATTGTGAGTTATAAAAAGGACTATGTTTATGGATATCTTGCCTTATTGCAGTCAACATTTGGATTGAAAAATGTCAAATCGTATTTTTCATGTGCCTGAATTCAGTCATAATTGATGCCTAGAATCATTTTTCCTGAATGTCACCATCAGTTTAAATAACAATATAATATAAAAACAGTGAAGAATGCTGGAGCTGTTTTATTTTGATTTCTTTTCCTGTGGCTCCTATTTCTTGGGCTTGTAGTATGCTCTAAACCTACTGCTTTTCATGCCTCACCATCTTGAATCCTTTAATAAATCTATGAGATGGAGTTTTTTATCCCAATTTTACATGAGATCTCACAAAAACTGACATTTAGAATTGTTTATTTTACCACACAATTTTATTGGCAAACTTGTGAGAAATTCTTCCATGGCCATAGTACCAGCAATAGGTATATCTGTCTTAGGAACTGGTATGTTTTTTAATTATTAGCTATTTGTGTGAGAGGTTCAGTGTTCGTTTCATAGTTGTTGTGAAAACGAGTGGAGCCAACACTAGAACAGTGTGCATATTATTTCAGAATTTGTATTTATTTTCATTTCATCTGAATATTCAGTCTCCATTTCAGCAGGTTCTTAAACTTACTTTTCTCCATTATTTTTAATTTAAGCTAGCTTTAAGGTATACACAGTGTAACAAGGTAAACAAATGCATCTTATCAGATTTCATAAATAAATGTATGAATATCAGATTTCTTTAGAAGGAGACTCTTCCATTTAACGTCATCAACTAAGTATTGTGATTTAATTTAAGTATTAGCTTCACTTCATCTGTGATGTGGTGAGTGTGTGTTTTCCCTTCCTGGGTCTGATCACTCCCTGAGTAGGTAAGAGAAAGAAATATCTAAAAGGCCTAGGAGTGTGGCAAACTATATAGGCTGTAAAATAGCAACTTCTCTGTACCCTTGGGGACCACTGCTATGAAAACCGGCCTTAGAGAAAAAACGAGTTACTGTACTTTTACCTTAATCCGCATCTTATTTTTGCTGAATTTGTCTTGATCCTTAGTCTCCTGCATCCCAGCTATATGATCTTGCTGAAATTATTTCACCATTCTATGCCTCGGATTTCTCTATGGACAATGGGGAATAATAGTACCTCATCACAGAGCTGCTGTGAGGATGAGCAGGAGAAATCCCATATAATGTACCTAGAATATAGAAACCACTCACTAAATATAAGTAGTTGTCATCTTTATTACTACTGCTATAATTATTAAGGAGTCTAGAGTTATACCCCATTTTTGAAGGCGTTATGGCGGGTTTGTTCTCACTCTTCTGAGAGATAGTACGTTTTCAGGAAGTCTGGGGGGAGCACTTTCAGTATTCCTAATCAAGTTTCTATAAGGATACTATTTTGTTTTTAAACAATGAATTATAAATATTTGATTTATAAGGGCATTTATGCAAATCATGGAATTAGATACTTACTATGTACTGTTTGGCTGACTACACTGGATTTACTAGAATTCCACTAATTAATCCTCCCAACTTGAAAGTACAATTTATGTAAAATGAGTACTCAAAATAATTGCAGTATTAGTAATGCAAATATGGGTTGCTTATTGATTTTTAGCTAAAGTTTCTGATTTCAATATATGGAGTTTTGGTTTGTTTTAATGATATTTTTCTTAGAAAGTAGATTTGGAGTGACGCTCACTTAGCCTTCAGTGATTTGTGTATTTGTCATTGCTGTTTGCCTTTTAGCTATAAACAACTGTGTGCATATCTGTATAGGAATTCACTTTTATTTCTCACTTTCTTTTCCCTTAACAAACATGTGAAAAGTTGCAAATTGTCAGCAATACTAAAAGTTTATGTAAATCACCTATTTATTTATGTAAGTAATTTGATATTTTAAATCCAGGTTTGAAAAAATCGATTTTCTACTTACAAGAACTTTTTTTAAATAAAAATTTCACAAATATTCTCTCACCAATTTAACAGTTTTGTAAGTTTAAATTTTCAAAAATCTGTCTTTTTTTAATGTTAGGTAGATCTAAGTTGTAATATCTGTCAAACAGGGTCCAGAAAAAGAGAGCTCTGAGAAACACTAACTGTGGCAAGGAAATAACTTACATGAGATAATTATTTAAAGAAAGGTATATAGTAAACAAGCAATTTTCTTCTTTGATGAAAAATTGATTTTTAAAAGATTGTTGACCTAAAGAATTTACCAGGAAGACATAGCAAAACTTGCTTTTCTTATTACTGGAAGTTCAAATTACAGAGTGTAATTGGTCATTTGTCACATAAAAGATAAGCAGATCCTACGACTTCTATCATTTATGGGTTCTTGCTGGAGACTAAATTTTGGCATGCTTAAAGAAACAAGTTTAACATTATTATATATGAAAAAATTAATTATTTCCAGTATATCAAACTAATATAAGACTTTCAATATTCAAAAGCATATGAATCAGATCATGAATTTAAGAAAGCACTTATTTATATACTATTTATAAAATGCTTATTTTGCAAATTTAACAAGTTTACATTCATTAATAAATGGTGTATGTATCTAATCATAGCTTATTTTTTATAAAATGTTAGCAATATGTTACAGGAGAAAATAAAGGAATAATTGTCAAGATACAAGGTATTGCTAATCTCCGGTGTAAACTATTATTTGTGTTTTTGCTACTTTGGTGGGAAGTATGTGAAATTATGTCTCATAAAAATCATGAGAACTTAATCCTTTTAGGAACATTAGATTTGTAATAGCAGTCTGATTGTTATCATCAGCCACGACATAAACAATATAGAGTAGATACCACAGTTTTTACTGACTTTTAAAATAAATTATTAATTTCATTCTTGCCTTATGTTCATGATAGTTATTATTTTCCCAGTATCATGGATAGAAAAATCAACTTTCAGGGAGATTAAGAAATTTGCCTTGGAATTTGCCTAGAAATAAACACCTTGGAAAGCTGAGACTTAAACTCAATTCATTCTGGCTCTGTAGTCTGTATATTTAACCAATACAGGCATTCTTTTTTATTGCTTTACAAATCAGATGTTTTTAAAGAAACCCTGTTACAATATTTGTAAGCTCTAGAAGATATTGAGGGTATGGGAGTAGATTCATTAAATATATTAAAATCTGACACTATATTGACTTGGTGATAAAAGAAACCTTATTACCATGAATGAAATAATGTTCCATGTTATATATATTTTGTTGTTTCTAAAGGGTAAGTGGAAACTTACTTAAGTATTACAGAATCAAATTAGTATTGAGTGCCATTTTAAAAATCAATATATTACTATATATCAATCAACATATATTACTATGTTAATCATTTCCTGCACTTCAGTACATGAGAGTCATCATCGCCAAACTCTTTTCAACATATTTGTAAGGTTTTATAATTCTACCTATTTAGAGTGAATTTTAGGCAGGTCAAAATTTAAAATTTAGTAAATATGTTTTTAACTCTTATTTTGAATATGTTCTCTTTATTCGTTCACTATCCTTGTGATAATAAGTACTACAATGATTAAGATCAAATATTATTACAACCTGTCTATGAAATTGTATCTTGAGGTGTGTATGCTTTGTGATGTACTTTTCCATCTGAAATGCCATAAGATAGAATGGAAGATTTGTGTGTATAAACTAACACTTGACTGATATGGAGTAAGCCATTTAACCCTACACCTCAAAACCCACTACTGTAACTGTTGTTTACAATTCTGCATACTCCACTAGATAAAAAGTCACCTGCAGGATTTTTTCTTATGATTTTTAAAATATCTATAATATTGACTGGCCATCTGTTGATGTACCATAAATGCTTAGTAATTGAAATGAATGCATTTCTCCTATAAACATTGGCAATACATAATATATCCTATAAGTGAAACAGATTTTAAAACATTGGCAATGCATAATATAAATAGGTATATGAAAACACAAACTACTTTAAATAAAACATTATTTTAATTCATGGGTTATTGATTTTGGAAGAATATTGAACTGAAGTATTTTACTTGGAAGAAAGAAAAGAACTTGCTTTTGTATTCCTGGAAGCACTAATCATGGAATAAAATCAGCTATTTGCTATATACAATTTTCCTATGAGATATAAAGGTATGCTGGGCAGGTGAAGATTTCATTGTCCAAAAGGCTATTTGTAAAGTAGTTAGAAGTTTAGAATAAATATTGAGTTAAAATATTTATTTATTTATCACAAATAATAATATTCCACTTAATAATAAATCTTGTATTGGTTCCTAGGACATTCCCAAAAGTCTATCATCACAATAGAGCTGAAATTATGTATTACGACATTTTGTGAGGTTAGCGTTTAGGGTACAGAAACACCTACAATACAACTGCAAACTCTACTGTTTATGTATCACTTGAATAACATATGCTCACTGACCAATAACTTACAAACCTTAAAAGATGTGATTGTTCATTTATCATGATGCATATCTGTTATTTATGCAGTGATATGAAGACTGAAGAGCTAGCAGTAAAATTCTGATAGTCAATAATACCGTGACAACTCGAATTTGAACAATGTTGCTGAAGAGACCAGTGTTATTTTACTAGACCATTGTTTCTAGACTGGTACCAACCAAGCTAACAAGGAAGAAATCTTGTTAGTAGCTAACAATCATAAACAAAACAGATGTTTTTTCATTAATATTAGTAAACGTAAACATAGAACTTTTAGTGAATACAGACAGTTCATGCTTTGCACGGACACAGTAGTACTTAAAACTGTACGAGCAGAAACAACAGAGAGTGGTCCTAACTATCAATGGGAAAATTTATTATTCTTCTTGACTTTTAAACATTTTCGTCATATCATAAAAGCTTTCCTTCCTCTAGGTTAAGGAGGTACAGGAAAATGGGAAAATCATGAAAGTAATATCATAGAATGTACTGTGATTTAAGACATTAGAAGCATAGAAAACTAAGCAGGGCATATTGTCACGTGCCTGTCATCTTAGCCCAGGCAAGATAAGTGAGTCTTCATCTCACACACACACACACACACACACACACAATATATATAGGGGACTAAAGCTTTTTTTTTTTATTGTATTTTTTTCTTTTTGCATATAAACTTAAAAATAATTTGAACAATGCTTGCTTTTTTCTTCTCATCATAAAGCTCATAAACAGAGTGAATCATTTCTATGCTTGATCAATTGTCATATTGCTTTCAAAGTATGGATCCACTTCAAACTATCATTTGCACTTTCAACATCATGAAATATTCCAGATCATTACTTTAATGGAAAGATTTTGCCAGTGTCACTTCATCTGGTATGTCTTCATCCTTTTAGTTACAACCACTTTCTTCATTTATGTTAACCTGTGCCTCACTAAGTTTCTCTAGCCCCATATTCAGTGTCTCTTGAATGGCAGCAGGGCTAATATTCCAGGGTCAGTGTTTTCTTCTATAACTCCACAAGTTCAATTCGAATTTTACTTCCAGCATTGTCATTTGTCATTTTGTTGTTTCTTTTTTTCATTTTTGTTGGCCAATTCATTCTTCTGATTATTCATTTTTGTAAAATATCATGTGGGAGACAAGGTGGCAATATAACTGCAAACTCCATTGTTTATGTATCACTTGAATACCATAAGCTCACTGACCAATCACTTTAAAAGATGTGATTGTTCATTTATCATGATGCATATCTGTTATCTGTGCAGTGATGTGAAGACTGAAGAGCTAGCAGTAAAATTCTGATAGTCAATAATGCCGTGGCACCTATAATTTGAACAATGTTGGTAAAGAGACCAGTGTTATTTTACTAGACCATTGCAACTGAAATTCATGTGCATTCAAACCATCTAAAGCCAATACCATCTGTAGTTATTGTTTTAATATCTGAGAGTTACTCATTTGGTATGTCAGTTTAATATCCTGTTACTTTATTATTCATTCAGTTATTGGTGAATTTTCTCCTAGACACTTGTGAGCATTGATTTTAAACTATTATATTATCTGCAGATAACAACAGCATTGATTTTAAACATTTCAATATTTTCTGTTTTCTGATTATGCTGGTTATTTCCTTCAACAGAATACAAAACAGTGGTAAAGGTAGTACCTTGTTTATCCCTAATTTAACAAGGATGCAAACAGTGCTTCCCCATTTAAAAAGAGGTTGGCATAACATTTGCTAAGGAAAAATACATCAATTTACATATTATTGTTGTTTTATCAGAAATTAGTGATTGTATTAATCTATTTTCATGCTGCTGATAAAGACATACCTGGGTCTGGGCAATTTACAAAAGAAAGTGGTTTATTGGACTTACAGTTCCACATGGCTGGGGAGGCCTCACAATCATGGCAGAAGGTGAAAGGCACGTCTCATATGGCAGCAGACAAGAGAAGGGAGTTTATGCAGGGGAACTCCTCTTTTTAAAACCATCAGATCTCATAAGACTTACTCACTATCATGAGAACAGCATGGGAAAGGCCCACCCCATAATTCAATTAGCTCCCACTGGGTCTCTCCCACAACACATGGAAATTCAAGATGAGATTTGGGTGAGGACACAGCCAAATCATATCATTCCACCCAGCCCCTCCCAAACATCATGTCTTCCCATTTCAGAACCAATCATGCCTTCCCAACAGTCCTCCAAAGTCTTTATTTATTTCAGCATTAACCCACAATCCAAAGTCTCATTTGAGACAAGGCAAGTCCCTTCTGCCTATGAGCCTGTAAAATTAAAAGCAAGTTAGTTACTTCCTAGATACAATGCGGGCACAGCTAATGGATAAATATAGCTGTTCCAAATGGGAGAAATTGGCCAAAACAAAGGGGCTACAGCCCCCATGCAAGTCCAAAATCCAGCAGGGCAGTCAAATCTTAAGGCTCCAAAATGATCTCCTTTGACTCCATGTCTCGCATCTGGGTCACATTGATGCAAGAGGTGGGTTCCCAGGGTCTTTGCAGGGTATAGCCTTCTTCCCATCTGCTTTCATGGGCTGGCATTGAGTGCCTGTGGCTTTTCTAGGCGCACAGCGCAAGCTGTCAGTGGATCTACCATTCTGGGGTCTGGAGAACAGTGGCCATCTTCTCACAGCTCCACTAGTTGGTGCCCCAGTAGGGACTCTGCGTGGAGGCTCCGACTCCACATTTCCATTTTGCACTGACCTAGCAGAGGTTCTCCACGAGGCCCCCACCCCTGCAGCAAACTTCTGCCTGTACAGGTGTTTCCATGTAGTTTCTGAAACCTAGGTGGAGGTTCCCAAACCTCAATTCTTGACTTCTGTGCCCCTGTAGGCTCAACACCACATGGAAGCTGCCAAGGCTTGGGCTTTCACCCTCTGAAGTCACAGTTCAAGCTCTATGTTGGCCTCGTTCAGCCACAGCTGGAGCAGCTGGCATGCAGAGCACCAAGTCCTTAGGCTGCATACAGCACGGGGACCCTGGGCCTGACCCACAAAACCACTTTCTTCTTCTAGGCCTCTGGACCTATGATGGGAGGGGCTGCCATGAAGACCTCTGACATGTGCTGGGGACATGTTCCCCATTGTCTTGGGTATTAATATTAGGCTTCTTGTTACTTATGCAAATTTCTGCACCTGGCATGAATTTCTCCTCAGAAAATGGGATTTTCTTTTTTATCGCATTGTCAGGCTGCAAATTTTCCAAACTTCTATGCTCTGCTTCACTTATAAAACTGAATGCCTTTAACAGCACCCAAGTCACCTATTGAATGCTTTGCTGCTTAGAAATTACTTCTCCTGGATACCCTAAATCATCTTTCTCAAGTTCAAAGTTCCACAAATCTCTAGGGCAGGGGCAAAATGCTTCCAGTCTCTTTGCTAAAACATAACAAGAGTCACTTTTGCTACAGTTCCCAACAGGTTCCTCATTTCCATCTGAGACCACCTCAGCATGGAATTTATTGTCCATATCACTATCAGCATTTTGGGCAAAGCAATTCAACAAGTCTCTGGGGAGTTCCAGACGTTACCACATTTTTGTATCTTCTTCTGAGCCCTCCAAACTGTTCCAACCTCTGCCTGTTACCCATTTCCAAAGCTGGTTCCACATTTTCAGGTATCTTTTCAGCAGCACCTCACTCTACTGGTTCCAATTTACTGTATTAGTCCATTTTCATGCTGCTGATAAAGACATACCCATGACTGGGCAATTTACAAAAGAAAGAGGTTTATTGGACTTATGGTCTCATGTGTCTAGTGAGGCCTCACAATCATGGTGGAAAGTGAAAGGCATATCTCACATGGCAACAGACAAGAGAAAAGAACTTGTGCAGGGGAACTCCCTTTTTTAAAACCATCAGATATTGTGAGACTTATTCACTATCACGAGAACAGTATGGGAAAGACCCTCCTCCATGATTCAATTACCTCCCACTGGGTTCCTCCCACAACATGTGGAAATTCAAGATGAGATTTGGGTGGGGACACAGCCAAAACGGATCAGTGATAAATTTGTTAAGGGCCTTTTTAGTAATTAACATGATTAAAAAGCTTTGTCCTTAGATATCTTCATGAAGTGAGTAATAGTAAATTGTAGTATAATATCAACCATCCTTGCATTCCAGGGAAGTATAACATTTGGTTATGAGGTATTATTTTTTCACACGCAAATTTAATTTGTTTTTGCTGATATTTATTTCAAATTTTTATTTTGATATTCTAAAAATCATGTTCCTTTCAAGTTTCTGAAGCTGGACCATTTTCAGAGAGGTACTTTGAATTTTTTTCTATATTGGTTATCATCATTGGTTTATTTAGACTTCCAGTCCCTCACAGGGTCATATTTTGTGAATTATTTTTGATACTATTATTCACGATATCTGGCCTCTCAAATTTATTTGCCTTAAATTCTACAAAGTAAAGTTATAATCTTTGCTTTGTTTCATTATCATTTTCTATAATTTGGTAGTTATTCTTCTCTCTCTATTTCTCATATTTTATTGTATGTGTCTGCCTTCATGTTTCTTCTCCTTTTCTGTTTTTTTAGCTTTTGATTAAATGTGTTAAGCTCACCTATTACTAACACTTTTAAAATATAGGCCTTAAGCACATTTATATTTATTCTTAAGACCAATTCATTTCATCTAATTATGTCATTTTTAAAATATATTTCATTTACCAGGCAATATTTTTTGTTTCTTTTACTTTTAAAAAGTATTGTTGTTCTAGAGATTATTTTTAAACCAAGACCTTTAAAATTTATGAGTAGGCACAGGTTTCGGGATAGTCTCTTTTGCTTTATTAGTAATAATTAAGTGGTATGTTTTATTCTCCTTTTCTTTCTCCTTTCACAACCTTCTTTTATTAGTTATTAATACTGTTTCAATGTTAATCTTTCTGTATCATAGCATCTACTACCAGTAGCTAATATTCTGGTCCAGCAGGTCTCATTCCAATTCTTCTTATATTCACTCAGAGTAAAGCATGTGAATTGAAAACTAGAAAATGCAATCTGTTTTTTGTCACCATAAGAAACTGACATACTTTCCTTTCCTTCATGAAACACTTGTCAATTTTCTTCTCTGCCGTAAGGTCTCCTGAAAATCTTTATCCACTCACATAGAAATGGAAGTCTGCAGTCTTCTCTATCTCCTAGTTTTGCTTAAGTTGTTAATTATGGAAAATTTTAAAGTAGATTTCTTATTAAACTGTAAGGTTGCAGGTGAGTATGTGGAGAGATTTAAATTATAGTAACTTGTGCTTTCTCTCTTTTCTAGAGGAGCAAAGGTAGAGTTTTTTCATGATGTGTGCTATATATCACTATGATTTACATTATATTTTAATGTTATCTTAAACACTTCTCCAAATAAGCAACTCAAGATAATCAGTTATCTTCGGACATGAAACAAGAAACTGCTACCACTTCCAACACTCTTTTGAAACTATGTTCTGAGTATATAATTCAAAAACATCTCAAAAAAAAAAAAAAAAAAAACTCAATAGCAACAACAAGAAAACAAAAACAAGTTTATAAATACAACCATTTCTAATAGCATAACATCCATTCTCATGCACATTGCATACAGAAAATCAATATGCAAGTCATTTTATGAGTATAAATGCCAGCAATGGCTTCCTATATCAGGTGGCGCCTCATGAAGAGCCAGACAGAGAATAGAAACTCATTTTTTTTGATAATATGATTCTGAAAGATTGACTCATGCTAAAAAATGCTAAGTTCTAAATGATTGGCTTATTAAATTTATAATGTACACAAAACTATATATTTTTTCTAGTATTTTGGAAATCCTACATGTCATTCTTAGAAAAATTAAATTAAAAAGCTGTGGTATTCATGGAACAAAGAATATAGATGAACTTCAAGACACTTTAGGCTTCAGGAAAAGATTGAGAATTATATCTGTGCTTTTAATTCATGCTGCTCCACAGAAGTCTATTCAAAGTTATATTTTTTCCAATGTTTTTTTGTGGTAAGATATATATAATGTAAATTTATCATTTTGGCCATGTTTAACCTTATATTTCAATAGTATAGAGTACATCTGCATTGCTGTGAAATCATGAATACAATCTATCTCCATAACTCTTTACTTCTTGCAAAACTGAATCTCTATACTCATTAAACAATAATTTCCATTTTCTCCTCTCTTTAGCCTTGGCAGGTGCCATTCTACTTTCTGTATCTATGATTTTGACTACTCTAAGTATCTCACATAAGTAGAATCATACAGTATTTGCCTTTTTGTGACTGGATTACATCACTTAGCCTTATGTCTTCAAATTTCAGCTTTGTTGTAAAAGATGTCAGATTTTTTTCCTTTGAAAGACTGAATAATATTCTATTGTATGTATATTCCACATTTTGACAAAAAACTGTTCGTTTAGCAGTTTTGTCCCATCCCTTTGTCATTAATGTCACAAAGTTATATTCTTATACACCGTGTTCAAATACAACTAATAATTTTAACGATTTAGTCCCTTAAATTATGTAGAAAACAAAAAGTAGAGTTATGTATTATGGTTATAATACTACTACCTTTTAATGATTGCCCACGTATCTATATTTACCATTTCTGAGATCTTTATTTCTTCATACTGCCTTGACTTACTGAATAGTGTCCCTATATTTCAAATTGCAGGCCTGTGTTTAGCAATGTTTGTAAAACATAGTATTGTGATAACCATCTCTCTTAGCTTTTGTTTATCTGAGGATGTCTTCATTTCTCCTTCACTTAAAAAAAAAAAAAAAAAAGAAAACAGTTTTGCTGGATATAGAATTCTTAGTTGACAGTAATTTTTTCTTTTAGAACTTTAAATGTATTGGTTCATTGGCTTCTGGCCTCCAAAATCTCTAATGAAAAACCTGCTGATAATCTTGTTAAGGATCCCAATCATTTTGCAATGAGTAACTTCTTCACTGCTCCTTTTAAATTTCTCTCTTTGTCTTTTAATAGTTTGATTATAATATCCCTTGGTATGGGCCTCTTTGTGTTCATCCTAGTTGATGTTGATTGAGTTTCTTGAATGTCTATATGCATTTTTCCATCAATTTTGGCCATTATTTCTTGAATATTTTCTCCTCTTCTTTCTTTCACTCTTCTAACACATTGTGTAATTAGTTTGTTTGATGGTGTACCACAGGCTTGTAAATTTCTGTTCATTTTTTCTTTAATCCTATTATACTTTCCATTTCTCAGATTTAATAATTTCCATTGTCCTATCTTTAAGTTGCTGATTATTTCTTTCACCTGTTCAATTCAGCCTTTGAATTTCTCTAGTGAATTTTTTATTAGTTTCCTATCCCTCTACTGATATTTCCATTGTGTTCATCATTTTCTTCTCCACATCTTCTTTTAGTTCTTTGAGTATCTTTAAGGCACTTGTTTTAAAGTCTTTGCCCAGTAGATCCATCAAAAGGTCTTTTTAAGATATAGTTTCTGTTGATTTTTTTTTCCCTTTGGATGGGCCATATTTTTTGTCTTATTTATTTATTTTATTTTTTATTTGTTTGCCTTATGATTTTTTGTTGTTGTTGAAAACCATATATATGAATCAAATAATATGGTAACTCTGAAAATCAGATTCTTCCTCCTCCTCAGAGTTTGATGAACGCTTTGCTTTGTTTTTGTTGTAGTCAGTCTGTGCTGAGCATCAGCCTGAGGTCTTGAGGTCTTCTCAGATGTTTGCTGAGACTTTCCCTGGGCATGCAACATGACTGCTAGTTTCCCCTGTATGTGGATGTCCTAGTATTCAATGTCTGTCTGGCTTCCAAAAGAGAAAAATGAAGGGAGAATAGAAAGGATGCTGATCTTTTAAATTGTTGGGAAATTGCTTCAGCCATACGACAATGGAGGCTAGGGGTGAGACAACAGTGTCTGAACTATCTCTGCGTCTGAACCTCTGTGATCAGAAGCAATCACTTACAGCACATATTCCTGATATTTGGAGAACAGATTTCTTTTTTTCCATCCTGGCTCCCACATGTGTGTGCAACCTACTTCACGAACACATGCACGACTGCCTGCCCCGGGGTTGATGAGTGACGGATGGGTGACTACCGCGTTCAGAGCCAAAATTGCCTGAAACTAACCAAAATTTGCTGTCCAAGAATTGTCCTGGATGTTGAAAGCCTTCAGTAGACTCCAGAGTTCCAAAATAGTTGCACTGGACAGATTGTACCTGTGCAATTGTTGTCTAGGTGGAGAAACAGATTACTGGTGCTTTCTACTCATCCATCTTCCCAGAATTCTGTATCCAAAGTTACCTTTATATGCATTGCAAAATGTTAATTAAGTGCATGTAGCATACATTCTTTATATTATAAAACCCACAAAATGACATTATTTTGAAAGAATAGTGTAGGTAGTTAATGCTTGGTAGTAAATGGGTCATTTGTGCATTTTTGTGCAGCTAAATTATTATACAGCATTAGTCTAGCACACTATTGTCATAGACAGTTCCGAATAATATGCTGTGGGTGAGAATGTTTGCATTCCCTAATGCCATTCCATATTATAAACCAGATGGGTTCTCCTACATTGTTTCAGATAAATAACTATTGTTAAAAAATAAATTCATGCTTCCATACATCCTAGGACACCTTGTACAAAATTGTAGATTATAATTGCACAAAACTGTGAATAAACACCTGCAGCTATTCAAAACAAGGTGCCCCTTGGGATCTTCCAAGAAAATTTTTGAATGCCATATAGCTCATATTTTAAATTAGCTCATCCCAAACATACCCATTAAATTTGGCAAAAATCTGTTAAACTTTTATTATTTTCCTTTCTTTTTGCACAAAGAAGAAAAACAGAATACTTTCTACTCATACCAGTATAGAAAGTATACCTATTGCAGTGTGGAACTCAGGTGGCTCAGTGTTAAGTATATATGTAACACAGAAACAAAAAAGCATAGTCAAATAAATGATTTATAAGGACATGAAATACTATGAATGACACTAGAAAAAATTAATGTGAAAAAACTACCATAGTACAAACTAAAATACTATATAAACTATCTGAAAACACCACCAACTTCTATTTACTTGATGAGCAGTGGTTATACACAAGATAGTTACTTCTTTTGGGAAAAAGACATTTTCAGTGATTTGTCTAGCTTTACTGCTTATTATTTACAGGAAACTAAATGTTTGGTGCTATGTAGGATAAGATTCTGTAGCATTCTACTGTCTTGCAAAATAATCTTGGCAAATATAATTTCATATGTTTATCCAAATAATCTTTTGATATGATTATTATTATTTTACATACAAGGAAACTGATCACTTGCCAACTTGTTGACTTTCTCAAGGTCAGAGCTAGAGAGAAGCAGATCCAAGATTTCCAGCTACATCTATTGGATTCCAAGTCCTGGATTCTTGACACCACTAGCCTAAATATATAAACAAAATGTGGTTCTCGTTTTCAATAAAATTACAAATTAGCACTTATGGCATGAAGGAAAAAACACATAATTGTAAAGAACCAATGATACTGTTAACATTTAGTATTGGCTGTGAGATAAAGGGCTAAAGTTAGATGTCAGCATCTTCGGCCACAACTCCGAAATGAAAAACCACCACCACCAGCAACTTCTTCTTTGGCTGCAAATAATCATGCAGTATGCAAGCATCTTTGATATTCCCAGTTACAATTTCAGCTCCCTGTGAATCTGTAAACATACAGGAGTGTAAAGAAAAATGTCTCTCCCTGAAGAATTGGAACTTTTTGCAGATAACCAAGACTGCTGGGGCCAGTGCTTTTAGGCCTTTTCTCCATGGGAAACTCTGTCACTTTACTTCAGTCGCTCAAGCTTTTTTTTTTTTTTTTTTTAAAGCTAACATATCTCTGTTGCAAGTCAGCATGGTTTGTCCAGCAGCTGTCACTTTGCAGCAATCAATGGCCACATTTTATTGCTTTGGGTTGTATTTCCTTGTAACTATTATCTCTAAATTCAACCTCCAGAAAAATCTTTGAGGTCCCTTGACAGAACATTATGTTGTTGAAATTAACTGAAGAAGAGTAAAATAAAATTTGAACCTTTCTATATTTCCCAGTTATGGGAAATTTAAAAGTATGTGGCAAAAGTAAATTAAAAGAATCATAGACTAGGGCCTGGCATGGAGGCTCATGCCTGTAATCCCAGCACTTTGAAAGGCCGAGGTGGGCGGATCACGAGGTCAGGAGATCAAGACCATCCTGGCTAACATGGTGAAACCCTGTCTCTACTAAAAATACAAAAAAAAAACCCAGGTGTGGTGGCACGCACCTGTAGTCCCAGCTACTCGGGAGGCTGAGGCAGGAGAATGGCGTGAACCCGGGAGGCGGAACTTGCAGTAAGCCGAGATCACGCCACTGCACTCCAGGCTGGGCAATAGAGCAAGACTCCATTTCAAAAAAAAAAAAAAAAAATCATAGACTAACATTGACATATAGCAAATGTATGCTACCATAATTTATGGAGCTCATTTTATCAATAAATGTATATGGTCATATAAATTATATAATATATGTTATTGCATCATTTTTTATTAAAATAATGTGGGGCATTAATTTGGGGAATGTTCATTAAGAGAATATGTAAATGTTCAATTAATCATTTTCAAAAATAACGTAAGATAAATAATATGCCAGTTTTATACTTTTTTTAATTAAAAAAAGATGAGCCAGCCATTTCATAGAGGAGTTGGTTCCCCGAGTTGAACTAACAGGTATCTGTCACTTGATTATTTCATTTGATAGGGTCCAGAGCCTCAGCAACTGCTTTTCAAGATCAGAAATTCAGCTTCGTCTGTGACCTCAGAGTGAATAAATTGCTTAGGCACTGGCTTGCACAAACAAATATCTATACATGTATCTATGTCTATGTCTATGTGTGTGTCCTCTCTATCTTGATCTTTATCCATAAATCATAACATCACATTTCATATGACAAGAGATATATAAATTTTATGGATGCCCATAGATACCCATGCCAACATATAAGTGAACCTCCTACCTGGTAGCAAAGAGCCTGAGTGGCCACATCATAATCAGAAGATCATTTAGTAGGTATAGAAACAGTAATAGGAGTACTATGGATTTGATAAACAATTAATTTAGGCCATGGAGAAGCTTAATAAATCACTCTGTCTGCTGAGTATGAAATTTCCTTCTGGTTTTCAGAATTCTCACATCTCCCTTGTATCATGCTATGTAAACACAATGAAATTTTGGCAACAGGCTCCACTTCTAGACTTTACAAAGACATTCTTCTGTATAAAGGCATTATTTTCTACAGGCATTTTAATATTAATGAATCAGTTATAGATATTTTTTTATATGAATCGGCTCACATATGCCTCCCCAGGATGTTTATTCTGTTAACTTAAAAATAATTAAAAGGGTCAGAATCTAACTGAAAGAGCGTATTTATTTATTCATTTATTTATTGAGACAGAGTCTCACCCTGTCACCAGGCTGGAGTGCAGTGGCATGACTTTTTATTTATATTTATTTATTTATTTGGACAGGGTCTGTCTCTGTTGCCCAGGTTGGGGGGCAGTGGCTTGATCAAAGCTTACTACAGCCTTGACCTCCTGGGCTCAATGATCCTCCCACTTCAGACTACCTGAGTATCTGGGGCTACACTTGCAAGCCACCATGCCCAGCTAGATTTTTTTAATAGAGATGAGGTCTCACTGTGTTTCCCAGTCTCGTCTTGAACTCTTGAGCTCAAGTGATCCTCCGGCCTCAGCCTCTTAAAGTGCTTGGGTTACAGGTGTAGGCCACCATACCCAGCCCTTAAAGAGTTTATTTAAGTGTAAAGATTGAGGAAAGCCACCTGGGAAGTACAGATTTTAAAGAATGGAAGTCAGCATTTTCCAAGCATAGATGTTTGAGATTGTTTATATAGACAAAGCTTAGGGAAATTTAATAAATTTTTAATTTTTTACTGGAAGGCTCAATGCATAGTTATAATGGTCTGGTTAGGTGAGGTGGTCTTTTTTTGGGGGGGAAATCCATATTTAGTTTTTTATGTTGCAGATGTGATAGTTACAGGGTCTTGGGCATCCTCATATCTGAGCTTGGTAAATGGCAATAAAGAGGAAGTTACTTTACAAGAAAGTTCAGTGATTGGAAATGGCACAGTTCTGGTATCTGGTCTCTCCTGGTCATTTATAGAATAAAAACAATGAGGAAGAGAGTTAATCTCTAATTTTAGAAGCAGAAGCTGTAAAAATGTTACATGGCTCAATCTAAAGGGCTTAGCTTCTCCCTTGACATAATACACTTAGAGTCTTAAACTTTATTCTCCTTTGCAATTTCCCTCCCTTTTCTTGATTTCCTCTGCCACACATTTATACCTACACCATCATGCTTTGATGCATCCTAGTTCTATATCCCAAGGTCCTTTTCATTTACATTTCCATTTTTTTCTATTGAACAAGTATAAATTATACCAGAGAAATGAGGCCATATTTGGAATTCAGATGGCTTAGGGATATTATGTCTAAGTTTATCATAGTTTTATATGTTACCTCTGGATTGAAAAGAGAGAAATAACATCATATTACATCATGCATGACATTTTTTCAGAGACAGGACTGCAGGAGGCGTTAGCTATTTGATAAAAGGTTTGCAAAAATTAACTATTTTACTTTTTCTCTCTATGCCCTTTCACAGTGTGACTCTGCAGCTCTTTCTGAAATAGGTGTAATCTATTTTCCATACCCTTGGATTTGGTTTGGCCTTGTGGCTTGCTTTGGCAGAAATGACACTGTGGCAGTTCCAAGCCAGACCTCAAAAGGCCTTTCACAGTTTTGCTCTCACTTTAAAAAATTGACTCGGCTGCCATTAGAAAAATTGTGGGTAAACCCGTTGAATGACCGAAGACCTGTGGCCCTCATTTCACCAACTGCCAGCCAGCCAGCTCCCAAAACAGAGCTGTGTTGCTGACTGCCTCCTGAACAGATGAATGAATGAGCTCAGCTGAGGCCAAGAGAACCATACAGCTGAACCTAGCCAAAACTGCGGACTCACAGAATCTCTAGTTAAGTAAATGGTTGTTGTTTTAAGCCCCTAAATTTTGTATGGTTTGCTACTGTCATGAGCTGAATTGTGTCCGCTCCTCATTTGTATGGTGAAATCCTAACTTCTGGTATCTAGAATTACATTAACTGGTGATAAAGTAATTGCACATATAATTAGGTAAGGTTGGATGAGGTCACACTGTACTGGGATGGGCTCTTAATTTAATCTGACTTGTGTCCTTATAAAGAAAGAGAATTGGCTGGGCGTGGTGGCTCATGCCTATAATCTCAGCTCTTTGGGAGGTCAAGGAGGGTGGATCACCTGTGGTGGAGTTTGAGACCAGCCTGGCCAACATGGCAAAACCTCGTCTCTACTAAAAATATAAAAATTAGCTGGGCATGGTGACAGGTACCTATAATCCCAGCTACTTGGGAGGCTGAGGCAGGAGAACCGCTTGAACCCAGGAGGTGGAGGTTGCAGTGAGCCGAGATTGTGCCACTGCACTCCAGCCTGGACAACAAGAGCTAAACTCTGTCTCAAAATAAAATAACAATAATATATGATATATGTAGTTTTTGAAAGTGAGAAATCAGATACACACATGCACGTAAGGAGAATACCATGTATAGATTCAGGGCGATGCTTCTATAGGCCAAGGAACACTGTAGGTTGGCAGCAGACCAGCAGAAGCTAGGAGAAAGGCATGAAATCGATTCCCTCTCACAGGAACCAAACCTGACAACACCTTGTTCTTGGGCTTGTAGCCTCTGGAACTGTGAGACCATGATTTTATGTTTTTTAAGCTATCCAGTTTGTGCTTCTGTGTTGTGATGTCCCAGCAAACTAACACAGTTATGTAAGAAAGGCTAATTCAAGCTACATACTCATTTATAAGGAAATACACAACACAACCTTCACCCTCAAGGTGTTTAACTGTATTTTGAAATACATCTAAATATACATATTTGTATTAGCTCTTTCTCACGCTGCTACAAAGAACTGCCCGAGACTGGGTAATGTATAGAGGAGGTTTAATTGATTCTCGGTTCTGCATTGCTGGGGAGGCCTCAGGAAACTTACAATCATGGTGGAAGGCAAAGGAGAAGCAGGACCTTCTTCACAGGGCGGCAGGGCAGAGTGAGTGCAAGAGAGACGACCAAGTATAAAGGGTCACCGGAGAACCTCCCACCTATCTGCGCACTGGGAGGAACGCGCACTGGGGGGAAGCCTCGGGAAGTTTGCAGTGCTTGCAGCGAGGATAACCTCTCCTGTTCCGGGATGGAACCTGGAATTCAATCTGCAAGGTGGGAAGCCTATACCAGCAGGTCTCTTGCTCTGCCGAGGGTCCCTATTTCCCCGTTTTCCCCCTTTTTGCCCGATAAATTCTATTTCTCTCACCCTTTGAAGTGTCTGCGTGCCTAATATTTCATGGTCGTGTGACAAGGACCCCATTTTCAGCTGAACTAATGAGAAAGTCCTACAATATAAGCAGGGGAAATGCCAGACAGTTATGAAACCCTCAGATCTCCTGAGATTCACTCACCATCACAAGAACAGCATGGGGTAAACTGCCCCCATGATCCAATTACCTCCATCCTTGGTCCCACCCTTGACAAGTGGTAATTATGGAGATGACGATTCAAGATAAGATTTCGGGTGGGGACACAACCAAACCATATCAGTACTATTCAGAAAATTAAAAATATGTGCTATCTTGTAGTGCTGGTAGTGAATAATGAGGGCCATGTATTTTGCCATTATTTAGGGAAGGAAGAATTGACTGTGTAGTTACAAGTCTTCATGTGAGAAATATGCTTGTGTGCCTGTATCTTAAGGAATAAAGAGATCATGAAAAATGGAAGAGAGTAGAAGAGATGGTAGAAACAAAAGTCCAGGAGCTCAAATGAAGGCATGTTTATGGAAAAATGCTTGAGCCAAATCAATTATTTGAAAATGGATTATATTGGGGAATTGAAGAAAATAAACATGCAGTTTGTAGGTATTATAAACTAGAAAGGCTCAAGATCTCATAAAGCTTAGTCACACCATTTAAACATTATTTTATAAGTACTGAAAAAATTATGAATGGAAACTTTACACAAATAAACTTTAATTTGCAGATAAAATGTATGGGAGTGATAAAGATTAGTGGAAAAAAACCACTTAGAAACTTCTCACCCCATTCTTGCTGATGAGATTCTGGAGAATGCTGGTAACTTATGGAAAAAATGGCTGGCATTAACAAATATTTGTAGGGCTTGATAAGTTATAAAAGACTTTTAGCTTTGGATAGGTGGTTTAATTTTGCCACCATTAGTTTTAAAAAATGGGACATTTGGAAAGAGTCCTGGTTTTCTGGAAAAAAATTTGAAGTTGAGATTTTAATTACTCTGAAGTTAAAGTGTTTGCAGAACATATAAATGAAAATAATCAGCCTTGGCCAGGTGCAGTGGCTCAAGCCTGTAATCCCAGCACTTTGGGAGGCCGAGACGGGTGGATCACGAGGTCAGGAGATCGAGACCATCCTGGCTAACACGGTGAAACCCTGTCTCTACTAAAAAATACAAAAAAATTAGCCAGGCGAGGTGGCGGGCACCTGTAGTCCCAGCTACTTGGGAGGCTGAGGCAGGAGAATGGCATGAACCCGGGAGGCGGAACTTGCAGTAAGCCGAGATCACACCATTGCACTCCAGCCTGGGCGACAGAGCAAGACTCTGTCTCAAAAAATAAAATAAAATAAAATAAAATAAAATAAAATAAAATAAAATAAAATAAAAATCAGCCTTTAGTGAGCCATAGCTAACAGCAGAGGTCATAATTGACTGTGCATAGTTACAGATCTTTTAATTCAACTGCCTCTGTTTCCTCTAGGTCATTACATTTCAGTTAGGTTAAATAGAAAAGTGCTAGAGAGGAGTCCATACTGAAACCAGCAAAGAATTTAGCAAAGAATTTAGGTAACCTCTGCTCACATGTGCATGTCCAAGCAAGATGGTGCCCAAAGCAGCCAGGCACATTCTCTTGTGTTAGAAATGAGTGGCCCTACTAGCATTGTTCACAGAATTCTAAACACCTCACAATGAACAGGTATATGATTTCATAACCCGAAGAATGATGCATATAGTTGCCAATCAGGAAAGTAGATTTGTCAAAAATCAGCATTTGCCTCTTAGTGGGGAAAACACTAGAAATGACTATTTTGCATGTCTCTCAAAACTGGCAGTCACACATATTTGCTATTTTACTTCAGTTTTACTCAGGCTGAAGGATGACTTCCTTTCTTTTAAAAATATCTTCCCAAGCTCTGCAATGTTAATTTGAATATAGGATGAGCAGTGGTATCCTAAATGACTCTTTCCAATACAGTTAAAAAATTTACCTAACTATGTTAGTGTCACGTAGTAGCACACATTCCTGGCAGGATCTCACATTTACATCATCTAATACATCTAGAAAACAGTTGGTGTGCCCTGCACTTAGAATCTTGCTGTACACCCTTTTTCAATAGTAATGAATAATGAACAAAAAGACACACAGCACAGCTGGAGAACCCAGTCATCTTGTTCAAATAAACTAGCTTATTAAAAAGAGAAAATTCATGAATACTATATAAAAATACATTCTAGTCAGGTGTGATGGCTCACGCTTTTAATCCCAGCTACTCAGGAGACTAAGTCAGGGGGATTCCTTGAGCCCAGGAGCTCAAGACCACCCTGGACAACATAGATCTCATTCAAAAAAAAAAAAAAAAAAAAAAAAAAAACACAAAACACACACACACAAATGGCAACAACAACAGCAAAAAAAAAAACTATTCTGGGAATTTCAACTGGTGTAATTTTCTCAGAAACAAAATCTGAAGCTCCAAGAGAATTAGAGATTTTTAAGGAAATACAAGAGCAGAAAACAGTATAGAGTGAGTAAAAAAGGTGGAATATTGATGGAGAAGACAGATAAATAGATGTTTTGAAAACAGCATTTGCTTCCAAAGATTATGGTAGGCAGATTCGGAATAATTCCTATATTATAAACGTTAAGATAAAGAGGTTCATACTATTACGTTTTCTAGGTTCACAATTCTCATATGTTAGAACTTAGAAGTATTCTAAGCACGTGCATCAATGCTCTTTCCAAACTCATTGTGGAGAAATCCATACACATACCATGTATATAACACAATAACATGAAACCACGTTAGTTAGGCATGTAATTGTGCTGGTCTCCTGGAATTCTTTCTATAATTTCAAAGACCAAAAAGCAAACCATTGAACTGAATCAGAAGTTGAATAAATACCCCATATGTGTTTGTTATACATAATGGATGCTTTCTGTTTTTAACATTTAATGTATAAAGATAAATTTTCAAATGCTCCAGAATATTATCAACCCATGTCATTTGTTATCACTGGTGCTGAATTCTTTATCATGATTCACACACACTGTGTGCTCTCAAGGAAAAGCGTTTCATAGCAGATCATTTATCCTGTACATTTAGTATATACAAATCTCTAATGGAAGGTTGAATTTATGGTTAACAAGCTATGCATAAGGATTTTTAATTGTAACCATTACTATTCTGAATAAAGAAATAAAAATTGAACTGTAGAAATCAAAACAACTATGGATTTTGGTTTAAATCAGTTATATTCATCACAGTACCCTAAATAGTATTAAAAATATTCTGATGGATATTCATAAACATGCTTTTAAAACAACTGGTTTTCTCTAGGATTTATAGGAGCTTGTGGAAATATAATCATCAACTGTTGCATCTCTCTGTTGAAAAGGCATATTTTCTTACCAGTTTCTTTCACTGGCTTATAATAACAAGAGTTTAGATGTGACCTCTCTCTAGTGATAATATGGACAAATATTGGAGAACCAATAGGACATGGAAAAAAAAAGAAAAAGTTGATGATCACACAAACTTTGTAATTTTGGCAACAAACATCTAATCATGAGTATCTTTTATCTGTCATATTCCATCTCTGATAAGAGTATTTCTAATTGAGGAAGCAGAGATTACATCTGAATATTTAAAAATACAACAGTGGCTGGGCATGATGGCTCATGCCTATAATCCCAGAACTTTGGGAAGCTGAGGTGGGAAGTCACTTGGGACTAGGAGTTTGAGACCAGTCTGGGCAACATAGTAAGATATCATGTCTACAAAAACAACAACAAAAATCACAAACAGAAACTGATTTTGTGTGCTATATTTTTATTGATATGAAGGGAAGGAAATGATGGTATTCATACTTTCAAAGAATACCTGTGCCTATCCATATGTTTAAATATTTTATATTTGTGATACCTAAGTTTAAATACCTTATAAGTGTATCTGTATTATTCTTAAGGATTTAAACTTATGAATACATGTATCCATGATATTAAATGTACTCATAAGTTTAAATACCATATGGTAAGTGATATACAGAAGTATTATTGAGTCTATAATAAGTTTGAGAAATAAACAGTTCAATTTCGATTGAGCCAAGCCACTGAAAATCAACTGATTTTTCTTTGTAATGAGTTTAATATTTGTATTTCCCTAGAAACACGTTTTATAAATGTAGATGCAGATCAAGACAGCAAGAACCTGTGGTTTAATATTTATGTTATTTTTGCATTATTGTTTTGTATCAACATCTCTTTGCCAAAGTCATGCAGAGCCTGGGGTCATTAAGCTTTCCATTTACAAAATTAAAGAAAAATATGGAAAATAGCTTCAGTTTCCATGTGACTTTGGCAAAAGAAAGCTGGATAATGTGTGACGTTTTGTGCCAGTAACATTTTAGAACTGGACCATTAAACATCTTTCATAAAAAATCACGAAACACTGATCTCTAGCTTTTCTTTCTGTACTGTAGCTTTCAGAGCTTGACTTTCAGAGATGCCAAGTTGGATGTCAAAACATACAGCTGAATGTTCCTCTACTACAAGTCTCCAGTATGTGTAGAAATTTGGCTGAATTAGAAAACTAAATATGCCTACAGTTAAACATCTTGAATCCTTTTTGTTCTGAGCTTCTGGCACTTAATTTTGATGGCTCTGACATGTGCCAATTTCTAGTCAGGACTGTAGAAATTTACATTTGTCAACATTCTGCAATGCTATTTCTTACCCATTTTATTCATTAGCTTTTTGTTGTTTCACTCGTTTTTCTAAACCTGCAGGTGCCAGAAGGACATACGGATAGTTCCATGGGATATAATCATTTCTTCTTTTATGACTAAATATATTTGTTTTAGAATCCAAACAACACCTAGCTGCTATTTTTTTTTTTTTTTAACTTACTGTGAAAGACTATCATTTGTCAAAGTTCAAACTTTGAAGCAAACCTTCTAATTTTTAGTTAGTATTCTTTGGCAAAAAAAAAAAAAAAAAGAAAGAAAGATTTCAAGATGATAGTAAGAAATAAATTATCATAACATTTAAATTTATAATACAAACATTTATTAAAGGAATTTCAATGTTTCTTTAAATAAAGGAAAGATAATTTAACAATCTAGTTAGCCTTAAATAACATTATTTTATATTTTCTAACTTTTTATATGTATGTATGTTCTCAATTTTCTTGTAAGTTCCTTGAGAACAAGCATTTAAAAAAAATTATTATATAGTACTAGACACAATGTGACCACATAACACTCAAAACATATTTGTCACTTAGTTGGTTAGTAGAGCTTTAACTAGTCTTTTGAGACACAAACCCATTACATTTCCATGTTACAAAAAGGAAAACGAATTACAAATTATGAATCTATGATTAATTTTGAGGCTGGCCATTGTAGCTATGAAATATATGAGTAAACTTTTATTCTTTCATGCTAATTCATTATCCTACTTGTAAAAAGTTAACTTAATATTCCTGTAAAACCAGATTTAAATATTTGACTTCTTTCTCCACACACAAAAAGTAGATTTCAAGGGAAAACAGTTGGCAGTTGAACATGTATTAATATGATGAAAATAAGAACATTTGTAAGAGACAACCACGAGTCTAAATAATGACTTTGATTCTTACCAGCTTTACAAACTGCTATGTTACTTAAAAGTCTCTAAGCCTCATCCATGCCCCTTATTGTTTTCTTTTTTAGGTAATTTAGTGATATAGTAATAATTGGCAAAATATACTTTGGAACTCAATATGAGTTTTTTTTTTCCTTCCTTAGGATAATCAGAGGTCTATATGCAATGGTTTTATAAACAATAATTCACTTATTGTGAAAGAAAATGATTGACAAAAATACTATTGTATTTGAGATAATAACATATTATTAAATGCTTTATTTTATCTAAATAATGTACAGGAAATTGTTAATAGCTGAAAATAAGAATAATCAGTACAGGAAAAAATGGCTTCTTAATTTAATTTAAAACAAGGACTAACATTTTATAGAATATAATATACAAATGACTTATATGTTTTTCCCTACAAATAAAACTAAAAATTGTAAAGAACATTTTAAATCTTTTTTACCAATGATTTGTTTCAACCGAATGGCAACTCGATCAAAAAGTCACTCAACTGATGTTTTACATAATTTAAAGGTAAAATGTATGATAATGTAACATGGCATATTTTAATTCATATTTGACTTTTAGCATGATCATAAAGGTTGCCATTTTTGAAAAATAATATTCAAAGGCTTTATCAATTCTCCCAAGTTTCTAATCTTGGATGTAAACATCATTGTCTTTTAATTTTATTATTTTTGAGACAGGGTCTCACTGTGTTACCCAGACTGGAGTGCAGTGGCACAATCCTAGGTCACTGCAGCCTCAAACACCTGGGCTCAAGGGAACCTCCCACCTCAGCATCCAAAGTAGCTAGGACTAGATGGATGTGCACCACCACTCTTGGCTAATTTTTAAATTTTGTGTAGAGACTGGGGTGTTACTATGTTGTCCAGTCTGGTCTCACACTTCTGACCTCAAGCAATCCTCCTGCCTCCCAACTGCTGGGATTACAGGCATGAGCCACTATGCCAACCATGTCATTTGTCTTTTTTAAAAAAATTTATTTATTTTTTACTATATTTTAAGTTCTACGGTACATGTGCACAACGTGCAGGTTTGTTACATATGTATACATGTGCCATGTTGGTGTGCTGCATCCATTAACTAATCATTTACATTAGGTATATCTCCTAATGCTATCCCTCCCCCCTCCCCCCACCCCACGACAGTCTCCAGTGTGTGATGTTCCCTTCCTGGGTCCAAGTGTTCTTGTTCAATTCCCACCTATGAGTGAGAACATGTGGTGTTTGGTTTTCTATCCTGGCGATAGTTTGCTGAGAATGATGATTTCCAGCTCCATTCATGTCCCTACAAAGGACATGAACTCATCCCTTTTTATGGCTGCATAGTATTCCATGGTGTATATGTGCCACATTTTCTTAATCCAGTCTGTCATTGATGGACATTTGGGTTGGTTCCAAGTCTTTGCTATTGTAAATAGTGCCGCAATAAACATACGTGTGCATGTGTCTTTATAGCAGCATGATTTATACTCCTTTGGGTATATACCCAGTAATGCGATTGCTGGGTCAAGTGATATTTCTCATTCTAGAACCCTGAGGAAATGCCACACTGTCTTCCACAATGGTTGAACTAGTTTACAGTCCCACCAACAGTGTAAGAGTGTTCCTATTTCTCCACATCCTCTCCAGCACCTATTTGTCATTTTCTTTTAAGGCTTCATCATCTTCTTTTTTTCTTCAAATGTCAGTTGGTGTCACCTTGGAAGATACTGACCGTCAATAGCTTTAAATGTAATTCTTTTTTTTTTTTTTAACATTTTACTTTTCTTCACAGACCAAGATAAAAACATTGAAATTCAAAATTTGTATTTTCAATGTACTAATTACAATTCCCATTGCCGTGACAGCATAGCAAAGATGTTAGTGTTGAGTGGTGTGTGAGGTTTGATTAGTGACTAATTTTATTAATTTATTAGTGGAAATGATCTGGTTAAGACAATTTTTCTTCCCTACATAAACTTCATAATTGTGGGAATTCGAATATTATAAAACAAGGAACTATTATTACATTGTAGAATAGTAAATTTAATTTACTATTAAATTGTAATGAAAAATCAAGTTATAACTACAAACCTGGAAGCACTAGGGATTTACTTCAACTTTGATTTAAACTGTCTTGGGGATGCAGAAGAACTGGAATTTCATAAGATAACAATAGAAGTTTGATCTTTTACCAACATATGCCCAATTTTCACAGTAGGATGCAAATATTTCTACTGAAATCTTAAACCTTGGCATATTTTGAATATGACAACATGTTTTATTTTTTAAATATCTTTCTGCTTATGTTCAACTTTAGTTTTACTTAATGAAAATAAAGCAAAGTCAGTCAGTCAATGACTATTTATTGAAGATGTACCCTGAGCCAGGCACGCTAATCTCTCCACCACATATGTTTTCACAAAACAGGGACAGACATTGCTTTCATGGGATATGCAGAATCAAGGATAAAGAACTTCCGAGCCAGTGCTGGTTTTCATGTCACTTATTGCTTCGCTCAGTTTCTCTTTCAGCTTCCCATCTGCCCAGCGAGACATGCCCCATCCCTATCAAACACCGTTTTGCTGTCTAACCTCATGTCCTATGAGTTCCTTGCTGTTTGATGGCCCTCAGTGCATGGAGATTTCCTGCTGTCCCTAAATACACTGGTGTGCTTCTCTTGCAGTTCTAGCTGCTTCCTCTGCCTAAAATACTCTTCCAACGTATATGTAAATGTCTCACTCACTCATCTCCTTCAATTTCTACTAAAATGACACCTCCTTATTAAGTTCTTACCTGCCCACCTTATTTAATGCTGCAACACCTGCCTCTTATCTCCATCTCTGCTGTATCTCTGTAGCACATGTTAAATTTTTGCACACGTGTGTTTACCTCTCATTTCCTCAAGAGCTGTTTTTCCCACCTGTATTATGAGCTCTATGAGGGGCACAATTTCATCTCTTTCTTCACTCATTTATCCCAGTAATTTCATAAGTGCTCAGTGAAGAAATGTGGATAGACAGACGGAATGAGTCAAACATCTCTTCTCAGAACCACTTTAATTTTGTTTTAGATGTTTGAATAAATAATCATCATCAAGAACTTATAAAAGTGAGATAAAGTGTAAACCATTTTTCTTATATGTTTGAAATATTAAAAAAAGGAAAGGCGAAATTTAGTCTTCAATGAAGAAAAAGGTTGTCATTGTGCTCTATCAGGAAATGAGCATAACAGATTTGCTAGTGGCTGCCTGAAGGGCCCCTCACATCAGAGAGCGCGGGTAGGCACAGAGCCTGGGTATGAGCAGGGAGCGCTGCTTTCACCCTCAGGCTCGTCATCCATTGCCTCGGGATTGCTATTTTCACACCTGAGTTCCCTCTTACAAGTCAACCTAGGAAGTAATGTTTATATGCTCTACACATGTGCAGAGATTTGTGCAGACCAAATTAGTAATTATTTGATTTAGAGGATGATTTGCCTCAGTACGGTGGTAGAGTCAGTCAGTTGTGATGTCTAGCTCAAAGGGAAGCAGACAGGCCATCAGTAGAGACTGAGGAAGCAGCATAGATCTGTTGCTTCCTGAAAAAGACAAGGTTGATGTAGACTTCTGACGCCAGCTCTAGGTATTTCCCTTTTAAGAAAATGTTTAGTACATTTAGTAACAGATATGGGTTGAGTATATACACACACCTACGCACACGTACACATGCACCTATGGACACATGTATACATATCAATATATATACACATATATATCAATGTATGTACATATATAAAACCAAATAAACATCAAATATGCAAATAAATTAAAATTAAAATGTAAAATTATATATGCTATAGAAGTGTTGCCAAGAATCAATTCATTTGCCTGTACACTTAAACCTAATTATTGCATATTAGAAGAGACAAATGCCCTTTATAATTAAGTAAATTAAAAAGTAATTTGCAACCGATGGAACCTAAACAAGATATTTGCATAATTCTTTAAGGCTGATTGTACAAAGTGGTCAGTAGAAATACTGGAGGCACACACTGAAACTTAATTTAAAGCGTGCAATTATAGTATAATTATCTGGGAAGCAGCAAAGAGACAGCTTGTTTGAAGGATCTGAAATGGGCACACAAGGAAGGCTCCCTCTGGTCCCAGAGACTCAGGTTCTCTCCCTAACTGTGGTGCTCATTAGCTGTGTTCTTCCTTGAATAGAGAATTTTAGTTTTACCTTTGTTTGTATGATAGCACAACCTATAAAATAAGAATAATCAAATTCATTTTGTCTCTATTAGAATTAAAACAGCTCAAAGGTGGTTTCCATATCACTGACTTGGATATCCTGGGTTTCAGCACTTACTCTATCACTTATAAAATGTGTGACCTTAAAGCTGATGGGACTCTATTTTCTGAAAATGTTATGAATTGGCACCAAATAAGATTTAGTGAGGACTGTGACAGATAAAATCTTACTTAGACACCCACATATTTACACAGTACCTGGAACACTCCATGTATTCAACTACATTAGATATTTTTGTTACTTATATTGTGAATATTTCTTATTTATATCCTAAATGCTTATATTTTATAGTTTCACGTATTTTAATTATACATACATATATATTTGTAATTTATATTAATTAGTATATAAGAATGTTTCATTACTACTAACATAAATGGTAAAGATATTGCTAGAATATTGGAGTAACTACAGTTGATATGATACTGTGCTAGTTATCCTTCATCTGATCATCCAGATCTCATTTCCACCTTTCCCTTCCTTTCTGTGCCCTCATTGGGCTTCTGGGTAAAAGGAGATGTACTCAGACAATCAAAGAAGAGAATTTTGGAAATGGAATTTTGCATTTATTTTATACTTAGCTGTGTACATCTAAGAAAACAGCCAACTGTAGGCAAAACCAACTCAGATGTTCATGTCTCACTTGGTTCTGACAAAACTATTTCCTTCCTTACCTCTTTATTCTTGGAGGTGCTAACAGATTCACACCAGTGACAGTCCATTAGAACTACGTTTTACCAACTCTGATCTGATTTCATCCCTAACTTCTTCCCACAATTCTGTATGTAGTCTCTCTATATTCTGTGTGACTATGATTGCCAGTATTCTGTTCCAGAAGTGGCCTTCTATCCTTCAATATAGGATTTTGGACTGGATTGGGAAATATATGCTCCACACTGATATCCAAAGCAGGCAGTATTATCATTATTATTCGAATTGTTCTTATCAAAAGGAGCTAGCCAGCTTGCTTTAAGCAGACAGTAAGGGAAGGGTTCCCTGAGAACCTGCTACCTGTCCCACAAGTACTTACGCCAGATGTTTTGTGCAGATAAGGGGAGTTGCAGGGTGGGGGGAGGGGGCTCACCTGAACATGCCTGCAATGGAAAATTCCATTTCTTAACACATGCACAGTAAGAGAAATAAATCAATATGGAGTGGCTCAGACAAAGGCCGCATGTGCACCCTGGAAGGGCAGGTGGAGCCACCAGGAATTCACACCTTATACAAATAAGGAACCCAGCCCCTTCAGCTTGAATATGTAAAAGCTCTTGTATTCAACTGTGATGGGGGCAACCAGCGACCTGCTTTCAGGATCCTTCCTTTAGCTGAGAGCTCTTCTTTCCACTTCATAGATTCTACTGCACTCACTATTTGAGTGTCTATGTGCCTCGTTCTTCCTGGCCATGAGACAGGAACCCAGACCTAGCTGAGCTAAGGAGCAAAGAATCCTGCATCATCATGAGGTAGAAGGGAGTTTTTGGAGATTAAGCACCCATTGTACCTGATGGCAACTGAGATTATAAATGCTGTGAGTTATAGCATTTATATAAACAAGTTGCCTCTGAATACACTGGAGAATTTACAAAACAAAAACAGAACAACAAAGTGGGCCTTGAATTCCTAGCACCAAACTGCTAAGTGGAGATTCCTAGAAGAAAACTTCTATAGTGATCTTTAAAATAACCTTTATTGTTTTTTTGTATTTGTAGGGCTTTTGTGATTGAAGATCAGGTCTGAAATATAATACCACCAAACCAGCTAAATACAGGACTTCACAAATTTTAAGTTAGTTAAAGCACTGATTGGGAAAGAATGGAACCTTGAGGCTTGGAATAAGCATATTTGAATAGACAGATAAAACAGAGGATTCTGAACAACCTACTATCCCTGAAGCTTCGTTGCCAGAGATAGCTACCTATTCTCTCTTATCTGATGATTGCATACAGATGTTTAATGACTTCACCTGGGACAGATGTCCCCTCCCTTCAAAGTGTCCATGTACAGGCTTTCTCAGCCAGGGTCCAGCAAGAGAATTAAGCCTTATGGAAAATTATGTGAGTGACTATTTTCTCAAATTCCCTAAGGATTGTGTATAGCTAGTCCCATTATAGATGGATAGGAAGTAAGTTACTTCATCACATACAATGAATCCCTTAGGGCTTTGGAGCTTAATTTTCTCTTGGAACCCCAAGTGTGAAGGCGTGGTCTTTGATCCGATGATAGTCCTCCAGAAGGGAAGTCCTCCAGAAGGGATCATCAAGGTATTTTCCAGGAGAAACAGATGTCAAAGGAATTGGAAGCATACGTTACTTTGTATCAGAACAAGCCAGGGGAGCATCTGTAGGAATGGATTCCAAGGCTAATAAACCAAAAAAGTTACTATTTAAGGTTGGGTTGGTTCAAATTTTTTGATAGGGTTGTATTAATGTTGGATTTTGAATTTAATTTTTCAGCTCAAATGGGAAGCCTCTAACAGTTTGTTTTGAGACCTCTTTGAAGGTTAGAGCTTATAGTCTATTTTTAATACAATTTCCATACTAGAATTCCCTTGGAATAATACAAAGCAAGGAATAAGTTTAAAGAAATTGTCATGTTGGGATAAATTTTGTAAGCACAACTCGCTCACCCATTCTACAAGCCTAAATGTTCAAGAGTACAATGGAATGTTCAAATGTTTCATCAATAGACTCTGATTTCAAAGGCTTAATTATCAGAGATAAGATGGGTACAATTACTGCCATAGAGAACATGGATAATGTAGCAGTGAGAATATTTTGACCCACATGGAGCTTTGAAGGTGGCAACTTGGGCATGGGTTCTCAGAAAATGAAAGGGGTAAGCAGTCTATCATGGTACTCTTTTTTCTGTTTGATTCTGTTGGGTAGAATCCCGATTCAGGTTGGTATGGAGGAAATTTGTAGCAGCTTATCCATTTTATAAACTTTAGCCAGTTCTTAGACCTGAGTCCCATTAATGAGGCCATGCTGGGCCACTTGGATAAAGATTCTGCAATGTGAATATAGAAGTATAGTGTAAACATTTCTCAAAGTCTTCGTCTGAGGAACCTGTGAGCATTTTCTTCAGTGACTGTGCACTGTGGAAGGGGTAATACTGACATATGTTAGGGACTGTTAGATATTGCTACCATGTTCCACTGCCCAAAATGGGGGTTCTTTGGAGAAGCAATGATAAAAGAAAAGCTAACCTGAAATTCCCAGGGACTCCAATAGGCTTTAATACACAACTTATATCTTGTTCCTAGTTTCCGAATGTGTAGTTGCTATAGATATATTATATAGATATAAGATATATATAGATATATACCTATATACATGTATATATAGATATACAGATATGATTAACTTATAGAATACACACAGTGGATTCTTGGCTTACTGTGTGAGTACTACTATAGTAGCAAATGCTGAGTGAAATCCTATGGGACTGGCCCTCCAACACACACACATACACACACACACCCACACGTGCGCATGCACAAATAGTGAACCATATTTGTATTGCATCTCTGGAGGGTTTGCAAAGATTGATGCCATCATGAAATCTTGAAAGATGAATGAATAATGATTCCAGTTGCTTATCTGTTCTACCTGGTAGTTTGTCCTCTGTAAAAGCCAAATGGTCTTTGGAGAAATACATTGAATCAGGTGGGGAAACCAAAGTGGCTGCCATTTCAGACGTAACAGCATGGGAAGAAAGCAACACAGTCCATAGTATCTGGTATGCAACTATTACTGAGGCAAATGTATCCTTGTCAAATCAAATTTCTGAAAACATAAAGAAGCAGTTTACCTTAGCTTGGCAGGAAAATCAGCAGAGCTGCATTGCTTTGATTTGGACTATGTCAACTCTCCTCACCCTGGTAATGTGGTCTCGAAAGGTCTGGCTCACCTTGACATTCCACAGAATATCCCCTAGGATCAATGTCGATGGCCTTGTGCTGAACAAATCTAATGAGCAAGAAATACCAAGTTTCTGAATATCAAGTTGCTTAGACACATGAGAGAGTGGGTGATAGATCCACAGCAATTCATAGCCTCTCACGTAGTTTCTGTCACACAAGGGCTGGGGTTCTGCATCATGATGTACAATCTTGCCTAAAATTAAAGACGAACAGCTGCACCTCAATGAGCAGACCTTTCTGACAGGTCCTTTCCATGTGCTGAACTAACCACTATCCCATCTACAAGTTACTTGTATGACTCAAAGTATTGAGTAGAACCCCGAGTAAAAGAGAGCTCCACAGCAGACCTAGCTCCTATGCTTTCTAGTCTTGCCCTAACTATTCAGTGGTAATGGAGGCTGGATCATTGCTTCCCCACTTCACTGTCAGGGATCTTGCAATGGCTGTGCCTCTCCAAGACCACAGCTCCAGATTACATGATCCCATAGGGCAGTCCCTACTTGTGGTGGCTCATTTTATGTGTCAACTTAGTTGGACCACAGTGCCCAGATATTTGAGGCTAACCACTATTTCGGATGTTTCTGTAAGATTGCTCTTGGATGAAATTTACATTTAAATTGGATGACTTTGAGTAAAGCAGATTGCCCTCCATAATGTGGATGGGCCTCCTCCAATCAGCTGAAGGCCTGTATAGATGAAAAGACAGCCCTCCCCAAGCACAGGGGAATTCTGCTAGCAGAATATCTTCAGACATCATCTGCAATGTTGGATCATCCTGGTTTGCCAACAGATTGCCTTTGGACTTGAATTACATCTCTTTCTTGAGTCTCCAGCCAGCCAGACTACCCCATCTGATATTAGACTCACCGATTCTGTACAATCATATAGACCAGTAATTTAAATAAATCTCTTTATACATACATCCACACACAAACATACACATTCTATTGCTCCTGTTTCTCTGAAGAACACTGGATAATACAGTCTCTGAAGAATCTTGGCTAATATATATTTGTGTGTGTATGTCTATATATATATGTATATACGCACACACACATATATATACATATATATGTGTATGTATATTTCCCCAGTGAGGTTTAATAACACTATTTTCTTCTCTAGTTCCTTCCACCCAAGGAATCAATACTGCTTTCTGCTTTGTGTAGCATAGGCATCTCACTTTTCCCTGTTCAACCTTGTCCGGAAGTCTACAAGTGTTCTCTTCATTCGAGTTTCTTTTAAACTTTCCAGGATAAGTTCATGTGTATGTGGACCCCTGGCTGAGAGTTGCCTTATTATCTTTCTATTACTTTACTGTTTAAAGTTTCAACATGTTATGTGTTGGGTCCCTAACACACTCATGCTTTGGGAGTCATATCTTTAAATGGATTTCTCTGCAGAGATACAAAACTTTCTTTGTGGACTAATTAAAATTCCTCTAGGTAACATGTGCTAACCACTATATTCATTATCATAAAACATATGCATTAAGAACTGAATTAAGTTAATTTGTTAATTTTCCATTTGCAATTTGAACAATTGATTGGGCAGTTTCAGACAAATGAGTAATAAATTCAGCAGTTAACATTTAAAATAAAACTATAAATAATTTGAATAGTAAGTAAACTGAGCATACTTAGGAAATGAAATATGTGAACATATTTTATGTCAAACCTATATTTGCCTTATTGGATAATAATCATATTTGGAAAAATAAAAAACATATAATTTCAAATGGCAAATGCCTCTTGAACCTGTATGATGACAAGAATACATAAAAATACACTGAAGAGGCATAACTTTTTATTGCCGTTATGTTTTAAAATAATTACAAGAACATAAAATACATATGGGAACTTGTCTCAATTAGAAATCTTGCTCCTCAGGGGAAAATGATAATTTAGAAAGCAGGAGTTTCTTATAAGCTAAAAAGGTTCACATGATCCATTAATGTCCATTATTTCAGGAGTAAAGAAAATAGATTTTTAGGATCTCTAATTGAATGGAACTGATAGATTTCTAGGGCCAACACAATGATACTTTTAAAGAATTATAACTATGATTGGGTTTTAGTGATAATGTTGGATGATTAACTCACTAACGCAACCAAGAGTATGTCAACATCTGAACTACTTCAGACTTCGAAATCAGGTCATATTTTTAAATACCAAAAGCAAATAACATAGTCTGTCTTCTTTCCATTTATGTATGTATATGTTTTTTCTTTACTATGTCTTTATGGCAGGAGGGCCTCCTACTGGAACTCATCTGCTCTTATAGCATAATCTAGGGACAGACAACCTGATGGTTTATCAGTCAGCATAAGACAGCAGTCGAGGAGTGCAAAATGCCCCTGTACTTTTTGTACTTTTACAGACTAACAATATCTCTCCTTCCAGAGATCAAAAGTATAGGACTCTATGAAATCATTGCTAATGCCAACATTAAATACTCCCACCACCATCTTACAGTCCAGCAATATCAATATATGGAAAAAACATTATTTTATAAACAACTTTGAGGACTCATGTGTACATGTAATTCCTCATCTCAATAACCACAATTAGGCTTTTGATATGAATGGTCCTAAATGATTTTCCTCAAGTAAAGATTCTGGAGATTTCGTGATTCACTCCCTCACCTTCCATATGCAAATGCACCCAAGTCTGATTCATTCTCTTCCTTTTCTTCTGTTTCATCTCATCTTTGTTCCATTGTCTTTACCTGAGCTTACTCACCATTATTCCTTTTTTGAACCATTTCAATAGCTTCATAACTTATACCTCCTATTCACTAAAAGTTCCGTGTAATCTACTTTCTACTCTAGTAGAATATATATTCAAAAACTGTGAATAACTCCCACTTCAGAAACTCTAAATTTCCCTCCTAGTATCTATGATTAAGAGTGAAATCTTACTAAGTCTAAGGCATCGTTTCCATTTAGTCTACTTTAACCTTTCCAGCAAGAGTCCACTTCGCTCGTCACCCTGAAGCCATACTGGACATGTTTCTCACTACAGAGTCTTTACAGAAATAATTCCCTTAGTCTGGAGAACTCAAACTTATTTTTCAAGTCTTAGCATAAATGTCATTTCCTCCAGCAAGTTTTCCTGCCCTTCAGTCTAGGATAAAATTTCTTGATATATTCTCTGGTAGCATCTTGAAAATGTTAAGCTTACCTTTCTGGGTGCTTTCTCAGGGCCTGTCTTCCTTCCTGAATGAATGCCAGAGCATTATGCACACCTCTTGCTCTCAGCTCAATGCATTATGTATAGTAGGTATTAAATTTCTTCTTTAATCAATAAAGTTTTTATCAATTTCTCTCAGAGCTGTATCACAGAACTATAATATAATGAACACTCAGTTTTTGATGAAAATCAATGTAGGAAGTAGCCTTTTGAAGAATGCCTTTTTGTTACTTTGAAAGTCTGATTTTGAATAACATACCCAATGAGCTTTTCTGTCTTTCATATATAGAGGTTTACATTTTTAAATATTACATTAATTATTTGGATAGCTAGTCTATTTTGCTCTCATTGCCAGTAAGCTTAGATACGCTTGCTGTTCAGCATTTTTTCTGAATGATTCTTGCTCTTAGTCAAGATTTTCTAGCACAATTACACTTTCTCTTTTTCCTCCTGTTTACCCCTTCAATTACTACTCAATTGTTTTAATGGGTCTTTTAAATCGGTATTCTTTATTGTACTCAACCTCTGATCCTTTTTGGAATTAAGCACACTATAAATATAAATTAAGAACAGTTGAAAACCGATTTCAGTGTTAAACAATTCTTCCAGCATCATTCCTCATATAACTTACTCTTATAACGAAGTCTCTCCAATAATGTACAATCTTCTTTGGAAGTTATCCTTTAACCTAAAAATTGAAACAGAAGGCATAAGAGAATTTCTCAGGCTTTTCAATAGTCACAATTTACAAAAATAGTAAATGCAGCTATTTCTGCTCACCCAATATAATATTTCTGTAAAACAATACACACTACAAAGTTATATACTAATAATTGCAAGGTTTAATGAAAAAAAATAAGGCTGAAAGTAGATCACTCAAGACCTGTGCAACAGAGAACAAACAGAAATAGCAGTTCTAATGCTAGTGACATTTAAATGACATCATAAAGTTCTGATAAATAAAGGAATTCAAAAATCAATATATGAGTTAAGTTTAGAAATAATGAGAAAGTAACTTGATGGAAGAGGTGAAACTGCCTTTGCAAAATTATGGTAGTAATAGAGATCTGACATGGCTAGTTCCATCTTGCTTCTAACCTCACAGGCTGGATGTCTTTGCTTATTCCTGTGCAGGGGCCAAACTAACTGGAGGCAATTTAATGTATTGCTTAGATGATAATAGCCCTTCCCCAAAACTAAGCTGCCGTTGTAACACTAATGAAAGACAACCAATTTGAGAGGAGAAGAGGGGTCTGAATTCTACTAAGATATAGGCGTAAATAATTACCAGCCATTATTCTGGAGGTCATGAAATTTGTAGCTTCCCCAATTACTCCTACAGATAACATCACAATTGTAGAACCTAAGGTTGGCCTTTTGTGATGTCTTTTCAGGCTTTTGCCTCTCTGTCAACCTGACGACTTCACCTGGACTCATCAACTGTCTCGTGGCTTTTGCCCAGCAACCAACTCAATGCAAGAGGACAACTTTAACTCCCTGTAATTTCATCTCTAACTCAACTGATCAGCACTCTCCACTACCTAGCCCACTACCCACCAAACTAACTTTGAAAAACTCCTAACTTGGTAGCCTTCAGTGAGAGTGACTTGAGTAATAACTTTCTCTCCTGCGTGACGTGGCCAGCCTCGTGTCAATTAAACTCTTTCTTTACTGCAATGCCATGTTGTCAGTGGATTGATTTTGTCTGTGTAGTAGACAGGAAGAGCTCATCGGGCAGTTAGAGAGGCAATAAGGAGGGGCTAAAGATGCTGATTATGAAGACAAAACATGAAATTTAAAAAATTCAGGGAGAACTTCCCAGTAAATTTTTTCAAGAGAAATCACTGGGCTGCACTGAGACAAAGCAAAAAATTCGGAGTGAAATGGTATCGTACAGTAAGTACCACGTCCCCAGGCAACTTGCTGAGTTTAGCTCTGTTAGGGTACATGTTGCCAATCTGCTGTAACTACCTGCTGTTACTACTTGATAGTTTGATAGTTACCTGTGATAACCATCTGACACATAATGTTAACTTGCTGGGAAAATTGTGTATTACTTAATGCAGCTTTCAAGTTTAATAGATATTATCCCCCTATTTACCAAACTTTCCTGTCCTAAATTTCATTACCAAATTATGTTTTGAGACAGACCGGACAGACTATATCTAATCTTTGCTCTAGAGGAACGAATGAATATAAAAGTAGTGATGCTTTTCAAATTTTAATATTCCTACAAATCACCTGGAGATCTCGTTAAAAAGCAAATTCAGAGTCAGATTCAGTCTGTCTGGGAGGTGCCTGAGGTTTTGCATTTCTAATAAACTCCTAGGTGATGCATACACTCTTGGTCCAAGAGCATACTTTGAGTAGCAAGAGTTTAAAGCAGCAGTCTCCGGTAAGAATATAATGCGAAGCACATATGCCATTTTCAGCAGTGCCATTAAAAAATAAAAATCAGTAGGTAAATTTAATATTGACAATATATTTTCTTTAACTTAATATCCAAAATATTATTATTTCAACATGGAATCAATATAAACATTTTACTGAAAAACTTTATATTATTTTTCATATACATCTATTTGAATGTTGCATTTTCATCAGAAGCAGCTGATCTATGTAGGTTTCATGAAATTTACGGTTGAAAAGTGGATTCACATCTCCAGCTGTTCTAAACATATTTGAAAGTTTCTAGACCGGGCGCGGTGGCTCATGCCTGTAATCCCAGCACTTGGGGAGGCCGAGACGGGCAGATCACGAGGTCAGGAGATCGAGACCATCCTGGCTAACACGGTGAAACCCCGTCTCTACTAAAAAAAAAAATACAAAAAATTAGCCAGGCGAGGTGGCAGGCGCCTGTGGAACCCGGGAGGCGGAGCTTGCGGTGAGCTGAGTTCCGGCCACTGCACTCCAGCCTGGGCGACAGAGCGAGACTTTGTCTCAAAAAAAAAAAAAAAAAAGGTTTCTAATAACTGATTTCAATATCAGTTTTTACAATTAAATTTAAACTTATTAGATTTGGTACCTAAGTTACCACATTTGAAATGCTCAGTTGTCATATGTGGCTAGTGCCTGCTCTGTTAGATGGCACAGAGATATAGAATATTGGAACAGGATAGTTTATGGTCAGTTTCAGAAAACAAGATCCAATTCTCTTTCAGTGAATACTATTTGAATCGTGAATACGTGCCAGATATTTTGCTGAGTGCCTCAGTTAGATAAATGAAATGAAGAGAAACTTAATTTTAAGGCTGTAAACATAACTTATGAAATCCAAGAGCAGGAATTCAGCGGAGTCTCAGTGGTTGGATTTTACAAAATGTAAAACCGATAGGAAATGTATTTTCATTTTTTTCAGGCTCCACTTCGAAAGAACAGATTTCTTCTTCTTACTCCCTGCAGGAAAACATCTGTCTCCTCTCTTCATCCACATGGAGTGTGAAGGACATTTATCCCCAAACTCCTCAAGTTAGTGGTTATTGACATTTTGTCCTTCAGAGCTAAGCCCAGCCTTTTTCTCTTCTCTATGATGCTAAAGCTGGGGTCTGCAAATTGTGTTATCAGACTTACTTCCTAGGTGGCACCAGGTTTTTGCCCAGACTGAGGAGGAAGAGATAAAGGCAGGAAGATAGAAGTGATTTTTATTTTCATTCCCTCTCAATTTCACTTTGGCAACAGAAAATGACTATAGCTCTATTTTCTGTACTGTTTTAGCACCCTTATTAGCATGTATGCCCCTAATAGGTGTTATTTCCAGCTAGATCCCATCCTTCTCTTATCAGAAGAAGCCACATGGCATCGTCTGAAGATGTATGAGGTCATCTGAGCTCCTAAATTCTAGTAACACCATCTCTTCACTTCCGTCTATGGGTGTTAGCTTCAGGGTGAACTCAAGTCTTATGGGTGGTAGGTCCCTCTTAGTTACTAATACAAGAGTTAGCTCAGCTCTGTAGGTGGTATCTGGTTTGTGAAGTTGATAATATGGATTTTGTTTTTTGTTCTTTCAGTCCTCCAATATTTAAATATTCAATCTATTGTATTAAATCCCTTCTTTTAAAAATGCATCAAACGATTTCTATATTCCCAACTCAACCTGACTATTACACTTAGTGTAGAGAAAAACTCACTGCAAACCCTCAATTCAAATTCCAAATAACAGAAAAGAGACTCTCACTACCATATATTGTGTTAGGTGTCCATTCCGATATAATCAACTGCGGCAAAGGCAACTTTTTATGTATTTTAAGAAATGGTTGCTAGAACCCACCTGTATAATGTTGTAGTTGGAAAATGTTCCTAGAAAGGGAAATAATTAGTCATGAAGATATCTCAAAATATTTGTGCCTAAATGATAATTGTGTATTTAAAGTTCTATATACATGGTTAGATCAATTAGAAAGCCTTGTTTCATTTAGTCATCCCAGTCAGTTAAACAAATTATAGCAACTTTCACCTACAGAAATCATTCCATTTTTACTTATAGAGTATCACAATTAAAAAAAAAAATCTTTTACCAGATGTTTTCTGATATTTTTAAATCATGGTAATTTTTACGTAAATAAAATACAATTTAATTCCCCCTTTAGTTAATATTTCTTTTTTATACTTGTAGAAATATTCCTCAAAAGAATTTCCTGTGTGAAATTCTTGTTTCTAATGCCTCTCCTTACATCTGCCATTGAACTCACTGATTTCAGGAATTTGTCTCCAGATTGATATAGAAATTGCTGTGTCAAGTCAACCATGACCTCTGTCATTTAGCCCAGTCATGACCCATCACCATCACTCATACCCTTGATCAAACCTTCCTACTGAACCTCTTTCTTCATGTGTCGTGTAAGCCATGGCGTTCCTCCTACTTTCTCTTTTCCTGCATCTGCCATCTTTGTCTCCTCATCGTCTAAATTCTAGAACGCCCCAGAATTTAGTCCTTGGACTGCTCCTTCTGTACTCACTCTATAACCTCATCAATTCGTTTAGTTTTAAGTACGTTGACAAATCCCAAATCTATACCTTCAGCCCAGAATTTTTCTCTGAATTCCAGACTCATATATCTACCCAATCTTTGAAACCACTTGAATGTTTAACAGGCTTGTCAAATTTACAAAGTTACTCAAAACATGTTGCAAAAAATAAATGTTTAAATAAAATGCTTAAAAAACCTTTTCTTCATTTAAACCCAAACCTGTCCCTTCTGCTCATTGCCTTCTCCACTTTAATAAATGTCAACTCATAATTCCATTACATAGCCTAAAGCCTGAGCTATAACCTCACTCTTCTTTGTCTTTCATACTCACTTCTAAGCTGAATAAATCCTGCTGGGTCTACCATCAAAATATATGCCGAAACTGGCCACTTTTTTCCACCACTCACAGTTCCACCGTTCTAATGCAAGCCAACAATAGTTCTTAAGAAGATTATTTTATAGCTTCCTGATTGCTGTCTCTGCTTTACCTTGACCCTTGGATCCCTTTTCAAACACAGCTGATATACTGTCTTTATATTTTAACACATACTTATATACTCCTTAACATGTGCTTTGTATATATCAGCACATTTAATGTTTATCATATTTCCATGAAATAGATACAAGTATGGTCTCTTCGTTACCCATGAGATGGGTGAGCCACAGTAAGCTCAGTTAGTCCACTAGGATTCTATAGTTAAATACTGTCAGAGGTGGGATTCAAGCCTGGGTTCTCTGGTACCAGATTCCATTCTCTTAACCGCTATACTAAACTGCAACACTTATTCCAACAAATATCAGATCGTGTCAGTCATTGGATCTAAACCCTCAAAAGAGTTCCCTGAGCGTAGTTTAAAAGGCTTTGTATCAGCTGGTCTTTGGTCAACTTTGGTCTCACACCCAATTCACACTCAACTCCAGAGGTTTCTCCCTCTGCGTGGAATTCTTTTTCCCAAATGTCTCCTCGGTCTGTTCATTCACTTCTGTCAGGTCTATATTTGAGTATAGTCATCTCAGGGGGATTGGTTCCAGGACCCCGTGCATACCAAAATTTAAGGATGCTCAAATCCCTGATATAAAATGTGTAGTATTTGCATATAACCTGCACACATATTTTCATATACTCTAAGTCATTTCTAGAGTACTTATCTAATACAACATTGTTTTTATTTGTATTTTGTATTTCCCCAGTTGGTTGATTCTGTAGCTGTAGAACTTGCAGATAAAGAGGGTTGATTTTATCCCGTTCTCAGTGAAGCTTTCTTTTATCCATTTGCCTAAAATCTCCTACTCTCAACTCTCCGTCCTGCTTCACTTATGTATTTTTTTTCTGGGCATTTTCTAACACATAATGTGTTCTGAATATTTCTCTTATTTTTTGTCTCTCTCACCATCAGGATGCAGTTTTCATGAAGGAGGATTTTTTTTTTTCTTAACTGCTATATTCTCAGTTCTGGGCAAATAATTGGTGTTTGATTTCTGCAATGAATACTTAAAAATGAAAAAACATATTGGGATTTATCTGACTGACAACTGTCATCTGAAAATATCAAATCCTATTTTGCATACATGTATGAATTCTATATTTACAATGTTTCATACTTTGTCTTCTTAAGTATTCATTAAAGGGAGGGGTGTTAATCATAAAGACTTTCAATACTCAGGCACAAAGTACCATCAAAAGAATTTGGGACCTTGAAAGAAAATATTTGGAAGGGAAAGAATTGGATGACTAGAAAGTAATAAACATATGCACTACTCTGGTTCTCCCAAGACATTGACTTAAAAGGTAAAAGCAGCACCTGGTTCATGGATGGGTCAGTTACTGCTCCTGATATTTTAAAATGTATTTTTCTTCAATAATGAGATTCTGGTAGGGAGGCTGTGCGTAGCCAGCAAATATTTTAAAGCAAATACATCATGTTTTAATGATCCAAATCTGATTACTACTGTTTTCTACCACGTAAATAATGGGTGATATATCAATACATTTTAAATTCAGGAACAAACTAAAAGAAGAAAAAATAGAAGTAACAGAGAGAAGAAAGTAGGAAAAGAGAGTGAGAGAAAAAGCATAAAAAAAGACCTTAGATCTACAGTCATGGAATATTGGAAAGAAACATTTTAGAAATTCAAGGAAGTTTACATAAACAAACTCAAAAAAAAAATACATCTTTTAATTTTACCATTGAGCTAAGGAGTTTTAGAGGTTAAAAAAAAAATTGCAGTGGAGATTGACCATTTTCAAAATTCCCTATGTTTTCCTCCAGTTCTTTGAATGTACGAGCCATTCAGCTAATAGAAGTGCCCTTGAGTTTAGCTCTCAGGCTTGTCCTGGGTTCGCTGGATCAAGTTTTTTTTTTTTTTCTTCTTCATGATTCTGTGTATGTTTCCACCCTTAAAAGAAAGAGGGATTTTAACTCATTTAGTCATTAGTGTAAGCCTCTATGTTTGCTTCCACCACTGAAAGAAAGAGAAATTTTAACTCATTTAGTCATTAGTGCAAACCTGGAATACATGTTTTTATTTTGTTTAAGCTACAAAATTAAAAATAGACACATTTAGAAAAACAAAATTAAACCAATAATACATAGTAGTAATGCCCTGATACTCTATTAACATATGGTAGAAGGTAGTTAATAAGACTGTTTTCTAAATTTTAGTTGCTGCCCACATGTGGATGAAAATAAATCAGACTTCATAGTACTAAAAAAAAGTCACTTTGCTCCTCTGTCATTTCTTATTTAATAAGCCAATATAATTAAACTAGCTGGGATAAGTAAGCTTGTTTAATGCTTTGGGAAGTTTACAGCAACAATTTAAGGGCCAGAATCAGTACGTTTCTAGTTTCCCTTCCAGCTAACAGATGTGCAATCATGCTGGAGTTGTATGTTTTTTCTTTAAATAGTACTAAATCTAGTTCTTTCTCTTCCTTAAAGTACAATACAAGATAAAGTCCCTTACCAAATTTTCTTGCAGTTTCAAGAGTGATGTGCTGTGGCTCCCGTCAATGTGTGTTTTCTGTCACTATTGAGTAATTCAGAATAAAACAAAGGTGTGTGAATAGCCAGATAGATGTATATTTGACACTTCTGAAAGCAAACAAGATTTGTTTGGTATGAAGTCTCTCATTTTCTCTAGGGATTTGAGAACAGTGGAGGAATTTAATTTTGTAGGCCAGTGTAAAAGTTTCTAAAATATATTTTATACAATATATATATATAAGACAGTCATTGATTCACTGAAATAAGAAAAAGGGATTCACAACTGAATTATCTATGATGCAGTTGTCCATTTTCAGGCAGACCCTTATTTTTTACAAAGAATGTAAAAATACAACAATTGTCTATAAACTAACCAAGGACATTCTTCATTCTGTTGAGATGACATGTTTGACAGTTGTTGGTGCTGCAAGATCTATGGAAGTATTGTCCATAAGTTTCAGAGCATAAAAATGTGTGCAGCAAGAAGCTGCAAGAGCAAAATGCAATTCTTAACATTGTGTAAAATAAAAAAGACATTTTCCTTTGAACTGTGCCTTTTTTACCTGAATCTTTAGTGAAAAATATGTTAGTTTAAAAGTAGTAAAAATAAAAAAAAAAAGTTATGGCATGTCAGGAGATTCACCATTTGTAAGTTTTACTTGAAAGATCAGATATTAAATAAGGTAAATAATATTTTGGTAGATTTCTTTGGTAATATTTTTCTTAATTATATAGAAACATTATCTAACATTGCTAATAAATTCTGTTCTCTCAGACATATTGCTTATGCTATTTTCAGAAACCTTAAGTGAAATAATTTTAGAATTTTAGATAAGACTATTTTCAAGGATCAGATCAAGACTATTTGCAAGGATCAGATAAGATTATTTTCAAACTTTAAAATTTGAGTTTTAAAACAGTACAGTATATAAATCTTTAAAGAAGACTGTCACATCTATCAAATAGAGTTGAAAGACATTTGAACTCGGGTTCAATAATTCTGAAGTTGGGTCATAATAATCTATGCTTTGCGTTAGCAGTTGATTTTCTTTCCACTCTCTACCCCCATTCATGAAAGAGAGAGAGAAGAGTAAGGAGAGAGAGAGAAAGAGAGAGAGAGAGAGAGAAAGAGAGAGAGAGAGAGAGAGGCTTTTGGAATAAATAACGTTTGGGCTTCTGAACAGTGCTGACAATTGAAAAGATGAATTATTTTTTATAGATGAAGAGTCTGTGAAACTTCAAGCTTATTTCTATAATTCACTACAAGCACCTGCATCATCCTGCAAAATGCTTTTATTTTTGGTAGCTGATTATGGGCATAATGAGAGTTTCACTATATTTCAGCATAGTAATGACACTCATGTATATAATGTTGAAGAGTAATATTCACTTTAAATTTTTGCATTTAACAATTAAACACTTTTTGGAGGCATGGTTATGATAAGAACTAAGTGTCTCAGTCCCAAGCACCTAAGGAATTTAACTAAAATGTCATGGTAAAATATATAGGGAACATTTTTGATTCGTAAGCAGGAAAATGAACTCAAAAAGTAAAAACAAAATTAAGTTTAAGGAGGCAGACGTTAAAAACTTTAGGAAAGATAGTAATATTGCCCTAATTTTATTTATCTTCTACACTACATAAATCATTTTTGTAAACAAAAGAAAAATTTCTTAAGAATCAAACATATTCTAGAATAATGCTTTACATAATGCATACAATATTTTATGTTTTAAAAACAAACAAAAAACACTTAGTACTTCTATTTTTCTGTATCTCTATCATATATGGTTACCAAAGATGAACATCATTTGGTTGAAGACACTGTATATTATTTTTGTATTCACGTGTGTTCTGTAGACTGCATACATCAATAATAATGAAATGAGGCCAAGAAGACTTTACTTTCGTTTTTTAAAAGGTGAAACCATTGACCTCAGGTACACAAACACACAGAGAGAAATCCGTGTATCCATTTCTTTCCCTACCCTATCTACCTCTTTTCAAGGATAGAAATGTTTAGAGAAATCAATTTTGGTCTACTAAAGAGTAAGCACATATAAACCCAAATAGTGATGCATTTTAATGAAAAATATGTGACTTCAGCAAAGACAAGTACTATTATTTTTTCTTTTTAATAGATTTCACCCTAGTCCACAGTTTCCAAAGAATTCTGTATTCGTAATAAGAAAAGTTACTTTAACCATTAAGCATTTCATTTCAAGGTTAATATAATTTCATAATTGAGAGTCAAACAATTTGATGACTTGAGCATATTTTTATTTGCAACATTTGATCATTAACCAAGTGACATTTTGAAGGCATTTTTGAGGTGATTAAAAAAATGTTCTCAGTACACTGACATTAGTAAAACTATTATCAAACTAGAATCAGCAGAGGTTATTTCCTTTAAAATTAGAAGTCCAGAAATTCACTCATTCAGCTTAAGGTTATTACATATAGAATTTTGGCTGATAAGAAATGCCTTCACTGTTTTGTAAAAATATAGTATAAAGAATAGATAAATATATGCCATTTTCTCAAGTCATTGTTTTATGTAAAAATGTCTTCTGTACTTAGAGTCCAGTATAAACCGTGTGAGTTAACATGTGTGAATTACACAAAATAAGTAAATTGTTTTACTTCCTGGATTTTTTTATTGACAAAGAATGTTGTTTATTTGAAATAGTTATTTTGTTTAAATCATAAGGCATTATTGGTGCTCACCTAGACATAATTTCTTGAGTGAATATAATTGTGTTAGTTTATAAAAATTGTATTGATAAATAAAAGTGAACTTTCAAAGAATCATAAAAGGTGTAATATGAGAACATACATCCCTCAAAAATTAAATTTATGCAATGTATCTATATAAGTGCACAGCTACATATCTGTATACTATGTTTTTATCATTTTGCCTATATCTATATGACATATTTGTAAGAATGTATATATATCCTCAATATCAAGATGTAATTCAAGAACTTAATACATTCTCTGACATGGTGTGCTATGTAAAGCATACATTCAGATTATTGTTAAACTGAAATATTAAATGAAATTTTTCTATTTTTGCTAAATGTCTGATATTCTTCAGACATAGCTTTATTGTTATTTCATCCTTTTATATGGAATTCACAGAATTCTTATTATACCAGTTATTCAACCAGAAGAAAATATCCAGAGTCATATAGGAACTCAGTAGTTTCCAGATACATCTTTCATGCCTGCCTTTTTAAGATTCTGATAAGCTTCTTTTAGAAATTTATTGTCTAATAAGTTTCACCCTCCCCTCATGGGCAGGTGCAGTTCAGAAACTTATCCCTGCAACTGATTTTGGTACCACCACACATAAAAAAAGACTTACAATAAATGTCATAACATCCTAGATGTGTAAGAACATTTTGAGATAATTTTATATGAGATAAAAACCTAACGAGTTGTAGTTTGTTGCAATTAGGGAATAAAGGAAATTAGCTCACTACAGATGGAACGGTTTAGGGGTAAGAACTTTGTACTGGGAGTCAGAACACCTGAATTCAAGATCTAATAGCAGTTAATTTTGTGAGTTTTCTAATCTGCAAAAATGTTTCTAAATCTTCTTAACCCACATATGATGGTTTACTATGAGTTTGTGAAAAGTGTTAGTACTATTCCATGCTCATATATAGATGTCGGTATGTATTTCTTTACCTTATTTCTTCTTTTCGTCTATGTAAAGTGATGTGGAATAATAGCATATATAGAGGGTCAAGGAAAAAATTATATACACCAGAATGCCTTTCTTCTGCTACTTAGACCTAAGACCAATAATTAATTTATATTTAAGGAAAAGATAACTTTAACAAATTATAAACTTTTTAGATATTCAATACATCAAAAATAAATTAATACCTAAACAGCCTATTTCTAATTTATTGAGAACAAATATTTAATATGTCTCTAGAAACTAAATATTAATTCTCAAGGGTAACTGTACATTGTCTTTACAGATTTTTCAAAATCTATAGAAAAAGAGAACAGAAAAATGTATTGGTCAAATATATTGGTCAATTCTTTCATCCTGTAATTGTTAAGACAAATATGAAAATTAGCCTGTCATCATGACCCTATCTGCCTAAGAGAAAAACCATATATACTACTATAGGGGAACAGAGAATGACCTCTGAGTGCTCAGAAGAAGAAATGCTACTGTTTGAGTAGAGTAATTGCGGACAGATTTATTCCAGATATACATTTGAACAGAACCTTACTGGATGTGTGGCAGATGTGTGTAGAGACGTGTTTTGAAGCACAGAAATTCGGAAGTAAAAAGCAAAAACATAGATAAAGGTAGATACTAAATTCAAAACAGCAATTTGAAACAGCAAGTAGTTCTGATGATTGGCATTAAATATAGAGTGAGAGGCATTGGACACTAATGGTGGAAACACTGGCTAAGTCGGAAAGAAGACTTTTATGCTAATCTAAGACATTGTAGAAAAATGGTGACGTTTTAAGCCTTTGAATAGATGATTAGTGTTACTCTTTAAATTATCAATATATCATTATTGTGCATGATGGTTTAAAGGAGAAAGGATTAGGGCAGGAAAACCAGTTGTAAGAGTATTTTTCTTATTTAGACCATCACAGCTGGGAAAGTTACCACAGTGACTTTGAGTAAGAACAATTTGGAAAAGGTAATGCTTTTGAAGGTGATTTAATAAAAGTAGAAATCTAGACTTTCAAGGAAATTGTATGGAAAAACACACAAAGAGCTCTCTGAGACTTCAAGCTTGTGTGGGTGAACTCCTGTTAGTGGGCAGAGGGATTTCCAAGAAAACAAAGCCTATTTGGATACACGATAAGAAGACAAATTCTAGCTATATTCATTTTGAGAAACAGAAGCAGTAAGTTTTGTGATTTGATGTCCTTGTGACTGCTAAAAATGTATGGTAGGTAATTTCTATCTCATGAGAAAGAGAGACAGAGAAAGAGAGCTTAAGATAGAAAACCAGGGATTAATCTTCTGGGAGTAAATTTAGGAAGTGGGTCAGGCATGGAAGGCTCAGAGCAGCAGGGAAGTAACTGAAGCACAGAAGTTAAAGAAACAATTCTATTTAAGGAACCAGAAGATAAAGGGAATCCAGTGAAACAATCTGTTCAGAAAGTGTAAAAACGTAAGAAGATGTCCAGAAAGAGCCATGTTTAGGAGAAAAAGGGTTGAGAAGAGTTTCAAGATAGAGGGCTACAGTGCTCTATCTCGGGTAGGACAAATTGAAAGAAGGCATAGAAAAGCCACTGAGTTCACACACAGTTCAGGAATAGAGCAGTGCAAGGTTGGCAGTTTCAATATTTTGGGAAGGACGGAGGCAAGCCTGAAAAAGGGCAAGGTGGTATTAGAAACTGAAAAAGATACAGACAATACTGAATATTTCTATTCTGCTTGTGATTTTGTAACTTCGTTAATTTTTTTAAAGTGGAAAGTGTTCATTTATTGAGTTATGCCTCAATGCAATAATTAAGATTTCCTAGTTATGTTATAAAGATGTATATTTTGCAAAACAGAAAAAGCAAAAGAAAAATTTTAACAGAATTCCTTCTGTCCTTGCCTACTGCATCTTCTGCGGTTGTTCTGAAAGCCTTTCTACTGAAGCAAATCATCCTTAATCAGCTTCGTGCTACCCTGTCACGTGATTAATTCCAGGTGGCTTTCTTTTGATTAGAACAAATTTACGGAAACTCTTACCATCTGATACTTTGAACTGTAAATTCTGGATTGTGGTTTCTGATGGCAAATTCTTACAGACATCCCAGAAACAAGCACATCTGCAGGGATTAAAAGACGCCTTTTTGTTTCTTCAGATAGGAAGAAACTAACTCTCAAATAAAATCTATGATATTCGGGGTTGAGAAAAGTGGCATCGGTGAAGTATCAAGCAGTTAGGCTACTGCACTGTGGTTTTGTAAATGGGGGAACAAAATCACCTATGCTTGGATGCTTTGTCGGGCACTATATTTAGAGCAACAGATTTAGCAATGTTTCTCAGAACAGTAGTTGTATCTAACCTCCTATTTCCAGAGATTGTTATTTATTTACTGCTTTGTTTCTCTGATATCTCTGCGGTGGGACCATACAGTATCTCAAGATCTGACCTTGATTATCTCTGACACCTTTCCTCTCTTGCAGTTTACACTCTATCAGATTACATATTCTGTTTGTTTAGAAAGCTCCTTCTAGCCCAGTCTGACATATTTCTATTAGTCCTTTAAAACTCGGACCCAATATTATAGTTTTCATTAGGGTTGACTTCTGCACCTGTCTCAGAGAATCAATCATTTCTCCATGATGACTTTCTCTCTTGTGCATATACTTATTGTTTAGGGCTGTATAGATCTCTGATATCTGTCTTCTCCAATAGACTGTGAACACCTTGAGGAGAAGGTCCATGGCTTGTCATTTGTCAGTTTCCAGTCCTAGTCTGGTAACTGAAACAGAATAAGTGTCAAAGTATTTTATTTTCTATTGATTTTAATTGAGTCAAACATATGGCTTTAAAATAATAAGAAAGGAAGTTTAAAATCCTATTAATAACATATCATGATTTCTGGGTATAAAATCTTCCTATTTCTTCTTAATTTCTAATGTTACATTAAAAATTAGAGCTCTATCCTGGGCTGACAGTTGCACACATTTATGGTAAGTGTATCAGAATAGCATTTAACATGCTGAAATCATTTCCATGCCTCTCTGACTTTTAAGGTCATCAAGGAAAGAAGATAATCTGCGTGAGTGGGTCCACATTTTATAATCTAATGATCTTGAAGTCAGGAAGTTTCTTTTTTATGTTGAATAAATGTCTGTCTATTGTAATGTATATAGGTGATGGGAAACATTTTTAAAGCAATCAATAATAAATATCGAGTAGCTACTTTATGGAATTATTCAAATTAAACTCATTGAAAACCTTTCTTGGCTCAGCAGTTGACTTAAAATAGAAATAATTTTAAAAAGTGAAAACACTAATTTATAAACGTATCTTTAAAGACTATTAACTGAAAATAAGAACCTTCATAACAAGGTAGAGTTACTTATGAAATTGCATTGTGTTAAGACACGTGAAAGCGGAAGGAAGAGAGTGAAAGGGCTGATGGGGAAGAAACAGGATCCAGTGCCATTAAATGACTAGATCAACAAAGAGCTACTAAAGCAGGCATGTAGTCAAAGGCGGGGATTCTCACAGCAGCAAGATTCCTGGAAATAATTTTCATTCAAATTGGAACAAGTACAAATCATAAAGCCATGAGTTCTAGAAGCTGGGAGAAATATGTGATGTTTTACAGCCAAGAACAGGTAGCAACATTGTGTCATTTCCTCTTTCCCACTTATACAACTATTTTGATAAAAATTACTATTTATGGCATATTTAGCACATGACAAAGTATGCTAGCACTTTCCATACCCAATCATATTTATTATGTTTAGACAGTATGGCGTGGCTGTAATGCCCATACTCTAGATAGACAATCTGAGTCTTAGGTAGATAATTTGTCTAAGAATACAGAGCTAGAAAGTGACAGAGGCAAGGTTTATAATCAGACAGCCTGATTGCTGAAACCAGAGACTTCAGCCAATGTTTACATTACATTTCAATTTCATTACATTACAATTCTTTTATTCAGGAAGCTTTCATTAAATGCCTATATGTAGAAGGTACTAGGAAAAAAGAAAAAAGAAACTGCTTTGTGAATAACTCAGAGGTATTAGTCATTTAAATGACATAACACCTACAAATGCCAGTAGCTAAAGCAAGATTGAACATCAAAACTGTCAGGGAATTTCTGGGAGAGTGACTCATGATGCAGGAAAATAGAATAAAAAATTCTGGGACTATCAAGGGATGTATGAAAAGAAATCAATGTGCAAGTACAATATTTAGATAGCAGTTTTGGGCCTGGTTCAGTGGAGCATGCCTGTGATCCCAGCTACTAACGGGGCTGAGGTAGGAGGATCCCTGAAGCCCAGAAGTTTGGGTTCAGCCTGGGCAACATGCTTCCCAAACTCACCTGGAAAAGAACACGGTTAGTGAGTGTCAGGTATTTATTACAGGAAATACATTAATATCACAATGACCTGTCATTGTGAAATCTCATCTCCAATTTTTTTTTAAATATAGCTTTTTTGGGGTAATATAAGGTATAGTCATTATATGTTTCTTAATCTTGCTCAAACCAAACTTTTTACATAAATAGTGCTTCTCAGTTTTCCAATTTTTTTTCAGATGTACTAATTATTGAATCCTCCTACCCACCTTTAAAGCTTGCAGTAGGAATCCCATTTTACAGAAGGGGAACCTGAAGTTTTGAGAGTTTGGGTGATATAGCTAGTAAGTATCAGTGCCAGAATTGGTTCTCAGTTCTCCCAGCACTAAGTTTATCATTCTTTCAACTAAACTACTGCTTCTCAAACTTTTCCTCTGAAGTGCTTCTTAAAGCAGAGGACAATGTATGTATGTGTGCATCCCTGGGATCTGGGCAGAGAGCCTGAAGCAGCCCTGGAAACACAAAGATCCTTTGAAATTTTCTGTTTTATATAAAACATAAAATGAATAATTCTGCTGTTTTTATATGCACATACAAGTGGAAAACCTTTTAAAGGTGTGCACATTGAAAACTTTTTCACCTTTAGTTAAGTTCGATTCTTGAGGAAGCAGCGCTGTATTCCTCCTTGACATTTAATACCTTTTGACGGCCATCAATATGCAGTACTCATAAATTGGATTGAAAAACTGCAGAATTATACTATGATAAAAAATGTTTCAAGTATACTCTTTAGGTCAATTTTGCTGTTTACTACAATATTACTGCTTTGTCTTCTATAGACGTTATTTGGGATTTTGCTTCTTTTGTTTTTCATTTCCTTGAAAAATTAGGGCTGGTGTTGGGGTTGGGCTTCATATTGAAGTCCTATGTCAGTCTATTTTCTTAAAAATAGAAAGAAGAGCACATTATTAGTCACTCTTAAATCTAAATCATAGATTGAGAGTATTTTCAGTGACAGGTCCTTGTGATGTTAATATGTGTCCTGTAATAAATGCTGGACACCCACTAACAGTGTCTTTTTCCACCTAAGTTTGGGATATGCTGAGCCTTGAGTCAAATAACACTTAAATAATAACAGGAATGGGAAGTGAATAGGAGCATGGATAGATACAAGGGTTGGAAAAAATGTTCATATGGAGGCCACAAATAATTGATTATAACAATATTGGAACCATCAACAGTATCCAAGAAAGAATTCCCATGCCAAAGGGAGCCTTATTTGAGGGTAACTAGGCAAACGTCAAGGAGGGTGATCCTCTGAATGTGAGAGAGACAAAGTGGGGAGAAGGAACATGACTCGTTCTGGAAACAGACCTGACTGGAAGATGCTCAGGAAGCAGTCACAACCCGCGATTCTCCTGACCTCCTAAGTCCAGCTTGTGAGGGCTGCTTCTGCTGTGTGACTCCAGTGGTCAATGTTTCACTGTGGGACATTTGAAGACTAGGTTCTAATCCTGGTTGTCACATTGTGATTCTGTGTTTTATTGGATACATTATTTGGCTTTTCAATGCCTCTGTTCTATCATGTGTTACATGAACTTGAATGTCCCTCCCAGTTCCATGACTGTGGTTTATTTCCCATCCTAACCATTTTCAATCAGGTTCAGATAATTTTCTCTTTCTCTGGAACCAAGAAAGGGTAGCAAAGCATAACCCTGAAATTTATTTTTACCCTATTCTCCAGGAAGACTGGAAAATAGTCTTATTAGTGATATTGAATACATTTACCTACACTGATGAACATTTGCATTTTTGATAGTGAATTATTTGGTTGTACCATTGACACCTTTATTATTTTGCAAGAACTCTAAATATTGTGCCATAAACTCTCCTATATGTGTTACACTCATTTTCCTACTTTTTAAAATTTGTTGCCTTTTGCTTTGCTTTCAAAGTGAACTTCAAAAAAAGTCTTTCATTTTTAAATATAGGGTTACTTCATTTTAAAATTGTATTTATTTAGATTTTAGATCTCAGGTACATAAGATTACAATAATCATATGCCTAATTATGGCACACCATTAGCAATGGTTCCTTTGACATGCCTCCTTTGACCGATTGATAGATAAATTTCCTTTTATCTCCATTCTCTAATCTTCTTCTTCCCCAGGTTCATGATGCAGCTACTCTGCTGTATTTGATATCTATCTCTCTATCTCTTCTCACATCGTTTTAATTTGCATGCATTCCATAGGTTGTGAATCTCAATCTGTTTCTTCTATTTTTCTCTTAGCAGTTTTAAGTTCAGCCTTTGCCCTTAACTTGTGAGATCTGATGCTAATTTCAAATAGATAATGTCAGCATTGAATTGAATAGTAGGTCACCCAGGCAGTGTCAGAGAATTGGAAATGTGGTGTTGGAAAAGAGACCATGCATTTGATGTCACACTGCTGTGAGTAAAACTAGTTCATTAACATTGTTCCAGTTTTGAAAATAGAAAAAAATTGATGCATGCATACAGCTGGTATTGTTGGTCAAATTCTGCTTATATATTTTGATTATCTGGTCTGTAAATACACTATGAGGGTCTTGCTATTCATTGTCAGTGTACAATTATACTTAAATTTTCAATTACACTTTTAAATTTGGAACGCATCTCTTGTAAAACACATTGTTATTTTTACAAAACTTCTGTGTTTTCTTCTTCTATACTTTTCTTGGTAACCAGTAAATTAGGTAGCTTCTTTCTTTTTTTCTTCTTAAGTCTGCGTTTCTGACTTCACCATTGCAGCCAGTACATAACTCATTCCATGATTTCTTCTTTGGGCTGGTCTGTCTTGTCTGATTTGTGATAAGTTATACCACCACTAGGAAAACGAATCAGAAAACCTTGGGTTTCTAGATCTAAGAAAATATTGAATTGTGATTCAGTGGTTTCCATAAGGAGGTAATGGAATTTCAAGGCTTGCATTTCTCTTCTGTTTCATTCACTGGCTTTTTGCAGACAACCAGCTAAGAGTTTTCCTGCTGAGAAATGGAGTTCTGAGAGAGATTTATTATGATTTTGGTATTTCATATGAAAACAACTTTGATTTACTGAACATTGAAAACAGAAATGTCAAAAGTGACATATTTTAGAAAGACAACTTTCTTTATTAAAGTGATATTTTAGTTCTTAACCAAAAGCCACAAACAAACGAACAAAAAGGCAAATGAGTTGCTTAAGGAATAATGTCATCATTCAGAATGGTTAAGTGTATAAAGTATTTTCCCTGTAAAGTATTTCTATTGATTTATTAAATACACAGAAGGATCTTAAATCAATTAAAAAGAACTGGGATGTCAGTGCTAAGTAATAGTAAGACAAGTATGAATAATACAAATAAATGCTGTTTAAGGGAGAACTATGCTCCTGTGGCATGATTGACACCAGTACCCTTAAGTGATACTGTAACTATTTCACGCTGCTTTTATAAAAATAGGCAAAACCAGCTTCACTCACTTGTATTTTCTCCTTATCTACTTCACCATCCACAATGGACTAATTTAATACTACCAATCCTAAAAATAATATTCTTTATGTTTTTTGGCATAAGCAGGGTTTTTTTACAAAGTGAGTAAAATTAGGCTTTTACTTGAAGCAAAGAAATCTTGTTTATTTGTGTTCGACTGGCAGTTACATATTAAATCACATTATTTAATAAATATAATTAACCAAAATCGAATATCAGCATGATAGAAAAGACCAAAGTGATTAGCCCATAATTCTTATTTTTTTTATACCTACTCACGAATGATGAGAATGTGTTAAAAGAGGCAAAATACTTTCTGTAGTGATTTCAAGGTGAGAGCTCAAACAAGACTTTTGTTCTTAAAACATAAGATGTATTTTATATTCTTTTGGCTTTTGTTAGTCATTGTTTTAATAATCTGAACAATTCACTAAAAATGTGTGCTTGCTAAACTGAATATGACTTGTGACTCTAAAGACATAAGGTGCTTTACAGGACTGGTTGGTGAAGTTCTCCTTTTATTTACGCCACATTCTTCCCCAACAGTACCTGAAAACAACACCCTGATTTCCTGATTTTCCTTTCCTTTTCTTTCTTTGTAGAGATGAAGGTTTCACCACATTGCCCAGCCTAATCTTGAACTCCTGGTCTCAAGAGATCCTCCCACCTCATCCTCCCAAAGTGCTGAGATTACAGACATGAGCCACTGCACCTGGCCAACATCCCCATTTTTCTACCTATTCTCAGCTCATGCTAATTTTATCTCTGGTTCACAAGCATGAGAGTCAGTCTTGTCCATGGTTGGACGCTTGCTGCAAACTACAGTGATGGGTAGAAAAAAGATTATACGATCCAATCAGAGCTTCTCCCAATATTTTTCTTAAAACATGGAGTTAAGGACTGCAATCTGATACTTGGTAGGGCCACCATGAAAGGACAGCCTTCCTGTAAAAGATGAAAGATGAAAGCAGAACTGAGAGATCAAGGGAGAGTAGTTTGATTCTGATGTTGTTTGAGCTTCTGGATCCAACTATGCCGGGAATTAATGACATTCTCTGGACTTTCCAGCTACTCAAGCCAATATATTTTCTCTTTTTTTTACAGTTTGTGACAAAAAAGAATTGTAACTAATGCCATTTACTCACATAATAGCCATGGATAAATCTGAGAAATCTAGTTCATTAATCTCTAAATGGTTTTCCTTGCTGAAAGCATTTGCTAATGCTAGGCAACTACACTACCAGCTTACCACAGAGATCATGACTTTCAAGGAGTTGAGTACATTCTGCTTTAAAAAAAAAAAAAAAAACAAATGAATCAAATAGTTACAGCACCATATAAGCTGGAATGTATTTACTTTATGTATGCCATAAAGTAAATACATACATATAGTTATGCTTTCTTAATATTTGAATATTACCCGTGATTAGAACAGCTTGAGTTTCTTCTGAGAGACTCAGTTTCCTTTTGCCTTCTGACATACTGAAGCCATACTGCTCACTGAAAATGGAAAAAAAAGAAAAAATGGTTGCGCTTAGAAAACAATTGAGACTCTTTTCTTTTTCTTCTATATACTAACGTTTAGTACAGAGTAATAGTCCCTAAGGGGGTGGCAACCTGTGTGAGGTTGTACATCCATACATCTGTGTGTGTTTCTTGCTGTTTCTTTAATTATACCGATTTTTTTGTGATTTAACCAAGCTTGCGTCCATTCCATGTAAGCTCTTCTGCAAATCTGATTAATCCAAGAGGATGAAGTTTATCATCTTACTTGTTTATTTTTTTTTAAGTGGAAAAGATATCTTTTCTCTTTCGAAATTGCAGTCATCTAATTAAATATAGCCTTTGGCCATTTAAATTGAGATGATTGGCTCAAGCAACAAAAAGCTAGAAGCATACACAAGCCCTGTAATGGGGAAATAGCTGTCCTCTGGCTGTGTATTTCTAACATTTATTCTGTTTCAAAACTTGATCTTTCATTTTTAACCGGCTATTTTTGACTTTTTATTTTCTTTTACTTTCTCTTCTTTCTTTACTTTCCTCCCTTCCTTCTTTTTTCATGATTTATTTGTACATTTTTCTGGGGGTGGGGTGTGGGAGAGGGTTATTGCTCGTTGCTGATCTCCAACTCTCTCACACCAGTCCTCTGGATATGTGGGGCCTGAAATAATTTTTCCCAATGATCAGAGGAACAAAGAGTCCATGAGTTAGTGCCGAACCGTATACATTTTCCATTGTTCCCATTTAGCATTCTGGGAAACTTGGAGTGACATGCCTTGTTTGAGCTGTCGCCACATGGGACACACACAGTTTGCCCCAATAATCTACTGTTACCTCCTATTATGAAATAGATAGACATCCTTAACCTCCTTTCTCAGCAAGGACAGTGAAAGCTGGGATTGGATAGGGAGATTGGTCCCATTGCTATCAATGGTGTCCTACCGGACTCTATTGTTTCAAGAGGTACTAAGCAAGGTAAAAATTGTCCTCCTCTTTCTAAAGATATATTTATTTGGCTGGCAATCAGAATGAGGCTTTTTCTTACTTTTTTGTCTTCTTTTGCTGAGAGCTCAGACTTTAAACTATTACACAGCTGCCAAGAAATGAATATGTACCAGATTTCTACATGAGAATGTAAAAAGAAAAGCCTATCATTTAAAAACCACGTGTGTGAGGGCATTGCAAGGTGTTAAGTATGATACTGAAGAATATTATTGTTTATTCCTAACTTGGAAAAGTAGGTTCGCTTTAGACAATAGTACATACACAGTAAGTAGAGCTCATCATTTTCTTTGCAGAACCATGGCCCAGGGCTCACTAATCATCCATGTCTCTACAGTGATGATCTTTAAACATTAAATGAAGACAAATCCTTCTTATTTCTTATTTAGCTATATCCTGGTATTATCAGGATCTGAGCCTTAGGTAAAATATTTCATTCTACTATTTGCTCTACCAAAATAGCCTCCTTAAAAATAATGTTCTATATACATATGCATTTTTACCTTCCTTAGAGTTCTTTGCATCTGAATGATTTATTGATTAATAGTTCAAATCTCTCTATACTAAGTATATAATTTCCCCATAAATACTCAGTTGTCCAGATAATCCCATTTCCTGTCAAAATTGCTTCCGATGTTTTATAAAGACACAGGATTCTTTTTTTCATTTTCTATTTGTATAATATAAAATGCAATGTTTATTGAAAAATTGGCTCATGCAAATTTCCCTGATATAGTTGATAAGGTCAAATAGTAATGAAAAATATACTTACCTGAATATTTTATCAATGAGATTCACATGTTATTTTCACAAATGCTTGCAAAGAACTGCTATATTCTATAACTCATCTTCACTTTTGGCCAAACTGTCTGACTGAAGTGTATTTATTATTTAATATTCATATTTGGAGTCTGTTATTTTCACGCAATATCTCTCTTCTCATTTCAATAAGGCTTTCTTCTTCTAAATTAATGTACAAAGAGTGGAGAAGGTAGAGATTTAACATCGCCAGTAATATATTAAAAAATGTTTTATCAGGTTAGCAATAGCTCATGGAAGGTAGGTATCCACAGCTAATAATGTGAATACTGCAATGGTGAAATTTGTTAATTTTTAAGATTTTTCTAGGCCAGGTGCGGTGGCTCAAGCCGGTAATCCCAGCACTTTGGGAGGCCGAGACGGGTGGATCACGAGGTCAGGAAATCGAGACCATCCTGGCTAACACGGTGAAACTCCGTCTCTACTAAAAAATACAAAAAAAACTAGCCGGGCATGGTGGCGGCACCTGTAGTCCCAGCTACTCGGGAGGCTGAGGCAGGAGAACGGCGGGAACCGGGAGGCGGAGCTTGCAGTGAGCTGAGATCCGGCCACCGCACTCCAGCCTGGGCGACAGAGCAAGACTCCGTCTCAAAAGAAAAAAAAAAAAAAAAAAAAAAAAAAGATTTTTCTGACTTCTTTTATCCCTAAGTATTTGGAAAGCATAAAGTAACTTTAATATTAGACTCAGAAAAAATATATATACATCACTGACTGAAGAAATATTTCAACTCAGTCTGCCTGTGTTTGAGTCTTGGTGCCCTCATTTCTTCCCTGCCTGAACTTGAGCCATTTATTCATCCTTTCTAAAGCAGTAGTTAAATCAACGATAAAATGTGGAAAATCATTCCTATATCAGAAATTTGTTTTCATGAGTAAATGATAAAATGAGTAAAAAACCTGCTTCGAATATTATCAACTATGCTTTCTAAGCATTTAATACATTTCAACCAATAGTTTCAACAATTTTAATAATCTAGTAAGTAAGATTACAGATCTGCCCAAGTACTATATCAGCACAAGGGATGGCAGAGAAGTTGAGCAGAGGAAAAGAGAAGTTGTTTTCCGTAAGGTGTGATGCCAAACAGAGCACTGAACAACTGGCTTTCCTTATAGAAAAACAAATTGCAGGCGGGTTGCGGTGGCTCACACCTGTAACCCCAGCACTTTGGGAGGCCCAGGCAGGCAGATCACGAGATCAGGAGATAGAGACCATCCTGGCTAACATGGTGAAACCCTGTCTCTACTAAAAATACAAAAAATTAGCTGGGTGTGGTGGCACACGCCTGTAATCCCAGCTACTCAGGAGGCTGAGGCAGGTGAATAGCTTGAACCCGGGAGGCGGAGGTTGTAGTGAACTGAGATGGTGCCACTGCACTCCAGCCTGGGCTACAAAGCGAGACCGTCTCAAAAAGAAAAAAGAAAAAAAAAAAGAAAAACAAATTGCAGGTCAGGCGTGGTGGCTCACACCTGTAATCCCAGCACTTTGGGAGGCCGAGACTGGGGGATCACCTGAGGTTAGTAGTTCGTGGCCAGCCTGGTCAACATGGTGAAACCACATCTCTATATAAAAAAAATACAAAAATTAACTGGGCATGGTCGTGCACGCCTGTAATCCCAGCTACTCGAAAGGCTAAGGCATGAGAATTGCTTTGACTTGGGAGGCAGAGGTTGCAGTAAGCTGGGATCACACCATTGCACTCCAGCCTGAGTGAAAGATTGAGACTCTGTCTCAAAAAAAGAAAGAAAGAAAGAAAGAAAGAAAGAAAGAAAGAAAGAAAGAAAGAAAGAAAGAAAGACAGAAAAAACAAATTCAATGTTTTTTAATACTTCCTTAGGACTTATTTGTAGAATTGTGAATTGAAGGTTCTCAATCATATTTGAGGCTGTTCCTCTGTATTGCTAAATTCCTGTCTTGAGAGATTTTATCACTGTATTCTCACATGTAGTAAATGAGATACAATGAAAAAATTTAGTAGGCAAAAGGAATGTTGTCATAGGTTGATAGAATTGTAATTTGGAAAAAAAATATTTTTATACTTTTCGTCCAAAGACTTAATAGCTTTATACTTTTGTGTGTTGGTTATTCTGCTTATAAGAATGTGTCCTAGAATCAGAAAAATTAAAGTTAAAAAAGATATTGTGAAGAAAGTTATTTAATTCAGAAGAATTTTTGTTAGAAGTTATAAAAATGCAGCCACACTATGTAATAATAAGAAACAAGAATTTTTTTTTGTTTTAATAATATATTTTTGTTTTGTTTTGTTTTGTTTGAAACAGTATCTTGCTTTGTCACCCACATTTCAATGCAGTAGTGTGGTCAAGGCTCACTGTAACCTCAAACTCCTAGGCTCAAAAATCCTCTCGTCTCAGCCTCCCATGTATTTGAGACTATAGGAATTAACTATGCCTGGCTAATGTTTTATTTTTTATTACTTTTGTAGAGACAGGATCTCGTTATGTAGACCAGGCTGGTTTTGAACTCCTAACCTCAAGTGATCCTCCCAGCTCGGGCTTTCAAAATGTGGAGATTACAGGTGTGAGCCACCGTACCAGTCTCCAATACATATTTTGAATGGACTGTTAAAGACAATGACAAACATATTGATGAAGCATTTCATTCATATCAGAAATGTCTATATTATATAAGTAAAAGAAGCAAGTAACACTATAAAACTGTATGAAAAACAGAAATTAATGTTTATCTTAAAATATTAAGATTATTGGTTGTTTATATTCTGATACATAGTTTGTATTTTCTATGAATTCTACCATAAGCATATCATATTCTTATATGTATAAAAATGTTTATATAAGAAAAATCATTTCAGTTAATTTGTTAAACTCTCAGCATATTGTTTTATGAAAAATTTTAAAGGTCAATATTTTCCTCAGAAATTAATGTTGTGGAAATTCATGTATAAAAATGTTAATGTTATCATTATCATTTGATGCTTTCTTTGTTCTTCCATCATTTGAGATGAATACAAATTTTATGAACCATCTGATACCCTGGTGTTATTTTCAACAAACAGTAGATATTAAAGTAACGGTGTTGCCTGACATCCTCTGGAGAGAAGATTGACAGAGGAGAGCGGGTCCTACAACAGAGTCCTGGCTCACTGATTTCATTAGTGGTAAAAACAAACAAAAGGTTAGTAATGGATACTGAGAATAAAAACTGAGTAAAAGACAAATCAGAAGAGAAATAAATCTGATTCTTTTCGAAGAAAATAAAAGTGTTTTGAGAAGGAGAGAGTATTAATTATGTCAAAGCATGGTCAAGTAGGGTGAGACGAGATGACTGTTTAGTGTGGCTGGCAGTATGAAGGTAATTGGAAACTTCAGTGCTAGACAGTCTAATGGGATGGTGGGAACAAAAGCAGGAATAGAGTGAGGTGAGGAAAAGAGTGGGAATTTTACAAAGCAGAACCAATGAGTGTGGACAATTCTGGGGGTTATTTTGAGGAGAGATGAATAATGGAATTTGGAGGGAGATATAGAGTGATGAGAGGGAATTATTTCCTTTTGTATTGTACTCAGTTGAATTTAAAAATATGAACTATTGTGACATGCTTGAATGCTAAGGGCAATGATCTATGAGCAAGGGACAGCCTGATGTGAAAAGACTATGTGGGATAAATGTACGGTGAAGGTTGCCTGGTGAGTAAAAACAGACAAAACCCAAGCCACAAATGGTGGGGAAGACTTAGATAGGAGCAAAGATACCTCTTCTATTGTATTGTTGTGAAACAAGGCAGATTGTGTGGCAAGAGATGCAGACAGCCTGGTTGCTTTGGTGCCTGAAATTTCTCTTCCAACTTAACCTAATGTTATCATCAAGGCTTGAGGGAAAAGTATCAGGTGAGACTAGGGATAGGGTCTTGAGAAGGGAAGAGAGGTAGAGTTGTATATTATTTGTTTTATTTGAGGCAAAAATGTAAAGAAGGGTTTTACTGAGAGTGTATAGACTCCACTTGAGATATACAGTCATTTGTTCAGTATGAAGAGATTGGTCAAACAGGTCATGCCATTTTCTTTAGCAAAATTGAATTATTTGGGTATCACAATGGAATAGGTTGATATTTAGTTTTAGTAGGATTGCAGTTTTGTCTAGCCAAATGCAACAAGATAAATAGGGATAAGAAAGTCTAGGGAGGATAAATATATATATATATAAAATATATTTTTAATATATGTGATTATAATATATGAATGCGAAATGGAGGCTGAGTCAGGGAGAAGGAAGTGGAAGGTGACAGAAAGTGAGGAGGAAGTAGCACATCTTGCTGGGAAGTTACTGTAAGGTTGGAGAAACGGAGTAAGAATATGGAAGTTGAATCTGTGAGAATGAAAAGTGGTGGTGACATCAGGTTTCATAATGTTTGCTGTCAATGGGGAGAGTGAAGTATAGAACACAAGTGTTTATTTACTTTCTGCTATTTGTCTGGCACTATTCTCATCACTGGATACATTGGTAAACAAAAGAGAAAAAAAACATTGCCCTAATAGAGCTTTCACTATGAAGGTAGGAAATACAGCTCTCATAATAAATATAGTACTAACATAAATTAGTAAATAGTATGTTATGTTAAAAGGAATATGTTATGTCAAAAGCTGAGAAAATAAATCATTTATAACCACTTACAACAAAGATGGAGCGATAGGGACCAGATATATCTGCTCAACTTCAGCAGCCAAAATACGGTAAATGAAAACAATGTTGAACCTCAAAAAGTAGCAGAAAGTAACCCCTAAGTTAGGATAAATAAAAGTGAGTCCCATAATTACACCAGTTTTTTGTATTGAGAGAGATTCCTGGTCACAATGTACGGTGTAAGAGCGGACACCAGCAGCCTCCCTGAGTTGACACAGAACTGAGAGTTTGGGGAGAACGAAATAACTCTAGTGTACAGGACAGCACAGCAGAGAGAAATGATCTGCAGAGTGAGGACTCCCAGATCTGCAAAGGATCTCCCGCAGGGTTTCACTGGGTACTAATCAGAGTGTGTGTCAGGAAACAAAAGAGACTGAAGAAGGAAAGGCTCCGAAAGTTAGCAATATCGGGTTCTCTAAAAAGGCCAGGGCTAGTGTCTATTCCCAGGAGCCATATTGGAAAACCTTAAGATTCATGGAGCCTTGGGAAAGTACACAAAAATTTAGGCATGCTCTTCTGTGACTTGTTTCCTGGGAGAATATATCAAAGAATGTTTGTTGACTTTATTTCAATTGCACTTCAAGATCTGTTGAGAATAACATATGATGTTTCCCCTTGTGTTTGTTAATGTAACGTCATAGGACAGATCCCTTAGGTTACAGATTTTGAGATAAAGATTTGCATGTGGAATACTAGTAAGGGAATTTCTCAGGATCAAGACCTGTGGAGAAGTAAAGACAATAGGACTAGGCAGTGGGAGAATTTGAGCATGCCATAATATGGTCAAAACAAAGGTTTTAGACATCTCTTGGGAAGCTGTGGAGCTGTGGTGGCCTTACAGCATTTTCCTGAATTCAGGCAAAAGTGACATAGGATTTAGAATGCTCCCCAAAGGGAACGTAGGTAGAGTAGCTCTCTAGCCAGTTACAATTGCCTGCCATAATTTAAGATCTGTCATCCATGAACACTCCCAGCAACTGACTAAATGAATGCTTCAGTTCCGGGCATGGATAAATTTAGGCAATTCACCACAGTATACACCCCATTAAAACAAATAGTTATGCTGATTAATTTATGGATATTTAACAGGTCTTTCATAATGTGATAAAAATTCTACATGATCATGATATATCATCAATTTAATATATTGCTAAAATTAATTTTCTACTATTTGGTGTGATATGTTGTCTTTATGTTTATGAAAGTAATTAGTGTATAATTTTTTCTTATTCTTTTCAAGTTTTCATGTCACACATAATCTTCCCTCATAAAAAATGTTGGAAAGTATTAATTCATATCTGCTCTTCAAAAGAGTTTATATAGGATTGATTTTATTTCTTCCTTAAAGATTCAGAAGAATATACTGTTGAGGCTATCTGGGTCAGGAATTTTATTTAAATGGGATTATTTTTTAATTTCAAATAATTTCAATAAAAGTTAACTAGCTTAAATTAAAACAACAAATTTACTCACTTCTACATCTGTGTGAACACTGGCATACTAATTCCTGGAGACCAAAAACATCATGATTGTCCATCGATCACAGCACAGACTTCTGTGGATCTGTTGTTCAATGGAGTTTTAGCTCCGATCAGTGTCACAATGGGTCCAGCTGGCTTCCAAACTCATCCTGTGATTATTTCTCAGGTTTCAGAATGAATGATTGAAGTATATAAATAAGCAGTTGGCAGAGTCCCCATACTGTTTCCATGACCTATGGCTTAAGAGCTTACTGTGGTAAGGAGGTCAATGGGAAGCCAATGAAACTCTTTTACCTGAAAAAATAGTAAATTAAAAACATTGCCATATTCCTGGAAGGATTGAAAAAATTAGTGCCACCATCGGGCAATTGAAGGATTCAGGAGTAGTGATTTTCAACACATCCTCATTCAACTTGTCTAATTGGTCTGTACAGAAAAACAGATAAATGCTGGAGAATAACAGCAGACTATTATAAACTTAATCAGGTGGTGTCTCCAATTGCAGCTCAAGTTCCAGATGTGCTTTTGTTTCCTGAGCAGATTAATACGTCCCCTGGTAACCAGCATGCAACTATTGATTTGGAAAATGCTTTTTTTTTTCCTCTTTAGACCTTTTACTAAAGATCACAAGAAGTAGTTTTGTTTTCAGATAACAAGCCCAGCTGAAATCTTTTGCTAACCTGGTTCAGGGTTAAATTATCTCTCCAGACCTTTGTCACCGTTTAGTCCATGGGGTCTTGATTTATCTTCACTTCCACAAGATGCCATGCTGGTCAATTACATTGATGATACCATGCTGATTGGACCTAGTTTGCAGCAGATAGCAATTATTCTAGATGTGCTCAATTATTTGTATATATTTGTATATATATATTTGTAAATAGATGTATTTCAATTATTCTAGATCTGAAAATTTATTTATTTTCAGAGAAAATAAATAAAACTCAAAAAGTTCAGGCACCCTTTGTCTCTGTGAAATTTGTAGGGGTCCAGTGATCTGAGGCATGTTGATATCCTTTCTAAGGTTAAATTAATTGTTGCATCTACTCCATCTTACTACCAAAAAGCAGCACAGCACCTTTGGATTATGGAGGCAACACATTTTTCATTTTTGTACGCTACTCTGGTTCAGTGAGCCAGTGACCCCCAAAGCTGATAGCCCCAGAACAACAGAGTATTTTGAAGCAAGTCAGGACTGTTGCGCAGGATTCCCTGCTACTTGGGTCATGTGATCCAGGAGATCCCATGGTGGTTGAAGTGTCAATGATACATATGCTGTTTGCATCCTTTAGAGGCCCTATCAGTGAATGGTAGTGCAGACTGTAAGGACTTTGCACCAAAATCCTGCCTTATTCTCTGGATAACAACTCTGCTTTTGAGATGTGAGATGTTACCGGCTGTGGCCTCCTCCACCAAGTCATAACACTGGGCATGCACAGCAGCACTCCGTTGTCAGAAGAAGCAGTAGACAGGAGACTGGTCTTGAGCCAGGCCCTTAAGGCAAGTAGTGCTACATCACCGCCTCACTCCCAGCCTGGATCTGTGGTCTCATCAGGAGTTCTGTGTAACCGGTTGACAGAAGAAGGAGAGACATGGACCTGGTTTAGAGATGGTTCTGGGGTAATTTCTCCAGGAAATTCTCCAAGATGCTCTAAATTAGCATCAAATATATACTACTGTTTTTCCCATAGCCAGGATTCACAGGTCCAGAAAACAAGGAGTAAAAATGGAAGTGGATTGGTTCCACAAACAGTTACCCCTAGTGATTCACTAACAATGTTTTTCCTTCCCATCCCAATGACTTTAGGCTCTGTTAGTCTAGATGTCTTATTTTCAAAGGGAGAAATGCCTCCATCAGGAAATGTGACAACGATTGCATTGAACTGGATGCTGAGGCCAACCACCCAGCATCTTTGGATTCCTCATGTCTCTGAATGGGCAGGCAAAGTGCAGGATTACTGTACGGACTGGAATCATTGATCCTGATGACCAAGTGGGAAATTGAGCTGCTATTGCAGATTGGAGGTGAAGAACAATATGTGTGGAATACAGGTACCTTAGGCCATCTCTTACCACTATAATAGCCTGTGATTATAGTCAATAGAAAATTACAAAAATCAATTTAGACAGGACTTTTAATGGTGCAGTTCATTCAGAAATGAGAATTTGAGTCACCCATCAGGTGAAGGACCACCACTAGCTGAGATACTTGCTGAGGACAAAGGATCTAGAATTGATAGTGTAAGAAAGGGGTTTAAATACCATCTATGACCACATACTCGCTTACATAAATAAAGACCAAAATAGGTAGAATTGTTTATTTCTTACTTTTTTATAAATATGCTTATGTATATATTGGCCAGATATTTTTATTCTGTTCTTTTATACCCTTATCATCTAACACAATATACATTGATAATGATTAACTTTATATCACAGTATTTACATTATAGGATACCAAAAGAGAAGAGAGAACATTATATAAGGAAATTACATCCTCCTCTCAGGAGAAGGTTAGCATATTTTCAGTTGTAAATAAAATAGTTGTCATGCAAGGCAAAAGTATTCCTTGGGTATTGTTCTTATTCTACTTACCTGGTTGAACCTTGATTGATACATTATATAATCCTATAAATTCATTGAGACATATATTTCCAGGAGTAAAGAGTAAAGTGGGAATTATGCATTGAGTATTCAATTTTGTACAAGTGACTTTGAATAAAAACGGTATTGAGGAGTTTGGGAAACAAAACTAGAATGGATTAAATAAACAACAAGAAGGAGGAGGAAGAGACTCAAACTCTTTAAGAAAAAAATAACAATACAATAACCACAATAGGAAGTAGAATCAAGAGACAGCTTACATTTTGACAACAACAAGAAGTTAAAAATAGACCTATCATAATTGTATGGTAATAAATAGCAGCTTGGGAAAAATTATGCTGCTGGAAAGAAAGGGCTTGGAAAATCCTAGATCACGAGCCTGGAAACAATGAAATGAATGGGTTGGGAAACATCACACAAATTATTGTACTCATTTCAGATGCAAGAATAGCTCATCTGTATTATCAGGATGAAATGAGGAGCATATCGATGGACCAAGAGCTGGTTGCTGGGTGATACAGAGGTTGGGGAGTTATGGATATCTTCCTCTTAATTCTCTTAATTGTCCAATTGTTTTCAGTATAGTAGGACGCAAGATCATCTGTTAAGAGTGGGCATGGGAGAAGATGTGAAGAAAGTTTGGAGAGAAGAAAGTGTATGAAATTATAATCTACAAAATTAAAAGAATGCATGAAGTAGGTAAATATTATAATATCATTATGTTATTAATCACAACATCATAGTAACAATACTATTAATTGCCCATATCAGGTCTGTTTTGATTAATTTAAACACTTAAACAGAATATTCGGTATGTTCGGCATGGTTGTGTTTTTTTTAAACAATGTATTCAGCTACAATGGTGTAGAAATGGAGTAGTTGAGAAGCAAATAGTTAACTGGAATATGGGTTTGCCAAATATATATAATGATATAAGAGAGAGGGGCAGATTAAGGAATGAGGGTGGTGGAGCGAGAGAGAGAGCCAGAATCAGAAAGTGAGAGGGGAAGAGAAAATGAGGAGCAAAGTCAATGTTAAGATTGTGGTTGGCAGAGCTGTGGTTGATAACAGTATGCTTCTGTTAGGAGTAAGAATGTCAATGAAATGTGAATTTGGATATTGAATATCAAATTCAATAATAACTATGGAAATCACATCATGGAGAGAGTGAATCAGTGGTCAAAGCCGTGCATAAAAGAAGGGTGGTGACCAGGAGGTCTAATCACCAGGAGATTCTTGATAGTCATAGGCATAAGTTGCCATTGGGACAGGCTGATGGCCTGTGTCTCAATGTAGCTGGGTGTTTGAAGGAGGAAGATAAAGATATGTTTGGAATTGGCTTTAAAGATCAAAACCAGGGAAGACACTGATGACATTCAGACCTTGAGATATATGGGGTATGAAAGTAAAAGAGCTTCTGCTAGAAAAGATCACAGCATGGTGAGAAAACTTTTCATAATTTCTTGGGGATTTGAAAGCCTCAGGTAGATACTCTCTGTTATTGGCATGGGCATTTTGAATGAAATATATGCGTATCTACAAAACTTATGATCTGTATATGGACTTACAGTAGATATTAAAGGTATCTGTGTGATTTTCCAGTTTCCGTTCTTGTGTGAAGTTCAAATATATTGCCTTTCTCCTTATTTCTTAATATATCACTCAAATTCTTTATTTTCTTGTGGCACAGTACTCTGCAAATCTCATTGCAGGATAAAAGTAATCTCTTTACACAGTGAGAAATGGGAAAGTTTTTTACTCTTCCAGTGCCCTTAGTTTAAGTGTTGTCTTTATTAAATTAAAATTTTTATAATAAACTATGATTCTTTTCTGATTTTACAGCTTTTTATATATGTATCCCAAATTATCACTTAAAATGGAGATAAATCTCCACTTAATGTGATAATTTGGAATTTCATGGCAATTCAAGTGCCATGACAATTTCTAACATATTTATATTTTAAAATAGCTGACATGCATGTCAAATTTATTTTGTCAATCAGTGTTGCTACTAAAGAGTTTTGGAGCAGACCACTTTATCAGTGCTGCACAAAAGTTAATCTTCTGAATCCAAGTTGAAGAAAATAGAGAAATAAAATGAAAAGTAAAAGCATCGCCATCCACACCTCTGACCCTGTGCATGGATCCCACTGCAGATTGCAGCAATGCTCACTCTGCCAGAGACGATTCTCCAGCAACTCTACATTTTGTGTGTGTGGGGAGGACATTTCTGCTACTTTGAAAGAGAGGAAAACCATGTTATTTTCTTTTAAGAAAAACCCTTTTATTTTTATTCCAATAGCTAATGGTGCAAGTGGTTTTCGGTTACATGGATTAACTGCAGAGTGGTGAAGTCTGGGCTTTTAGTGCATCTGTCGTCCGAATAATGGACAGTGTACTCAATAGGGACTTTTTTTATTCCTAGCCCCTCTGCCACCTTGCCTTTTTCTGAGTCTCCAATGTTTATTATAGCACTCTGTATACCGTTGTGTACACATAGCTTAGCTCCCACTTGTAAGTGAGAACATGCAGTATTTGGTTTTCCACTTCTGAATGACCTCCCTTAGAATAATGGCCTCCAATTCCATCCAAGTTGCTGCAAAATACATTATTTCATTCTTTTTTACCACCAACTAGTACTTAATGGTGTATAGATATAGATAGAGATAGAGATATATAGATATACCACACATCTTCTTTATTCACCCATGAGTTGATGGACACTTAAGTTGATTACATATATTTGCAATTGTCAAATGTGCTGTGATAAAGATATGTGTGCAGGTGCCTTTTTGATATAATTACTTTTTTTCCTTTGGGTAGATGCACAGTAGTTGGATTTTTGTAACAAATGATAGATCTGCTTGCAGGTTTTTGATAAATCTCCATATTGTTTTCCATAGAGGTTGACTAATTTACTTTTTATATCTTTTCATCATTCAATATTTACTAATATATTTGTGCCAAGGACTGGTGGCCATGGGGTAATAAACATATACTCCTTCCCTTCTTACCTGTGGGTATGAGTTCAAGTTTTTAGTTGTAAGTGACAGAGACTGTTGTGGTTGGCTTAAACACAAAGGAATTCATCAAAATTATGTTAAATTACTAATTTTCTTGAGGCTTGGGTACTGCTCAGCCAGAAACAAAATCCAAAATTATGCCAGAGATCTATCACCAGCAGTAGAACTGCATTTTCACATTTCCACACCTCTGGCCCTGTGTGTGAATCTCACTGCAGATTGCAGCAATGCTCACTGCTGCCAGAGATGATTCTCCAGCAACTCTACAGTTTTTGTGTGTGTGACTTTTACCTATTGATATGGTTTGGCTCCGTCCCCGCTCAAATCTCATCTTGAATTGTAGTTCCCATAATTTCCATATGTTGTGGGAGGGACCTGGTGGGAGATAATTGAATCATGGGGGCGATTTGCCCCATACTGTTCTCTTGGTAATGAATAAGTCCTATGAGATCGGGTAGTTTTATGAGGGGAAACCCCTTTCTCTTGGTTATCATTTTCTCTCTTGCCTGCTGCCATGTAAGATGTGCCTTTTGCCTTCCACCATGATTGTGAGGCCTCCACAGTCACGTTGAACTGTGAGTCTATTAAACCTCTTTTTCCTTATAAATTACCCAGTCTCAGGTATGTCTTTATTAGGAGCATGAAAATGGACTAATACACATACCATGAGTATATCTCATTGGCAAAGCCTGCATCCAAGCTGTAAGGGAGTCTGAGAATGTAAGTGCAGGAAATTCTTAGCATCTTTAGTGGAGAGGGAGAGTTACTTTCCTCCAAATAAACTCAAACATGTCGTAAGAAATCAATCCAAATATTTAATAGCCAAAAGAAATGCCAGATATGTGTAATAAAGAGTATTCTTTCTTTGGATTATTTTCTCTTCTCTTTATGTTCACAGAATATTAGATTATTTTTTCATCATTACCTTTTTTCCTCTAAAAGAAATAGTATTAATGGCTGATATTTATTCATTTTCACAGTAGAGAACATGCCATCTTATCAGTTTTGCTACATTCACTCACCACTTACATGTAATTTAATATTTTATTTTAAGGTAATATGAAAATTAATACCATATTTTTAAAAGAGAACTATAAATTACTACCATAAATAGAAAAACAATATATTATGCTATAAATTATATTTACTTGTGGAAACAAATGTTATCACATTTAATTTCAGATGCTGGTGCCCATGAAATGTTCTTAGTCAGAGGTTGTCTTTCTCCTTTTTTGTAGCCCTTACTAGAGTATTTATTGTTTCCTTGTTCATTTTTGCCCCTTCCCAAAATATGCTAAAAGGCTTCATTTTTCTTCAAGATGCAGACTCAGAACCTATACTAATGCCCAGAAGTCGGCAGATCTTCAATTTGTTGATTAAAGTAATTTATAAACTAGAAAATAATGTAATCGGGAGGAACTTTTTCTTTGTGTAGTTCACCGTGTTTTGGTCCCATATACCATCTTTTGTACACATTGTGAGGAGAACATATTTAAATTTGAGGAAACATTGATCCATGGTATTTGATACAGGATGTACTTAGCTCCTCATGCCAAGTAAAATATGAATTGTCAGAGAAATCATGATATGTAGGTTTAATTCATTTTTCTTGGACATTACAAAAATATAAAACCTGATCATCTATTTCTTAATTTCCTGTATGATTATGAAATATATGTTTAATTCTGGATTATTTATATATGGCAATATTATACCTCAATATGAACATTTTAAAACTTTCAGTTATTATTCCTTCACTTCTTTCTATGAAAAGAGTGAAACTTAGTGGGGATTAAAGCCAAAAACCAGATAAATACAAATGCAAGGAAATACTTGGATAAGTGCCAGAGTACGTAGCTTTGCCCATGGTAATCACTAAATAGATATTTGCAAGATAATAATAATAACACATTTTCTAAAAGTAACTACTTTGAAAGGCAATGCCCACTGAATGTTTGTTGTTTCGAAGTTGCTAATCTTAGCACCTTAAAGCATTACTTTATACATTTTAATAAATGTATTATGTGAGTTTAATAGTTCTAAATGCTTCTAAATACTGCTTATACTTACTACATTAAGACAATCATGTTTGTTAGAATGCCAGGAATAATGAGGACACTGAGTGTAAATTGTGTCTGTAAAAGTCATTATATTTGTTTAGTTATAGAATGTTTATGAGGGGACTTAACTGAGCTGAAACATGTTCCATGTAGGTAACTGCAAGGATGGCACTTTTTCAGAGTTTATAGTAAGTTGGCTTTTGATTACATAATTTCATGATAATTTTTCAGAATCCCTTAAGAAAGAAAAAGACTACATTTTGTGAATGTGTCTCTGTGAATTGTTCTGCCAATCTACATAAATCCTAGCATATCTGAGACAACATAATAACTTCCACACAAAGAGTTGTTGGTATAACCTGCTTGTGATGTGGCAGTTCCAAATTAAAACACTGAAGGAAACCCTTGACGGTAGACACCAGAGAGCATTGTTTCTCCATAATAAATGTCATAATTTCATCAAAGGCATGCATTGGTGGCAAAACACCTTTACATATTAGTGTATTATAGTCCTTTAGAAAGATTGACACCTCATTAAGAAGACCTTACCTACCTTTGACAAATCTCGCAAGTCAGTTGTCTCTTTATCCTCATGCCAAGTAAAATAGGAATTGCCAGAGAAATCTTGCAATATTATTTTCTCATTTCCCTTTTATCCATTCACATAAAACTAAAAGAATTATTAAAGGAGGCAGCATATTGCAATGGAAGTTGTGGCAATTTGAAATTTATCTGTTACTTATGAAATAATTTAGTCTCACTTAAATTAGTATCCTAATAAGATGCTAAGGTAAAATTCAAGCTTATGAAATTATTTCATTTCTCAAAGCCTTAGCTTCCTCATATGTAAAATAGAAATAAAAGTATTTACAATAGATTTGTTCTTAGAATTAAGTGAGATACAGTCTGACAAACATCTCGTATGTGCTTGGCACATTAGAACTGGCAGATAAACAGGGGCTCCCTGACCATTGTTCCTTAACACACAAGGCAAGGGAGAGGACCTGTGTGAAACTAACCAACTAGCCACATATCCATCCAGGAGAAGTATAACTGGTATAGTCATTTACAGCCTTGCATATGCATACAAATTATTTAAAGAATTTTCAAAAAAATCAGGGGTTTAGATGTTACCTCAGACACCCGAAAATGCTCTTGAGAAAATAGTGATCAAATAAACAATAACAAAACCCACAATTTGGTTTAATAGAGAGTTTAAAACACTAAGTTTTTAATTATTAATATTCGCTGTGTGCCAGACACTTAAACTATCTCAATTTATCTCTAAAAACATTAAGGAAAATGTGCTGCAACTATAGCTGTTTCTCAGACAAGGAAACAGCCTCTCAGAGAAGTTAAATATCCTCCTGACATTCACACAGTGAATAACTAGTTAAGGTAAGCCAGTTTCCAGAGTCTGTGACTATAATGAGTATGCTATGCTGTACGTACGGACAGTAATATGAAAAATTAGCTAAAAATATATACTCAAAGGAACAGAATTGCCTAACTGAATGTTCAGTTCATATTTATCCTCAGTGGAAACTGTGTTAGCTAAGAGCACTGTTTTATTCCATTCATTTCCAAAGACACACACACACACACACACACACACACACAGACACCCCTTACGAACTGCTACAACTTTGCTTACACCAGAGAATAAAATGCTTCCTTTTCTTCCTTCTATTTATGTTTTGAATTGTTGTACTCCTACTCTATTTTAGACTTCCATCGTTGGTTGCATATCTCATATTTCCCCACTTGCATATTTTAGCCCCTTCAAATGGTCAATAACTTTGGGGAATCTGACCAAATTTGTTGTATCCATAATTATCTCACTCTTAGATCACCTCATTGCCTCCACACTTTATGATTCAAAAAATGTGTATCCTTGGGTCGAAGTTATTGGCAAAAGTCATTACCTCAAAATTGTTAAACCCAGTAATTATTTTAAGTATTTGGCTTAGTTGATATTTTTGTAGCAGTACTTGATCTCATTTTCTTTAAACATTGTCCTGCATAGATTTCTTAAATACCTCTTGCTGTCTCATAAGTCAGTATCTGTGGTTTCCAGATGTGTGCAACCTATGGCACCCTGAGCATCCTATCCTAGATGGCCTTAGAATTTATGCCACGTCCAGTCTCATCATAATTCATCTATACTCTCTATACTGTTAGACACATTGCTTGCCCATGGAGGTGCTCAACCTAAAAATCTTTAAGTCCTATTTATCTCCCACATTCAATAACTGCTTCTAACCCAAAGATCTGTTCATCGTAATAACACCACTTGTTTTGGTACTCTTATTTTCAGCTTCAGTTCACTAGAGTTAGTGACTAACTCTAACACAAGATAGTTGATTAATACATATTTATTAGAAAATAAATAATTAAATGAATAAGTAATACATGATTAAGTAATATTTCTTTGAATTTATGTGAAATAATGGTGTTATTGTTGCAAAGCAATGTTTGAATCTTTCACCTAATGATTTGCAGCAAAGTCAAGTAATGACACTAGGATATCGCCTTAAACTCTCAATACTGCTAGTACACTAATTTGGAGCAGGCAGGTGGAAGAAACTCGTCATCTATTTTATTGCAGACAGATACATTTTTAAGAACATGCTACTGAACGTATTAGTAAACATACCATTTCCAGTTATGTCTGAGAGAAAAGAAATTAAAACAGATCTTACATGTAAATGCAAAACAATTAAATTTTCTTCTGGAAGGAAAAGGAAGAAATTACTGACTTGAATATAGAAAAATGAAAGTTTATTTACCCTTAGTTTATCATTTTTACCTTCAGTTGATTGGGAATGGCATGGAGATTGGTTAAAATCAGTCACCAGACATTTTTGCCAAAATATTTACTGTCTTTGCCTATATATCTGTTGAGCATCTTGTGCGACTATGTGGTTTATTTGTTCAATGATTTCTGCCAGTTTTCCTTTAACATATATTGAGTCAGATACTTCCCAGTGTCTACAATCCGCTGATAATATGATAGGTCGTTAGGATGAATTTTTACTTATTCAAGGTATCATTTGTTTGAATTCTACACAAATGTACTCAGGGAGTGATCTCTTCCTTCTCTTTCTCGTTCCCAGCCCTTTCCTTTCTCACTCTTTCCTGAAAAAATCCATCCATGCATCATATGAAAAAAAAGGAGAACTTATTAAAATCCTTGATATTTGCTGGGAAATCCCTCTCACAAATTCATTAAGCTTATATTTTTTATTTCTTATTCTAATACATGCTTCTCGACAGGCATAGTGACTCATGCCTGTCATCCCAGCACTTTGGGAGCCTGAGGTGGGAGATCACTTGAGGCCAAGAGTTCAAAACCAGCTTGTACAATATAGCAAGATTCTGTCTCTACAAAAAAAAAAAAAAAAAAAGCTGGCATGGTTGTGCACACCTCTAGGTCTAGCTACTCAGAAGATTGAGGCGGGAGGATCATGTGAGCTCAGGAATTTAAGGCTAGAGCGAGCTATGATCCCATCACTGCACTCTAGCCTGGGCAACAGAGCAAGATCCTGTTTCTTAAAATACATAAATACATAAAAATTGTGCATGCTTCTAAATTCTTGATCATATAGATGACTTTAGGAGTCATTGAACATTACCTTTCTTCTTTTATCAAATGATGAAATCAGTAGTTTATTCCTTTTTTAAAGCCTCCAAAGTCTTTTTCATTTGAGAGAGCTGAGACATGGATGCCTCTGAACAACTGGGGTAAAAGTCAACTTAACATCGTTCTTTAAACCATTAGAAAACCTTATAAAAATCTTCCAGTCAACTTAGATCCTTAAACTTCTTGTGTAAATATAGGAAACTACATAAGTAATTTTAGGAAAATATTTCATGCTTTCATCTTTTAACCAATACTTTTCATTTAATATTATTTGCAAATTATTTCTTTTGAGCAAGTCACTGAGTTGCTGGGGCATTGTGTGCATGTGGAAAATAAGCAAGGTAGCTCCAACTTACGTGGTGCTCATTGTCTAATACGGGAAGGGAGGTATTTATTAAAGAATCATATAAATAGCTACAATTAAAATTAAAATTAAGATCAATATGACAAAGGAGAGGTGTGTAGTTGATGATAACTCACACAGCGCATGCTTATCACCTGTCTCCCATGTGTCAGGCACCTCTATACTCTGTAGCTGCAGAAGTGAACCAAAAATTAACTCTCCCCTGTAGTGAGGACAATAGTCTAGTCAGATAGATCATAAAAGGTTCTCCTTGATTGAGCTGAGATCTGAAAGAAGTGTTGGATATAACCAGATAAAATGAGTGGGGTGGGAAAGAAAGTGTCGTAGAAATAGATATACTACATAAAAAGGAAAGAAAAATGGCTGGAGTATAGAGAGAAAATATAGAGTGGTCAAAGTTGCAGATGGAAAGATAGATGCACAGACTATGCAAAGCCTTACGTAGTACCTTAGGAGATTTGTCTCCTTAAGCAATGAAGGCAAGCCTTTTTAAACATGACTCAGGTTGCTTTTTTTAAAACTTGTTACTGCTTGAAATGTAGCAAGAAGATTGGAAAAAGCTAAAAATGTTGTAGAAAAACCCTCCAGCAAAATACTGTACTCGGTAAAGTGCGAGATGATGATGACTAGGTTAAGAACGTTGGTATTAGAGTTGAGAGAACCACAAGATTTGTAATAAACCTAAAAAAAAAAATGACAGGTTTTGGAATATATTGAATGTAGATATAAGACAGATGGTGTCAAGATGATTCTTCAGTTTCAGATTTGTACTGCTAGACAAATGGGACTGACATTCCCTGAAAGATGAAATATCAGAAAAAGGATTTAATTCTGTGGGCCAAAGAAGAAAACAGAATATTATTTCTTGAACAAGCTCTGTTTGAGGAGCCTTTCACATGTGTAATTTGACTTGCTACATAAATGTTTGGCTCTCCAGGCTTGGAATTTGGAGCAGTTGTGAGGCTACAGATACAGTGACCATCCATATACAGGTAATATTTGAAACCACAGGAGTAAATGAATGCACGTGATTATTAAATAAGAAAAGATCGATGAGTCTCAATTGCAAAAAATCCCACATGTAGCTGTTGAATGGAAGAAGGCAAGATGGCAAAACAGATATAGAAGTAGTAGTGAAAAATGTGGAAATTAAATAAAAACAGTGTTAAGACATTATAGGCAAGGGACTAAAAGTTTGGAAGGAAATGGGACTGTTTAACAATGGTGAATGCTACCGGAAGTTCGAATCACTTAACGAGTACAATGTCTGTCATTCAGTTTATGACCACCCTGAAAACCCTGACTTCACCACTACGCAATCTGCACATATAAAAAAATTGCACTTGTAACCTATAAATTAACACAAATAATACGATAAACAATAAAGAAAAAAAACACAAAAAGAAACAAAGGCTGGAAAGTTTGATGGATTGGACAACATGAATGGCTACAGTCACCTTAGTAAGAGCTAATTTTATGGAAATGATGTCTGCTAATCATTTTCCAAAAAAAGCTATAAGAAAATTAAAACTGTGTTCTGATTATTTCCTAATTAGTTTTTTGGCATATAGTGGTACAATTTGGGGAGGAAAGCTGGATATGCATTTTTTAAAAATTGTTTTCTGTACTAATTAACAATTTATAGTGAGAGGTGAAGCCAGCTGGACTTCTGGGTTGGGTGGAGACTTGGAGAACTTTTCTGTCTAGCTAGAGGATTGTAAATGCACCAATCAGCACTCTGTGTCTAGCTAAAGGATTGTAAATGCACCAACCAGTACTCTGTAAAATGGACCAATCAGCACTCTGTAAATGGACCAATCAGCAGTCTGTAAAATGGACCAATCAACAGGATGTGGGTGGGGCCAAATAAAGGAATAAAAGCTGGCCACTGACTCAGCAGCGGCAACAGCACTTGGGTCCACTTCCGTGCTGTGGTAGCTGTGTTCTTTCGCTCTTCACAATAAATCTTGCTGCTGCTCACTCTTTGGATCTGCACTACCTTTATGAGCTGTAACACTCACTGTGACTGTGAGGGTCTGCGGCTTCATTCCTGAAGTCAGAGAGACCACAAACCCACCTGGAAGAACAAACAACTCTTGACGCAGCAACTTTAAGAGCTGTAACACTCACTGCGAAGGTCTGCGGCTTCCCTCCTGAAGTCAGCGAGACCACGAACGCACCGGAAGGAAGAAACTCCAGACACGTCTGAACATCTGAAGGAACAAACTCTGGGCACACCGTCTTTAGGAACTGTAATACTCATTGCGAGGGTCCATGGCCTCACTGAAGTCAGCAAGACCAGGAACCCAAGAGAATGAATAAATTCCAGACACAATAGCTCTTCTAAATATTTAGTATTTAAAAGGATCAGGCAGCAGAAAATGGGATTCTTTTAGAAAAGTGTAAGAAAAAAGTTAACAAAAGAATAGAGGAACATTACTTAATGTATATGAATTAAATGATTTGGACAACATAAGAAAAACAGAAGCAATAAGCTCTATTCAGTATTGAAAAATGTGGCTACATTTATGTCTTCATCACACTAAACTGTGATTTTTTATTTATTATGTACAAATAATTGTAAATATGTCTTTTATAACGATTTCATTTTAATTTTTACAAACTTATCTATTTATGGTGAAGAAAAATACCTTTATCATCCAAGGTTTATATCTATGGTTTAATTGTCATATAAACTATGACAATAACTTTTCTGTTTTGCAATATGCGATATCATTTCCTTCTGAAAGAGAAAGACTTGCTCAGTAAAATAATATACAAATGGATATTTTTAAAGATATAAAGATTGTAAGAGAACTATTATGGTGGAAACATTGTGAAACAGTGGAAAAAGTTGTAGACAAAACAATCCTATTGTAGGAAGAAAGAGAACCATATTAATTTTCAAAATTAATAAACTAAGTGATGTAAATAAAGATTATTTTGAAAAGAGTATTGTTCCTGGAAGAGATTACTTATCTAGGTTTTAGTGATAAACTTTTGGTTTTCTTTTTCATGCCCATGTCAAAACAACAACAAAAATAACAGTGTACATCAATAGATCACATCACGACAATCACCTACTTTAGAAGTAGTTGAAATGTTACTTCTGTGAGAAAGTTTGAGATTAAAAACATTGTTCACTGAACTAAACAGTCTCTTCACAGACATTGTTGATTGTGATTTAACTTCTAGCAGAATCTCTGTATCCTTTTGTACACTTGGTAATGAACATTGCAAAGAATGAAAGATGTTTAGTAGTACCAATCTACAAAATTTTAAGAGCCAAAGACCAACATCTCCTTATTCACTCCACATTATCCCATAGACAGGAGGAATATGTTTTTGAAAGGGTGATGATAGTTAATAATAATGTATTGTACATTTCAAAATTTCTCAGAAAGTTTCAAATGTCTTACCACAAAAATTTAGGTGACAGATTTGTTAATTAACTTGATTTAATAATTTCACATTGTATACATCATCAAAACATCACATAGTACTCCATAAATAAATAAAATTATAGCCTGTCTAATTAAAATAATATTGATAAATGTAAAGAAAACTGTACAAGAAACAAACAAAAAAAAAACCATAGCTACCTGGGTCCTACCCCAACTTAAAAACATTTTTCAAGAGAGATAATTTTTAACATATTTTAAAATTTATATATGATTGATATATTATGATTATATGTTATTATATTTTAATAGAAACATTTTTTAATTCTCTAAGTAATTCTAATGTTCAAATGGGCTTGGGAAGTACTGATTTAAATAATTTTACTTTCCTTTACTCAACTATAAAAATAAAATAAAAATTTAGGGAAATCTGAATATTCAGTTTATCATTAGCTTATATGTTTATACATCTGCTGCATTAAGAGTAACTGGTGTTAAATCAATAATTACTACATTTTCCTGATATTTTCCGGTTATTTTCATAAATGAGGAGACTAAATATGATTTCTGTTTCCATGCATTCATTTAACATACATGTTATTGAGGATCTATTATCTAATTCATAGTGGCAGTTATGTTTTGTCTGAACATAGATAAAACACAAACATTTACATTGCTGGTACTATTTAAGAGTTGGTACTGTTTAGATTAAGTGTTAAATTCTGAAAACATAAAGAATAAGAAATGACATGTAGACTTTAAGGGTTTATAATCTAGCTAAGGAAAAAACAGTTGCAAATGAAAATAAAATATAACGAAGTTTGTCCATTTTCAAAGGTTTGAATAAAATACTGTGTTAGAACAGAAGAATTAATGCTCACAGTTGGATGTGACCAAGCTAATCTCTGCTAAAAGGTAGAAATTGAGCTATGTCCTGAATAATGAAGAGAAATTTTCAAGATGGGAGAAGGAAGCAAACATTTTACAGACAGAAGAAATATTATGCAATAAAGCACAAGAACCCAAATTTCATGGTGGGCTTGTAAGCTGTTTGTGTTTTTATATGACTGGAGCTCAGAATTATTATAGGTACTAAATGACTTTGGAAAATGAAGGGGATGAGGTGAGGAAGTGGCAGATTATGAAAACATCCAAAGACATGCTTAAATATTTATATGGGCATGTTTATATATATTGATGTGTACACTGTCTTTATCTAAACATAAAGTCATCCTACACAGATGAATTACATGAAAAGTGATAGGTACTATTAAAATAATATTAAAATTTGGAGAAATCCAGAATAATACCAAAAAATAAGAGCATGAAAATGCAATGGAGTGGTGGTATTTCAACCATAAAAAAGAAAACAATGCATGCTAGGACAACATAACTGCTTTCCCGATTGCAAAGAAAACATTTGTTTCAGGTGTTCTCTCACTTTGTGTAAAAATGTACACTGATCTATTTAAAATAAGTTAATTGCGTTTATAAGCTATAAAGAAATCTAGATTTTTTAATTGTAGTTCCCATGCTATAATCCAAGAGATGTGTATAGTAGTGTTACCCAGTCATTATCTTTGATTTTTCTTTGTCTTTCACATCTCATGTCACATCCATACAGTGAATTCTGTCATATCTAGCTCCAAAATGTATCATTTTAAAATATGCTTCTCTTCCTATTTTTGCCACTATTTTAGTTCATGGTACCAACTCTATACCTTGTGTGGTAGGCGGAATTTTAAGATCATCCCCAAGAGTCTCACCACTTATACAAACCCTAGATTTGATATGTATAATGATATCATAACTGACGTAAAAGCATGGAGTATTTACAACTTACAACAGCCTTCTCTTTGGTGTGGCCATGACATTCACACACACAAACACATATATATAATATGTATCATATATGTATATACACATATACATATATGCATTATATATACATACACATATGCACATGTGTGTATACATCTATATCTAATCAATATCTACATCTATATCTATGTGTGATAGGTTATCATTACCACTATTAGATTACATCATAATTCAATGCTGAAAGAATTTTGTAGATATAATTAAAGACTCTGATTAACTTATTGATTTTAAGTTAATCAAAAGGCAGAGTTTCCTTGGGGGATCTGATTTAATCATATGGGTTCTTTAAAAGAGTCTCTAGAAGTAGGAAAGAAGCTCTCCTCTTAGTCTTGAAGATGTAAACTGCCATGGTATGAAGTTGGCTATGTGACAGAGATTGATGGACAACTGCTAGGATCCGAAGTCCTCAGTCCTACAAACATGAAGAACTCAATTTTGTCCGCAACCAGTGAGCTAGGAAAAGGACCTTAAGTTCCAGAAGAGATCAATACCGTGGCTGTCCACATATGACCCTGAACAGGCAACACAGTTAACCTGTGTTAAGTGTCCTAATCCATGAATATTTGGAGGTAATAAACATACAGTTGACACTTGAGCAACACAGGGGTTAGGATGCCAGCCACCTGTGCAGTTGAACATGTAGGAATAACTTTTGACTCTCTGGAAACTTAACAATTAATAGCTTACCATTGACCAGAAACCTTATGGTAACATAGTCAATTAACAAGTGTTTTTTGTTTTATATGTATTATATACTGTATTTTCACAATTTAGTAAGCTAAAAAAGAAAATGTTTTTAAGAAAATCGTAAGAAAGAGAAAATATATTTATAGCACTCTACTGTACTTGGGAATAATTTAAGTTTAGACTGCCTGTTTACACGATGAATAGTCCATCTGAAATGGCGGCACCTGCAGCTGCAGACCTCAATCTATGGTAGTTATCAAGTAATTCAGCTTTTTCTTCTAAGGTTATGCCTCTTCTCTGTTTTTTAGGAGCACTTCCAACATCACTAGTAGCCCTTCATATGCATCTCATGGTGTTATTCAAGTTTTACAGTAGTGCTCTGAAAACAATGAAAAATACGTAGGAACCTTAAGAAATCACTTTTTACTGCCATATGCAATTTACTGGAGAGATGCACTGCTTTTGCAGAGATGATTAACGTCACACAGCGTTTTTAGCGGATGCTTGCAACACTTAAGCTCACCCCAAAAGCAACAGGAGGTGGCTTTGAAATTATTATGGCAGTACATAGTAGAGTTAATTATGTGCATGATGATTTAATACTGCCTCCTTATATTTGTTTACATTTCTCTTGGCTGGGAATGGCACCATGTATAGTCTGTAAGTATTTTTGTGTGTTTAAGTTTTGAGGAAGTTTAACCTTGTACAATAGATTTTTGCATATTTTATGGTGGTAAGTGATAAAATAGACTAGGATAGATGAGGATCTACATATTTCATGCATTTATAACATAACTAACATTTTCTTCATTATTTCAATAGTTTTAGGCTACGAGGTTCATCTGTGAGTTTTTCATCTTGTCACAAGTCTTCAAAAAGTTTTCTAATACATTTAATTGAAAAAAATCCACATCAGTCAATCAACACAGTTCAAGTTGGCATTGTTCAAGGGTCAACTGTATACTGTTTTAAGCTGTTGAATGTATGGCATTATGTTAATCTGGTTTTGGTATTTGAAAGTGTGATGCAGGTACAATGGAGATCTAAAATGGTGGGGAAGTTTTGGAACTGAGAAGTGAGTGAAGAAAAATTCTGAGAAGCGTAGTGGAGAAAGTCGAAATCACTGAGATAAGGCCTAAATCTTCATCAGACTGCTAGTGATAATCTATACTCTGGAGATGCTACCTCAATGCAGGCTCAGAAGGAAGTGAGGAACATGTTATTGGAAACCAGAGGAAAGAGGTTACTTGTTAAGTAGTGGCAGAAAGTTTAGTGAAGTTGTGACCTGCAGTTATACAGAAAGCAGAATTTGTAAAGAAAGAACCTGGCTACAGCTAGGGAGATTTCTGAGTAAAATGTTAAAGTATGTACCCCCTGTCTTCTTGCTGCTTATAGCAAAATAGGAGAGGAAAGAGATAAATTAAAGGAAGAACTGTTAAACAAAAAGGAACCAGGCTAGATAATTTTGTAAGGTCTCTGCCTCTCCAGATGGCAAAAATGTTAAGTATCAGAAATATCTGCCAAAACTAGTATGGAGAAAGACTGAATGTATGACTACAACCTTTTGCTAAAATTTCAGATTGATCAAAAGATCAAAGTAGCCAGTCACAGAAAGGACCTTTTCAAGAGACTGGGAACATGCCTCACATTTCTTTTTACTCAAACCAGAGGGCCTCTAGAAAGCTTGAGGGTATTGTCCCTCAGCCACTTCAGCAGAAGCCTAAGATAGAGATAGGATTATCTCACTAAAGACCTGTGAATGTGACTTTTGTCTCATGGAGGAAAATTCTATGAAATCCCCACAAGACCCACAAAGATTTTAAAAAATTCATTTCAGCAGAAACACTGCCAGCTCTGATTGAAATGGACTGAGAGAGTACGAAATGGTAGGAGGTTTTGGGCCCACAGAAATTCTACTGGCAGGAAGAAGGTTATTAAAACTATTCAGTGGCAAATGTGTACTACCCTCCGTGAAAAAGGAAGGACGACCCAGAAGACAGAAATAAGAGCCCACACAACTCAGCCAAGAGTTAGTGACAGTTATTCCCAGGCTTTGAAACCTAATTAAGGGAAATGACGCGTTGCCTACTGTGTTTCAGACTATGATGGCTGGTGACTCCGTTTTACTTTTTATTTACTCTTCTTTTGAAATGGAGTATTGATATAGTTCAGATATTTGTTCCCTCCATATCTCATGTTGGGATGTGATCTCCAGTGGAGAAGGTGGGCCCTAGGGAGAGGTGTTTAGGTCAAGGGCAGACTCCTCATGAATGGTGTGGTGCCCTCCCCACAGTAATGAGTGAGTTCTCAGCCTATGAGTCCAAGTGAGAGACGCTTGTTTAAAAGAGCATGACGTCACTCCTCCCTCTCTCGTTTCCTCTCTCACCATGTGACATACCAACCCCTCTGTCCTTCCCCTATGATTGGAAGCTTTCTGAAGTCCTCACCAGAAGCAGATGCTGGAGACATGCTTCATATGCAGGCTGCAGAACCATGGGTCAAATAAATCTCTTTTCCTTATAAACTACCGAGCCTCAGATATTCTTTCATAGCAATGCAAACAGACTAATACAAATACTTACAATCTATACCTGCTATCCCTTGCTTTTCTCTTCATTGTTTGGAGTATTAAAAGTCAATAATTTGTCTCTTTAATGGGAGGCTGGTGGGGAGAGATAGAGAAGCACCCTGCCTCAGGATCTGTATAAATCCAGATGATACAGTAGGATTCCTCCTAAGGGACTCATTCACATCTCATTTAGATGATGACATTTTAAACTTTGAGTTGATGAGATGTAGATTTAGATGATGAGATTCTGGAAATTGAGCCATTGCTATAATAATATGCAACTTTTGAGAGTCTGGGGAGAGAGTAAACATATTTTGCATGTGAGAAAGAAGTAAATTGCGGGTGGATTGTAACAGGTCGAATTCTCAGACTTCCCCCAGACCTGAGCTCCCTGGTGTCCATGCCTTGTATAATCTCTTCCTCTTGAATGTGGATTGAACCCTTGACTCTGATGGGAAATCATTTCCAAAGTTAGGTTCTATTACATGGAAAAGGTGAAGGGATTTTGCAGATGGAATTAAGGCCCTTTTCAGTTTACTTTGAGTTTATCTAAAGATGATTATTTTGGGTAGGCTTGGACAAATCAATTGGGCTTGTAAAAGAGGTTCTAGAAGTCAGTTCCTCTCTTTCATGTTGTCTTTGAAAAATGAAACTGCCATAACTTCCACAGCTTCAAAAATAAAACAACTAATTACGCTAATAAATATATGAGACTGGGAGAATAACCCAAACCTCAGATAAGACCCCGGCCACAGCTGTCAGCCTTATTTCTGTCTGTGTTAACAAAAACTTGGATATCTTCATAAATTTTAAGAAGAGAATTATTTCTTATAAAAGATTACAGCCTACAAGGGGCCCATTCTTTTTTTTTTTTTTTTTTGAAATGGAGTCTCACTCTGTCCCCTCCAGGTTGGAGTGCAGTGGTGCAATCTTGGCTCACTGCAACCTCCGCCTCCCGGGTTCAAGCCATTCTTGTGCCTCAGCCTCCTGAGTATCTGGAATTACAGGTGCCTGTTACCACGTCCAGCTAATTTTTGTATTTTTAGTAGAGACAGGGTTTTGCTATGTTGGCCACACTGGTCTTGAACTCCCCACCTCTAGTGATTGGCCTCTGTCAGCCTCCCAAATTGCTGGGATTACAGGAATGAGCACCTCACCCGGCCAAGGGGGCCATTCTGACAGACTGGGAAGCACAGCCTCTGGCTGAAACCCAAGGGCAGGCACGTGGAAGGTAGGGAGGGCTGAACCGGGATTTATGCTGAATGGGTTGGCCAAGTATACATATTTAACAGGTTATAGGAGGAGCTGTGAATATTCGTGAAGGGGGTCCTAACACATGTGTATTGAATAAACATTCACGTCACATATAAGCCATGTCCGCTTTGGGATGGAGACTTAACATTAAATGTATTACAGTTTCCTTACAGTTGCCGTTACCATGAAAGCGTTCAATGCCTCCGTGTGCCTTGCATGCCTTCATGTGTGTCCCTGCTTCATAAAGTATAGGAAACTGTAAATAAACTGTAATCCATTTAAATGTTAAGTGTTCACCCAAAAATGAACATGGGTTGTACATAACATGTATGATTCTTCAGTCAGAATCATTCTGTGGCTGGAGGTCTCTTCTCAGGAGAAAGTTACTGAAATCAGTCTCTTGTTCAATCAAAGTTGTAGTTATGACATTTGGAACTCAGGCAGGGCCAAGGGGAGTGGTCAGTTAGTCAACAGGCTCTGCCGTGAGTGAGCTGCAATTGTTTTAACGTTGCTTATCTCAGGGCCGGTACTTGTTTAGATAATAGAGAAAAAGAGAAACCTTGTGGCAGTCAGAGTGTGGTTTATTCTTGGAGTGCACGGGTGTGTGCCTTCACCCTTGCCTGGCATGGCTTTAGCTCCTATTCATAATTTGGAATTTTACTTTCATAAAGTGTCTGTTCTGTCAGTCTTATGATCGCTATTTTAAAGTTAATGCTGCTCACTTGTGTCTCAACTGCAAAAGGAAGAACATAACAAGGCTTAGTAGACCTTCCATCTAGCCGTGGCTGGGAGCTCAGTTTTTAAGGTTTCTCTGGTATCCCCTTGTCCGTGAAGGGCTACATTTGGTGTGTTGGAGGGCTTAGGATTTTACTTTTAGTTTTCACTGTAGTTTTCACTGGTGAGACCCTATGCAGACATCACCTGTAAGGCATTCCAGGACTGGACTCATGAAAGCTGCAAAGTAATAGTTTAATCATAAACATTTGTAGTAATTTCTTATGCAGAAATAAATATTCGATTACTATAATAACTTGTTTACTGTTTTTTCTATGGCAAGTATATATAGTCTTCCACTCTTTCCTCTAGAATGGAACATATTCTTGCTATAACAACAAATTAAATATTATGGTAGTTTCTGCTTAGAAGTCTTCAATAGCTTTACATTGAACTGCAAATAAACATTACCTATGAGAAAAAAACTACAGATTCATTGCATTCTAGTTTCTGCTAATTTACTCAAATTTAGATTCAACTACTCCCTTTCTCTTTTAATGCTTAAAAGCAAATTACATCCCTTCAATTATCTTAATTCCAGAGAAGGGCCTTCTCTTATGTTATTCTCTGTCAGAAAAGGTTTCTTAATAGTTTAAGGTTAAAAACAATAAAAGTGTTAATTCTGTTTCTCTGCTTATTGTTAACTTTTTTTCCCCCATAGAACCTTGGGTCATTTGGATGCTTACTGTCAACTTTCAGAAAGCCTTTCCTGTCTCCATTTGTAACTAGATATGCCTCAACAATTAAAAACAAGAAACAAAAATCTCCTGTATTCTGTTCCTTTTATTTATTTATTTTTATATCACATACAACTATTTGTTATTACTCATTTCGTTTTATTGTTTTTCTCTGGGTGACATTGTAACTATGTATCTTGTCTTTCATATTCATAACTATATTCAGTTGCTCCTCAACTTAAGACAGGGTTGTCTTGATAAATCAATCAGAAATTGAAAATGCAATTAATACGCCTAACATACTAACCATCATAGCTTAGCCCAGTGTACCTCAAATGTGCTCAGAAAACTTATATTCACATATAGTTGGGTAAAATCATGTAACACAAAGCCTATTTTATAATCATGTGTTGAATGTCTTATGTAATTCATTGATTACTGTTCTAAAGGTGAAAAACAGAATGGTTGTATGGGAACTTGATGTATGGTTCTACTTAATATGTATCACTTTCACATCAGCAGAAAGTGGAAAAATTGTTTAGGTGCAACTATTGTAAGTTGGGAACCATATGTAATAAAATGTATATTTGAATTGAATGAAATTAATTCAATTGATGATGTTTCGAAACAAACACCACCATTCCTAATACTGATACCAGAGGGAAATGTTGCCTGTGGACCTTAACAGAACAGAGTGTGACTAGTAGTGGACAATATTCTCAAAAATATCCCTGGAGTCTCTAGTATCACATGTTTCTTTTAATGTCATTTAATATAGGCTGATGGTATCATGCAAACTTCAGTTTAGTCAAAGTGACTTCTCCTGCCAGATGATAATTAATGTGATTCTATTTAGGTGCCAGGCTTATCTATACTTAATCAAAGAGTGAATTGTCATGAATCTCAATGAACTGGTGGTGTAGGCCTTTATAAAGTTTTTAACATTATTCCTCTCATTTGAGAATTTATGGTAACCAGAAAAAAAATAAAGTTTTAAAATATTGTTAATTAAAAATGGAATGCCTTGATTTAGAAAGTAATGATACTGTTGACATTTTTAAATTAAAATTCAAAAGAACTCATGCCTGACTCAACCTCTACAAGAAAGTGGATCAAGAGTATTTATAATAAGTTACGATATATAATTATAATAACATTGTAATTGCAATACATTTATATATATTACACATAAATTATAATAAGTTAACTTTGTCATCAAAAGTAAATTGAGGTTAGTTCAATTTAAGAAATCAAACTAAGAGGGTTTTTAGTGTCGCAAAACTAAAGCAGTGCTCTGCAAATGTTTTCAGTACATGCTAATATCAATAAAAGTTTGAACGTACACACTCAGTACAGCTCTATTATTTATTAATAAATGCATACACGGTTCTGCTAATACAAGGTGAAGAGAGTGTATATTTTAAAAGGGATTAACAACTTAGAATAAAAATATAAAGACAAAATGGGATATTTAGATAAATCTATTATGTAATGTAATTTATTTCTTTACAAAACCTTTTGTATTATGAAATGTTTTTGTGTTTTAGACATTTGGTTTGTAATGGGCATGCACAGCATAATCCCTTTATATCGACATCAACTTAGACTTTAAGGAATGGTATGTGTGCACTTAACGATGTTCACCCTTAACAATGAAAAACATTTAAATCTACATTTAAAGAGAGTTTTTTTGTAATATTTGATATTTTGGCAGACTTTCTTTCAGATCTTCTTATATTGGTATTATCTTTATGTTATAATATTTTGAGAAAGAACTAATTTTAAACCAATTTACATCCAATTGCACTCACATTATTGATCTTTACTTTGCCATTCTTGTGTAAACAAGATTATTAAGTCATTTGAGTATTTTGTGATGAAATAGTTGGGCTAAATTTGAAAATGCAATTCACATACCTTTTTTTTTTTTTTTTTTTTTTTTCTTGGAGATGGAGTTTTGCTTTTATTGCCCAGACTGGAGTGCAATGGCATGATCTAGGCTTACTACAACCTCCCTCCATCTCCCTGGCTCAAGCGATTCTCCTGTCTCAGCCTCCTGAGTAGCTGGGATTACAGGTGCCCACCACCATGCCTGGCTGATTTTTGTGTTTTTAGTAGAGACAGGATTTCACCATGTTGCCCAGGCTAGTCTCAAACTCCTGGCTTCAGGTGATCCACTCTCCTTGGCTTCCCAAAGAGCTGGGATTACAGGCATGAGCTACCACACCCGGCCCACTTATCTTCTTTATTGATCTATTGAAATCTGCTGAGGATATTTAGAGTGAGACTGCCACTACCATGTGTTATCTATGATGTGTCCCCTTCTGAAATAGGCCAAGTGTAGATGTTTGTTTTGATTATTGGGTTAAATATCAATCAATATTTATATTTTATTTATTTATTTATTTTTGAGATGGAGTCTCACTCTGTTGCCCAGGCTGGAGTCCAGTGGCACCATCTCGGCTCACTGCAACCTCCACCTCCCAGGTTCAAGTGATTCTCCTGCCTCAGCCTCCTGAGCAGCTAGGATTACAGGCATGCACCACCACACTTGGCTATTTTTTGTATTTTTAGTAAAGACGGGGTTTCACCATGTTGGTCAGGCTGTTCTCGAACTCCTGGCCTCGTGATCCGCCCACTTTGGCCTCCCAAAATGCTGATATTAGAGACATGGACCATCATACCCGGCCTATATAGTCATCCTTATACATAAAATATCAATATGAATTAATATTCCAATATTTTACTTTTTCTACAGTCCAATGAACAGAGTGTACAGATCACGGAGGATGTATCACTCTATAGGACAATTGCCTTAAAGCGGAGAAAGCAATAACATTACCCAGGTATCAATCTGTAGTGTGCGTTTTTTTAAATCCAAATTCTCAATATGCCCCTCCAGAGATTTTTAACTGGGGCCGAACTGTATGCTTTATTAAAATATACTTTAGGTAATTCTGATGCAATGCAAGATATTTTTTAAGCACAATTTGAGAAGTATTGCTACAGTGCTGTTGAGGTCACAAAAAAGTAGTTTTTATGTAGACAATGGTTTGAGGAAATACACTATAGGAACTTGGAATACTAATTAGGAGGCTATAACAACAGAACAGAGAGTGAGAAATAACAAATCTCTATACTAAAGGAGTTACTATTGTGCTGCGAGAAGAGGTATACATGGGACATTTAGAAAGTAAGATAAACAGGAACACAGGATTGATGAATTTTGAAGAACAGAGGGAAAATTATCAAGAATGGTTTCCAGGTTTCAAGCCTGGGTTGTGGCACAGAAAGCCCTCTTCATTTTCAAATTTGTTAGGCAAATAATGAAAAAAAAAATGCATATGTTAGGGAAAATCCGTGAGTAACCAAAGAAGAACATAAAAAAGGAGAAATAGGTAGAAATGTAATAATTGGAATCTTCAGCATTTAATTGATGGGATGGAAGATCAGGGTAAGAGGACTGAGAAAAGAAAGGATGGCCACTAAGTACAATTTAAGAAGTAGTTTGTGGTGGGGAGATAAAAAAAAATAGGAATTTAGACTAATGTTAGTGACTTTAATGTAATTAATATGGTGGGGTTGACAACCAGGCTACCCTGGGTTGAGAGAACAGGAAATGTGAAAATGGGAAGTGGAGATTGTGAACAAAACCTGATCTTTTCAAGAATCTTAAATAGAAAGAGAAGGTAGGAAATGAGCTTTTGCTTGGGGGTGGGGGGAAATGCAAGTTATAAAGTAGAGGAGAGCATAGAGTACAATACAGATTGAGAGAGAAGGCAGTGCAGTGGAGAAGTCATTACAAAATAAATGTGTGACAGATAGAACTTAATTTGCTTAGGATACCAAACTGACCCCATTCCCTGATGTTCTGAGTTTAACTGCTTCTTCGGGCTTCTGAGGGTGACTGCAAGAAAGACAGAGTATGGGTAGAGAAAGGTGGAATATTTCTTAAGGACCAGGATGCAGTGGTATCAAATGTTAGATTAAATCATCTATTAGGTTGTCCACGAATAACAGACATTCATTGCATTTCTTTTAAAAGGTGAGTAAAAATATATGATAAAATCACTGTAGAAACAGAATTGGAAAAAAAGAAAAGTAGAGAAATTTTACAAAAAAATACATGCTGTCTTCAACGCTTAATACTATTCCGCCCTCCATTTTTAAAGTAAGTTTATGGTGAAAAGATAAGTAATACATTTATATGAGAAAATAATCCTTGGATATGTATACTAACAAGTTTTCTTTTATTCGTTGGAATTCGTTGGAGTCTGCCATATTCTACTATGGGGGGAATGGCATAGGTCCACTAAGCAAGGACATGGCTAAGTAGAAACTTGGTAGACGTGAGTTGAGTTGTTTCAACAGCTCTCACTCCAGGTTAGTTCTACCTTTTCCACTATTTTACTTTAGAAAAAAAACTGCGGGGAAAAAGTCAAGGTGAAATGACTATCCCAGCTGACACACCCAGAGAAATCAGGGGAATATATCTACTTTTACAGACAAACTTCACTGGGTTGGAACAGAGGTGTGTAGGGTACGTAGGGAACATGTTGGATAGGTAAACCTCTCAGAGTTAAGCACAGCTAGCGCTGGTGAACATAACTTCTGTACTAAATGGCAATATGAGTACACATATTATACTAAAGAACGTGCGTTTCTTCTCAAATCTCAACTGGCTGTTATAATCGAACTTTGTCTATCCCTTTAAAGAGTCACAGGCCCTTAAGAAACTGAAAAAGAACAAAGGGTAAACTAAAAGCATGCCAAACCTTCATGAAACTGTAGGATGACCATGGCTGCCTCCAGAGACAAGGGAGCCACAGTATAGCCTCCCTGGATCAATTTTCCTGGTCAGTCAGATACCTCTTTACTCGCCAGGCATTCCTGAGGCCACAAAGGCAATCCAGAGCTATCATGTCAGAGTGAGCAAGCTTAATATATGGGACTGTGGTTTTCTTTCATTGTGGCTGAAGTGCATATTTACACAAGTTTGTTTTATAGCACACATATCTTCACTTCATTTCTTATTCTGAGTAACAGATGACACCAAGGCATCACTGTCTTTGGTATCATTCTTTACATTAGATCTTCTTGGCAGTACAAGGTCTTTACTTTATGCATGGTGACATTTCACTCATTACTATCGGTCAGAATGCACAACTACCCTTGCCTGTTATCACAAGCAGAACCTTGGGCCCACAGGCTTTCTCAACCACAGTAAGTCAAATTTCCTGGAAAAGGAGGAGACTCTTTCTAGAAATCTGCTTCGGCTTAAGGTAATGCCACTTCAAAGAGGTACTCTTGTACTTGGAATCCAAATAAATGATGTAAAAATATGTAACAAGTATTTCCTGGCTGGTTTCTTTATTCATATGCATTTCTGGTGAGAGTGTTTCCATTTAAGCAATTCTATCTAATCATAACATCCCTAATAAATAGCATTTGATTAGAGCTAGGCATCAGTACCAAAAAGAATAAGGCAGTCACTCAGAACATCACCAAGGTATTGCTCTCTTATGTCCTATTACAGTTGATGGGTTGCATAACCTACTGGAATCACTCTTACATTCTCCATTTTCCTTTTGGGTTGGAGAATTGTCACTCAGGAATTGAAGCTGGTGTTTGTAGCTGTGCTGAACTACCAGCACGGTTTTATGGCTCTGTGTCAAATCCAAATCTAGCCAATTTGAGTAATATCACATAAAGACAATAATAAATAAGCCTTTCCTTTCATTTGGTTCTTTGCTACATGTCCATTCTCTAATTCTTTATTTTTCTTTTTTTCTTTTTGAATAAGAAATTGAGTGATAAACAAAGTCCAATGCAATCAAACCAAATTTTAATCTCTGCAGAATCATGAAGATGGCAAATGATAGAGAGCAAAATGGTTTTTTTTCTTAGATCTTGCTAAACCAGATGTCTGAGGGATTTTTTAAAATGTGAAGAATTAAAACTCATATTTAATCCAACAAACTTTATGTGTTATCTAGATGTATATTTTATATTGAGAATTACTACAGTAATTGAGAAAATATCATTTCCATAGGATAAGCAGCTGCAGTCAAGAGATATAGATTTTTATTTAAAAGTAAAAAGCTAAAAGTACTACTGTCTAATAGCAGTATGCAAGATGATATTTTAAAAGATCAGGTCATTCATAGTTGCAGAAGCATCAGGCACAGACAGGGATTATTGATATAACTTCAAACTTGACATTTGATAAAGTGTTAGGCACTTATATAGTGGGGAAGTGGTGTCAGATGCCATGCATTAACCATAAATAAACTGACTTTTGTGGTGCCATAGTGAAGCATGTCAGGCCTGAAGGTGGAGAAGTCACTATGCACTGCATCAAGAGTCTTGCCCAAACCAGAGATTATGGACTTCTGATGAGATCTTTTAGGTCACAGGTGATGCGAGCTGAACGTCACAGGAAACCAGTACATTAGAGGCAGGTTAAACCATCTTCAGCGACGTTCAACGTTGTGACAGTGATTTAGTAAAGGCTAAAACGAATCTTCCTCAGACAATTTGTATTTCTTATCTCAAGGAATAAAAATAGCACCAAATCTTGTTGTGTGAGAATATTTCACTCAATTCTCTGAGAGATAATATTTTGAAAATGCATCAAGTGACATGTGCAAGTACAATACATTCCTATTTCAACACAGATTCTAAAGAACGAGAAATAAGAGCAATTTTATGGAAATTTTAGGAACAAAGACAAACAAGAGATATGGTGATGTGCATATTTGGGGACATCAATTGACATACAGAGTTGTCAAACTACTGCCATAGAATGATACTGTAATACTATGCATTTAGGAAATATTATTTTGTAGCTACTACATAATACTTTTAAAAATCAAGGACATATGTTTAAATGTATGATTTCCCAGAATTTTTGACTTCCATAAAGCCCTACGTTCAAAGATATTGTCTCTAAAGGTAATAACATTGCTGATTCTAGGATGAATTTTAGTCTTGCATCAGACTTCATTGTAATTTGAGGAAGAAAAGTCTAAATTAATTGTCCTATTATTCTTAAAAATATATAAGCAAATGCATGATAAGTTTCCATTTTATCTTGACAGGCATTTTTGAGTTCCAGTTTAAGTTGCGGAAAATTATCTTCATCTAATTTTGAGTATATACATCAAATGGAAAAGTCTCCTGACAATTATTTAGTACCACAAGACTTTCTGTGTATATGAACTTGAATTCAATTTGCTCACAAATCACTGGTCAAACAAATAATCTAGTCTTTAAATCAAAGCCACCAACAGACTTAAGAAATGTGGATGATATAATGACTGTCATATTTTAAAACAATATTTTGACAAACAAGGATCACAACTACCAATATTTCAAATAAGAGTGATCTGGCATTACTGAAAGTTCAGCTTCTAATGATCAGTGTGAGACAAGCTGTAAATTCTGGAGAGTAATAAAAGGCTGTCATAAAGGATCATCAAAAGAAGTCAACCTTTAAAAGTAACATATTTTTAAAATTGAAAAACAAATATGATGTAGGTTTTCCAAATAGTTTCTTTAGAAATACACACATACATACATATACACATAAATAAATATATATAATACACATATATATGTACATGAAATATACATCTATATAACCTTTTTTTTCCCAAACCAGATAATGGAATATAATGTGTCAAAACCTTTAACTTTATAGTATTAGATTGGTATACATTTATTATAAACACAATTTAATTTGATAATTCAAATGTAAACAAAGCACTAAAGAGAAATTCAGGAATATGAATGAAAAACAATAATAATTGGAGTAAATAGCACTTAATAATTACATAGACTATGTGTGAATTTTATATATGTGTTAGAAGAGTTCACACATACTATTATTATCCTTGGTACAATATTCATCTTGTTATGACAAGTCACCTTTTTCTTATTCTAGTGAAACAAATATTACTATGCTTTTTTGTTTCAGTAAGGTTAAGTGTAACTGTTTTGAATTCAACATTAAGGCATAAATGATCGTGGCATAATTGTGGCTTTGTGACAGATTTTGTACATTGTTGAGATAGTAGTTACTGCAGAATCATAATTGAGTCTTTAATGTTTATAGAGAAGGTAAGTCAAAATTATATTATCAATGTTTATTTTCATTCTACATATTTTTACTGACTGCCTGTTATATGCGGTTTCATTCATCACTAAAATTATCTTTCTCATACTATAATATAAAATATTAGACTCATTTCTCTTTTTATACAATCAAACTACAACTATGTATATGTCATAGAAGGCATTTACACAAATATGCAAGAATAGCTCCTCTGTTGTTCATAGAATATTGGATTTTGATTTAAAAATGTGTTTAATATCATATAAATAAAAGTTTTAAAAGACTAACGAGTTAGAAGACTCCAAGATAAAGCCACTGCTTTCAACAGCCACACAATATGAATGGGTTAAGTATTTCAGGATAGATTCTCTGGGAATGAAACACCGAGAGTGGGTTAAGAGTACAAAAGGTTTTCTGGGAGTGGTAACTGGTTTTCAAGATGTCAGGAAAAAGCCATAGGCTGTCCAACTGGACCATTATTGTGTTCTCCAGGGAAAGAGTGTCTGTGTGGACCAGACATTCTGTCCCTGAAGAGCCTAAAATTGTAGTTGTGTGGATTTGAAATTCACTCAGTGGATCATTGGAAGTAATAGTAAATGACACCATGCCTGCTTACCCGCTTGATCATCTAGCCCATTTATTTTCCTATTGGACACACCATACCTTACAAAAATACTTGACTTAATATGCCATATAAATGGCACATATACACATAAAAAGATACTCAGCACTAGGAAAAGATGCTTTTCCTAGTGGCTAAGCATTTTCCTTAGGAAATGCAACTAGGAAATAGCCACTAGGAAAATGCAAATTGAAACCACAATGAAGTTTCACTACATACAGATCAGAATGATTAAAATAAAAAGAGTGACAACACCAAATGCTGGTGAAGATGCAGAAACTGGATCACTCATTCCTTTCTGATGGGAAATAAAATGTACAGCCACTCTGGAAACAGTGTGACAGTTTAAAGAAATAAACATACAACTACCATAATATTAGGTTGGTGCAAAAGTAATTGTGGTTTTTACCATTTAAATTAATGGCAATTGCAAGATATTATTGAGTGTCCTAGGGAAATTAATACTTACATCCATGCAGAAATATGTACACAAATGTTTATTTGCTTTATTCACAATTCCTCAAACTTAGAAACAAGCTGTATGTCCTTCAGGTGGTGAATGGTTAAACAAACTATTAACATATATATACCATGGGACTACCACTCAGTAACAAAAAAACGCTACATGCAACATCCTCTAAAAATCTCCAGACAGTTACTTACACTGAAAAAATTGAATCCTAAATGTTACAAACGGTACAATTCCATGTAGGTAGTATTCTCCAAATGACAAAACTATAGAGATGGAGAACAGATTAGTGGTATCAAGAATGAAGAGGGTATGAGGGCTGGTTTGAAGTGAGAGTGGACATAAAAGGCCAAAAAGAGAGATCATTGTGGTGATGGATATATTTTGTATCTTGCTTTTACCAGTTCTAATATCCTGGGTATATATTATGTCAAAGTTTGGCAGAATGTTACCACTAAGCAAAACTGGGTAAAGAGTATTACATTTTTCAACTGCATTTGAAACTATAATTATCTTTAAATAGAGGTTTAATTTAAAAAAGCTGTTTACCTCAATACTCCATTTTATTCTGCTGGTAATTGAACCCAAAACATTTTATTAAAACCTCTTAAAATTTCTCACATTAATTACCCAAATATATGTATTAAATATATAAATAAATGTATATCTTAATGTGTTAAATATGTTGAAGAGAAAGTTATTTATTTTGTATTATATTGAATAGTCTCATTTCAGGTCCAAGATATTACCAAAGCTTATATATCTTAGTTTGATTTCAGAGATTACATTGAAATTTAGCTTTAGTGATTGTCCTGGCATTTTTGATTGTTTTGTTTTAATATAAGACAGTTGCATAATTGTCTCTTGTTACAAGTCTTGACCCGCTGCCTGGAATATTTGGAAAATGACAAACTATGTGTTCTGAAAGTAACTATTTCATGAAAAATTTTCATCCAACAAGATAAATATTTTTATAAGATTTTTCAACCTATACTTTACAATAATGACTTCCAAATGGAAAGCCTCCTTTGAGTTGTGTATATTAATAAGATGATTGAGACTTGATGAAGCTTATGGCCAAGATGAAACTCTGCCAATACAGCAATTGTACTTGTAGTATACATAAGTGAGATGTGCTCTTCATGTAACTAGTACTGTCACAATGCTTAGGAATATACTGTCAGAAAGAATTATGGAGCTGAGAGACATATATTTTTTTAAAAATTACGTATACACAAGCATTTCCGGGCTTCGTTACTATTTTCATTTCATATAATACAAGCACAATACAATTAATATTTATTTAGGGATTATTTCATGAAGGCTATCTTTCAACTTTGAATTTCAGTGATTTAGGCAATATCATCAAGTATCTTACTATGGCATATAAAACATGCTCACGAACATATTCGAAAATGTGTCCAATGTGCTTTTAGAAATGATATTTCAGGATCTAACAGAAAGCTGCCTCTTGTGATATTTTATGCTAATCAGAAACCCTAAAACCAAGTCGTCTGGAAGGACTTTTAATCACATTAGGTCACCAGGCGTTTGATAATGTTTCACTCAGAACTGACAGATGAGTTTGAGGTTAGTTAGGCTGATTTTTTTTATTGAGACTCCAAATTCTAGAAGATTATACACAATCTATAGCATTGTCTTTGAATTACCTGCTGCAAAGCACTTTCTTTCAGGTCATATGAGCGTGCCAGTGGGAATACTGGTTAAGCCTTTTACACTTCTCTGTTCCTCCTAGATATGTCTTGCTTTCCAGGTATAAAATTATTATTTATCACTCACCAGTTTTGTTGGTTTTATATGTAGAGATCCAGGAAATTACAATTATCTTGATTAAGATAAAAGTAAGACTAACATTGTTTTAGGCAATCATTGTCTATATTTTGTTGTTTCTCTTTCCATATTGCCAGACATCATATACACTTGCATGTTAATAGAATTTATTTGTCTAAGATCTATTTGCATTTACCCATCAAGGAAAATCCATAAAATGAACATTTTATGATTCACATATTCTATTTTTCTCTACACTATAGCAATAGATAATTGGATCAGGTCTATGTGTGTTTTAGCAAATCAGCAAATATGTGTGATATGTGGCTTGGCTTATAAAAAAATAAGCCTGATCAACATAATCTGGCAAAAAAAGTTGCAAAACATTTGCAGTAATATTAAGAGATAGGCCTGGGATATTTAAATTTTGAGGCTGGGAGGGTTATTCTAAATAATCTGTGAGATAAATTACCAAGAAACAAACACAATAGCAATGGCAGCAACATAAAACCCACACACTTCGTAAGGATAGAAAAGTTACTGGAATAAACATGAGGAGTGAGTCATCAATGGAGAGAAGAAAGAAAGAGAGGGATGAAAGAGTGTCCTGGAACTGTCAATTCCTTGTGCTTGTAGGGTTTTGCCTGGATTCTTTTGAGGCCTGGATTCTGCAATATGCCTCTTTCAAAGTTACTGGTTCTAGTGGGTTTCCTTTCCAGGAATCTAAAACAGTGTGATGGAAATGTGTAAAACACTTAAATGAAGGAATTACAGAATATAATTGCTTTGGAAGTTTTTAAAAGTCAGTAATGCAAACAGAATTGGAGCAAGGGTTTAATGATTAAAAAGCAAGGACAAGCCGGGTGTGGTGGCTCATCACTATAATCCCAGCGCTTTGGGAGGCCAAAGCAGGCGGATCTTGAGGTCAGGAGTTTGAGATCAGCCTGACAAACATGGTGGAACCCTGCCTCTACTAAAAACACAAAAATTAGCTGGGTGTGGTGGCACGCACCTGTAATCCCAGCTACTCAGGAGCCTTAGGCAGGAGAATCGCTTGAACCTTGAAGGTGGAGGTTGCAGTGAGCCGAGATCACGCCAGTGCACTACAGCCTGGGTGACAGAGTGAGACTCCATTTCAAAAAAAAAAAAAAAAAAAAAAAAAGCAAGGACAAAAATTGTCTCACCAGATTAGCATGTATTTGCTTTAACCAACGAATGCTACTTCTGTTTTTTTGTTTGTTTTTGTTTTTGTTTTTTCTTTGCCCCTCATGTTTATGTAGACATCTCAGTCTTATACTCAGTTCATTTTTACCCTCACTGAAACATTAGTGAAGGCTGAACCGAATGGTGAGTCCTGTGAAACGGAGATTAAGGAAAGAATGGTGGTTTTCTAGAGAGATGAGGGAGGGAGAACAGAAGTTTCCTTAGACCCAGAAAATTCTCTTTCAGCCTGTAATTGTAGAGGATAATAAGAACAAGAGAGGATTGAAAAAAAATCTAAAACATGTCAAGAAAAGATGTTGGTATTCAGAAGACTGTCTGAGACAAACATGAGTGCCAAAAAATACTGCTATAACTGTTATGAGTCGAGGTGGTATTAATAAGGACACTGTTACTTAATTTTCACCACCACGAAATTATTGAGGCATCATGCCTCAAATGCAGGTGCAGAATTCATATTTACTGAAAGATGAACCTGGAAAAAATCCAGAGAAGATATATATTAAAATGGCTAATCATCTAGTAAACAAGATTTGAACACGTAGTACAAAAAAAATGATTTAGTTGTTGGCTGAGGATGGGGGTAGGTAGATGGTGATATCTTTTAGAATTATTCCTTTTTTTTTTTTTTTTTTTTTCTTTTGAGATGGAGTCTTGCTCTGTCGCCCAAGCTGGAGTGCAGTGGTGCGATCTTGGCTCACTGCAACCTCCACCTCCCGGGTTCAAGTGATTCTCCTGCTTCAGCCTCCCGAGTAACTGGGATTACAGGTAGAATTATTCTTAAAGCTATGAAGAGTGATTATGGAACTAGCAGTTCTGCATTTCTTTTGGCTATAGAACAGGAGGAAATGGAATTAACCCATGTGATTTAGGTTAGGTGTTAGGAACACAGAAGAAACTAGGAATCATAGAACATTTCCATCATTGGAAATCATGGACTGAATACAACCTCTGTAATTATGACACACATGACAACACTCAGTCTGAATAAATGAAACCTCAAGCCCCCTTTTATGATTCCATAACAGAGATACGGTGAGGGTGTCTTTTTATCAAATGTGTCTATTGAACTATACTATCGAGCATGAACTCTTCTTTATGGTTGTAAACATAGAACTTTCCGAAAGAAACATGTATCAGATGTATCTTTTTTGATGGCTTGTTAGTAATGATTCTCCCCAGGATCTCCTGTAACTAGACCTCCCTTGTAGAATACTGGGCTTGTACTTTTCATAGAAGGCCCAGCCTACATATTCAATCTTTGCTTTTCGTTTCTCTCTGTGATAGGCAGTAGTGAAGTTCAGAAATATTTCTGAAGGTCTGCCCTCTAGACACTTACAGGATCACAGCTCCTAGCACTCTTGTGGGTGTGTAGGGCCAAATGACTAGCTTCGAATAAGTTATGAGTGTTAGTCATGTATGTCCCTTCCAGATCGTGTCTCCAGTTGTTGGTGGTAAACCTTGCAGAACTCTCAGTTTTCTCTCTGTCGTGTCAAGTGATAACATGAGACATGGGGGCTGCTTCAGCACCCTGGTGCAGTCCCTGAGTGCCGAGGTGAGCCCCTGACGAAGAGTGTAACAGGAACATTATGGACACATAGCATCCTCCAGAATCCTTGATGGATAAATAGCAAGAGCAACATATAAACTCTGCCATTTCAAATTACTAAGCTTTGGGGTTATTTGTTACTTAGCCCATGTGCGTGAAACACTATCTTTCTCATAAATTCTTAAATTATCTGCCTTGAAACCTGATGCTCACTAAGCTCTGTTCTCTAATGTTCTCCTGATGTGAAATTTTTTTGTGCCTTTGCAAGATAGAATCTTCCCATGGACATTAACTGTAGAGAGCACAACAGATACAGCTTGCCCGCAACCTTTTGCCAGAAAGGAATTGTGAAATTTCCCTAAACCAAAGAACTGGAAGTTTGGGTAACATTGACAGTTACTGAACTTTGTCTCACATTTTGATCTCAGTGGCAACCTTCTGTTAATTAAAAAGAAAAAAGATTAAAGTATGAAAGATATGGGCACATTGAAAACCAGGGAACTTTATTATTTTATTTTCATATTGATAGTATTTTTAAAAATCTAGCAATTGATTGATTATTTTGTTCTTTCACTAATTTAACAAGTATTTATTAAGTGGATTCTAGGCGATAAATGGTGATCTAGATGTCAGAGATAACAGTATTGCTTAAAATAGGTGCCCTTTCTCATGAAAGTGGAGATAGCCAGTTAAAAACAAATAGTAACTGGTATCATGGATCTGCCAGACTGCCAGCATTCAAACCCAGGCACCACTATAGTTGAGTGAAGAACAGAGATCTATCCTTTCTCAGCCACGTTTTAGTTATCGGTACAATATGGAAACACGACATAACATAATAAGCCTATAGGGCATATATAAGGATGTTTTAATATACATAAAGTTCTTGAATCCATCTTTGAGACATAATAAATATCCAATATGTGTTAGTGACATGATGGTGATGATAAAGACGATGATGGTGATTACATAAATGTAGAACATTATTTCAGCTTTGAAGAGAAAATGCAAAGCACTACAAGTATTTCTTAAGATTTTAAAGTCAGGAAAGTTGTCAGAAAATAATATTTATACAGAAGTTGGAATGTTTCAAGGTGTGAGTCATATTTCTGTGGAAATAGCATTTCTAGGCACTAAGAGAGAAATTTTCCAGCACTTAGAATGTACTTTGAGTATTTGAAGAGAACAGGAAGACTAGTGTAACCGATGCGGAGTAAGAGAAGAAAAATGGAGGAGGAAAGAAGCTCTATGAACCGTGCAGAGGGCTGGCCAGATGAGGAAAATAAGTTTAGCTTATAAGATGATTAATAAGTAAAATTAGGCTGGGCGCCCTGGCTCATGCCTATAATCTCAACAGTTTGGGAGGCTGAGGCAAGCAGATCACCTGAGGTTGGGAGTTTGAGACCAGCCTGACCAACATGATGAAACCCCGTCTCTACTAAAGATACAAAAATTAGCTGGGTGTGGTGGCTCGTGCCTGTCATCCCAGCTACTCGGGAAGGTGAGGCAGGAGAATCACTTGAACCCAGGAGGCGTGGTTGCGGTGAGCCAAGATCATGCCACTGCACTCCAGCCTGGGGACAAGAGAGAGACATCGTCTCAAAAAAAAAAAAAAAAAAAAAAAAAAAAAGAAAAAAGAAAAAAAAAGTAAAAGTAATGGAATACAAGGGTTTAGGACCTATATTTGAGGTCAGATTCATATAATATTTTATCAAGAAGAAGAAAAGTTTATAAAAACATATACATTACATTAATTCCAACTTTCTGTGTAGTTTTGTTTTGTTTTGTTTGAGATGGAGTCTCACTCTGTCACTAAGACTGGAGTGCTGTGGCACGATCTCAGCCCAACCTCCACCTCCTGGGTTCAAGCGATTCTCCTGCCTCAGACTCCTGAGTAGCTGGGACTACAGGCTCCCGCCACCACGCCCAGCTAATTTTTGTATTTTTAGTAGAGACGGTGTTTCACCATGTTGGCCAGGATGGTCTCGATCTCCTGACCTCGTGTTCTGCCGCTTCAGCCTCCCAAAGTGCTGGGATTACAGGCGTGAGTTACCGCACCCGGCCTCTGTGTAGTTTTTACCTTCAGGTTTTCACCGCTTTGGATCCTCAGAGACCAAAATGAACGGAAGAGTGGTTAGTACCACTGAGGAACTACATTTGACATTTTAATTTCATTTTCATTAATTTAAAATGATATTTAAATAGCCATGTGTGGCTATTGCAAAATACAGATCTAGGCCTCAGAAGCCTCCACCAATTCTGCAATACCTAACAAGTGTCTGCGTCAATGTTTAAAAGTGCATCACAGATGAACCTTGCCGTGAGAAAACTTCGGTTTGATGCTGGGGGTTGCCCCTGGAAGAAATCTTGTCAAAACCTTCCATAAGTACACTCTTGCTTGATTGGATTCTGTTTCAGCTTTGGAAATGTTAGAGTCCAACATGTCCTGGTGGGATATTTTATGACGCTTATATCCCAACTCAACAGGAAAATATCCACTGAGATTTGTACATTCAATTTCTTCTCACATGTCTGCATAGATAAATTTTTTTATCTGAAATTGCTACTACTGACTCTAGGAAATCGTAATGATTTTGATTCTTCACATTTTATTGACAAGATGATATTGAAGCTACACATCTCAGATGTTTCCTGTAATGAGTGTTGACTAATCTTTCCTGTTGCTATCTGATTGGAAGGAATTAGTGACAGATTTAAAGATATTCTACCTGCTTACCACAATCAAAGACGAGCAGATGGAGAATATTATAGTATTTATATGTATCATAACTATGGTTTAGGGAAATTGGCTAGATATATTTGCTTATTGATGACAAATAATGCATATGAGAAATAAAATGTTTTCATTATCTAAGGCTCTTTTAGATTTATCTAATAATATATTTCTTTCCTTTTGTGTATCCTGTCACATGTAATTGAGTCATGACAGATTACACTTGACATTTTGGTCCTGCTTGCTGCTTTCTGTTGCTTTGAGTACTAAATAAAAAGTAGCCACTAGTCCTTTGTTGCATAAAACCCTGTAAAACACCATTCTGCTGACAGGCTCGTTAGTCATTGTGTGAGGGAAAAGCTATATTTCCATACTTGACATGCAAAAGTAAATCAACAGTTTCCTAAATGCCAGCCGTGTTCCAGTTGTAAATAGTATGACATGGAAATTCATGCTAGAGACATTAGAATGTGCATGGATATGTACACACACACGAATACACACCCATTTCTCAAATGCACTACCTTTTGAGTAAAAAATGGAAAAAAAAATGGCCATTAGGTACTTAATACCTAAAAATTATTTGAACTATGGAACTCTTGATACAATTTTTTAAATTTTTCTACTGATTTTGTTGATAAAATCCAGGAATCATAGGTAAAAACATCTTATGTTGAGGTTTTCTAAATTAAATAGTCAATAAAACAAACAAAGCAGAAAAAGTCTGGGGTATATTTAAGTGCAAAATAAATCTTTACTGGTTCATTTGTGTCATAATTATCAGAGGTATGCGTGACATTTCTAGATGCTAGAGAGAGTTGGGAAAAGTCCTCTCTACATTTGCAAAGACTTCCTCTGAAGAGTCTAAGCAGCACTGGGATCTTTCACCATCTTCCAGGGTGGGAGCTAAGAGAAGACAAGGAGGCTGCAGGAGCACTATATTTTCTCAATTGGACCAATCCATGCAAATAATTTGCTTGTTTGGTGTATTTCTGGAACATCATTTAGAAGCGTACCTCAGGGAGTAAAACTCCTTTTTCGCCATATCAAGGCAAGGTACAAATAATGGCAAAACTATTTAAGGTTAAATAATACAATATTCTTGGAAATATGTCTGTCTCAGAGTAATTACTCAATGAAATTTCATAATGCCCTGGAAGAAACACTGTAGACATAAATATGATTCCTTATAATAGTAAAGATTACAGGTTTTTCTCCCTATATTAAATGTTTTGGAAAGAAGAGTATTCTGTTTATGACTTATACATAAAAATAATTACATGATATATAAAAAAGATGTCTATGCATTTTAGGTTTTAGAACTCTCTATTATCAAATTTTTGAAATTTTTTGGAATTGTGTTGCTGTATTTTGTCACCAATAATCAAATACATGTATACATTAGATGAGTGCTTGATTCTTTTAAAAGAAAATGGAATTCCTTTTTGTCTGTCCCCTCATATAACACATAAAATACAACAAAAATAATTTTGCTTCTCAAAGCGTCTTTCAAATTACATTGGTTTATTTTCTACTCATTCAAAATATATTTGCAATCATTACATTAAATTGATTGCATGCAGTATAGCTGTCTTATATTTGTCTTCTCAGGAAGGCAAGAGTTGGGGGCTGATTTTAAACTCTTTAAGAATTGATAAGGATTTTAAGATTCAATTGAAAGAAACTTATGGGTCCCCAAAATCACTAAGGAAATCTCAAGCTGGAAATTGGTTAGAGGAAACCTGGTTCCCATCCTATTTAAAGTTATCCCTCTGTTTACTGAGACAGATGTCTCTCTGATTGCCTCCTTTGGAAACATTAATCAGAAACTCAAAACAATGCAACCCTTTGTGACTCAACTATGTGGGACCTGGAAGCTCCTCCCCACGTGCTTCCAGTCTTTCTGCCTTTGCTTCAAATTGTCCTGCCTTTCCAGACTGAACCTATGTACTTCTTACCTACACTGACTGATGTTTCATGTCTCCCTAAAATGCATAAAACCAAGCCGTGCCCTGACCACTTGGGCACATGTCATCAGAACTCCCTGAGCCTGTGTCACAGGCACATCCTCAACCTTGCAAAATGAACTTTCTAAGTTAATCAAGACCTGTCTCAGATTTTCTGGGTTCACAGATAAAAGTTTAAACACTGTGTTCTTCTTCAGTTTGTTACATAACTCCCACAAGGAAGCAAATCTCTCTGAAATTCAGTAGATTTCTCCCTAAAATGGGGCTAATTGTGGCATCACTCATATGTCTTCTGAAGACTAAATGAACACAAACCTCCTGAGTCAAACTTGATATGTCAATGCCAGTTTATTCACTTCCCCCGCAGATATTGCAGATTAAAAAAAATAAACAATACCAAAATTAATCATTCTCAATCACACTTGATTTCCTTCATCTTTCATTTTCACATCTTAATTATTCCCCAATTCACTTATCTCCTTATTGCTGACCTAAATACTATGGCAACATTCCTATGCTTGCGACAGCGAGTGAATACACCCAGGGAAGGGCTCTACTTCTATCAAGAAATCTTGACAAATCATACCCCGGAGGGTATCAGAGGAATAATGGCCACAGTTTAAATTTCCACAAAGCAAAACTGGTTGCCATCTACTTACCATATGTGCAGGCAGGCAGGCAGGAAGGAAGGAAAGAAGGAAGGAGGGAGAGAGGGAAGGAAGGAAAAAAAGAGAGGGAAGGAAGGAAGGAAGGAAGGAAGGAAGGAAGGAAGGAAGGAAGGAAGGAAGGAAGGAAGGAAGGAAGGAAGGAAGGAAGGAAAAAGAAAAAAAGAAAGAAAGAAAGAAAGAAAGAAAGAAAGAAAGAAAGAAAGAAAGAAAGAAAGAAAGAGAAAAGAAAAGAAAGAAAGAAGGAGAAAGAAAGAGAAGGAAAGAAAGAGAAAGAGAGAAAGAAAGAAAGAAAGAGAAAGAAAGAAAGAAAGAAAGAAAGAAAGAAAGAAAGAAAGAAAGAAAGAGAAAGTTAAATGTAAATGACTGAATAACATAAACTATAAATGCAATTGCAGCAATTGACTCACAGTAAGTAGATACCTGCCTTTGTCAATAAAAATGTTGGATTAAATGGTTACTAATTTGAAAATATTTTCTATATTAATAAACAACTTATATTGGCTTCATAGTTTCCCTTTCTAAAAAAAAATTTAGTTATCATGGCAGTAAAAGCAAGCCACTCCATTTGAATTTTAGTTTAAATGTTAATGCTTACTTTTGTGTTAATCTCCATTTTGCAGACAATATTTGGTTCTGGTCTTAAGCAATTATTTTTTGTTGATGTAATTTGAAAGTCTCTAATGCATCCAAACTTTTGGTGTCATCTCTTCCTTGATTCCTTGGTTTCCATTTTCACATAAACGATTATCTTCTCAAATATTCCTGCAAACAGTCTCTGGAGATGGGAATCCTTACATTTTTTCTGGTAGTCACCTATGAAGTCTTGCTCCGCACTCCAACCCTAATGATTATTTAAATTATTATGGAATCCTATTTTCAATAATTCTTGATATTCAAATTGCTTATGATTATCCTCTCCCAAAACATGAACACAATCCTTTCACCAAATCATTAAACAAAGAACCAACAATGCAAAGCTGTTGTGCCTCACAGATGTTTCCTAAATATTTGAGACTAATGGATGTAATTATAGCCCAGGACACAAAGAAATTTAGACTCTAATGTCAGCTATCACTGCTCCTAAGATCATTAGAATTTACCTACCATAGAGAATTTCAAATGGCCATCTGTCCCCCTCGAATCCAGCCTGCTACTGTGTTGATACACTCTACGTTCAGGATTTTCTCTGTACTCGTTTTTTTTCAATCCCAGATGCCAAATTTCCTTCCTTAAAAATTCTTATTACTTCATCAGGCAAAGCAATTTAAAGAGTTAAATTTTGTCTCGATTTTTCCATTCATTCTCTATTGGAAAATTATAATTTTTATAAACAAAAAGGTCAACAAAAATTTTAATTCAGTAAATTTTCCCTGGAGAGAAGTCCTAACATTTCCAAATTATGACATGAATGGCAACTCTCCTTCTAGTTATCTGATGATTTTTTACAAAGGGATACCTAATACACATGAAGAAAGTTTTCATAAACATCAATCTGTTGTTTCACAAACACCTATTTATTAACATTCTAAACTAAAATGTATAGCAACCAAATAATATCGGCAAAGTATACCTGTGGTCTTCTGTTTTTCATGGGTTTTCTGTTTAGACATGGGTAAGCTGAGGTTAGAGAAAATAAGCAACTTTCTCAAAATTACACAGTGTCTCCTAGCTTTTCTCATTTCTATCCAGGTTTTTATGTATTAGAATGCTTAAGTTCTAAGTCTAAAAAAGACTTTATTTATCAAATGGAAGCTGTCAGGACTGTAGTCTGGGCTGTGTATGGTTATGCTCTCTGACATCCCTACATGCAGAAGGTCCCCTCAATAGAGACAAGGGAGTCAACACACAGAGGTCAAGATTAGAGGCAGATTATTATTATTTTTTTTCAGAGAACCTAGCTCTAGTTTTCCCTAGATCAAGATCTGCTCTGCTTTTCTCAGTTTTGAGAATGTAAACCACAGCTGTGTCTGTTTGCAGTAAAGGCAATTTCATGGGATCCATGGACACTTGAGACGTGTGGCAGGCCTAACTGTGGTCATGGGTTTTTGAAAGTGTCTAGCAGGGCTTGACATTACTAACATTCAACAAATTATGACAATTTTTTAAGTTGATATTGTGGATTTTGTCATTCATCCTACTAGTATAATGTATTACAGTGTTTGATTTTTGTATGATAAACCAATCTTGTATTTCTTGGCTAAATCCCGTTCGGTCATGTGTATAATTCTTTTTAAATGCTGCTGAACGTTGTCTGCTAATACTTTGTGGAAGATTTTGTTTATATGCTCAAAAGGATATTCATTTGTATATTTCCTGTGATATGTTTGTCTGGTTTTAGAATCAAGGTAATGATGGCCTCATAGTACGTGTTAGGAAGTACTTACTCTCTTCTACTTTTTGGTAGTGTTTGGAAAGAATTATATTAATGCTTTATTTGATAGAATGTATCAGTGAAGTCAACTGGGCCTCAGCTTTACTTTATGGTAGATTTTTTTTTATTGTTAAGTTAAAATGTTTAATTTTTAAATATTTATTCAGATTTTCTATTTTTTTGTCAGTTTCAGTGGTTTGTGTTTTTCTAACTGATCTATATATTTGTATACAATTATTCATAGTATTCTCTTATGATGCTTTTTATTTCTATAAAGTCAATAATGATGTCACCTTGGCTGGGCATGGTGGTTCACACCTCCAATCTCAGTGCTCTGGGAGGCCAAGGTGGGTGAATTGTTTGAGCTCAGGAGTTCAAGATCAGCCTGGCCAATATTGTGAAGCCCCCTGTCTATCAAAAATACAAAAAATTAGTCATGAATGGTGGCTAGCACTTGTAGTCACAGCTGCTCCGGAGGCTGAGGTAAGGGGATCTATTGAGCCTGGGAGATACAAGGTTGCAGTGAGCTGAGATTGCACCAGCCTGGGTGACAGAGCAAGACCCTGTCTCAAATAATAAAAATAAAAGTAAATGATGTCCCCTCTTCCCATTCTGATTTAGTAATCTAGACCTCTCTCTTTTTTTCTTGGTCAGCCTAGTTAAAGGTTTTTGCAATTTTTCTAATCTTTTTAAAGAAACAACTTTTGTTTTTGTTGATTTTCTCTATTTTTTTATTTACTTCCTAATACCTCATTATTTCATTTCTTCTGTCTGCTTTAAATTAATTTGCTCTTCTTCTCCTAACTCCTTTAGATGGAAGCTTAGGTTACCAATTTGAGATTTTTCTTCTTTTATAATGTAAAGCTACAAATTTCCCTGTAATCACCGCTTGAGCTACATTTCATAAGTTTGGTATATTTTCTTTTTGTTTACATGTATCTCAAAGTATTTTCTACTTCTCTTCTGATTTCTTCTTTACTCATTGGCTATTTAGGTGTGTATTGTTTGGTTTCCACATATTCGTGTATTTCCAAAATTCCTTTCTGTTGCTTTCTACTTTCACTCACCTGTGGGCAGAGTATATGCTTTGTATTGTGACAATCATGTTACACTTATTGAGGCCTGTGTTAGGGCCTTCTCTATGTCTATTCTGGGAAATGTCTCATGTTCCTTGGAGAAGATGATTATAACTATTTTATCTTCCTAATGAATTGATTCTTTTAATAGTATAAAATGTTCTTTTTGACTCTAATAATAATTTTGGTTGGAGTCTATTTTGTCGGATAGTAGTACAGCTACTGTTACTCTTTCTTGGTTATTGTCGACATTTCCATCCTTCTAGTTTCAACTTATATGAGTCTTCAACTAAATGCATCTCTTGTAGAAACCATATAGTTACTTTTTTTTTCCTGTGGCATACTTTCATGTTTCTTTGTGTTTCTTATAATCTTGTTGTTGTCAAACTAAAGATTTGACATAATGTATTCTAACAACTCTGGTAGCACATTTTCCCTCTATCTAAAGGTGTATGGTTGTGATTATTGTGTTTTTGTTGTTGTTGTTACTTATTTTTTTAGTGACTTTTCTGGATTATTCCTGTAAATTCTGTATTCTCTGCAGCGCGTGGCCACTTCACTTTCAGCTAGATTTTTTTTTCTTTTTTTACATTTCGTTTTGAATCCTGACTTCCTATGCATAACTTCTGGATCATTATAATATGAGAATCAGTCACTGATTAGTCAGATTTTCTTCATTGTTTTGCCTGTATGTCTTCCACACTTTGCCATGGGGATTATGAAGGAAGCCATGACTCTAAACTTCAGACAGTTTGCAAGACAGCCTGCGTTTTCGCATGCTGCTTGTATAGGGTTTCAGTGTCCCCGACAGGTGAGTGACAGGTGCCTTTTCCTTTTTTAGGTCTTTCCAAGGCACCACTTTTACAAATGTATGCAGCCATTTATATCACCAGAACTCTGTTAGAGCTTTTCAAAGTTCTCCATGGCCTTGTAGATCCTCAAGATTTACTTTTATTCCTGACCAGGTTCTTTTTTGACCCAACTAAAGTCATGGAATTATGCAGCTCTGACTGCCTGATAGCAACCAGCAGAGAGCTATGTGTATAACGATGTCCTGAGGGTAGAGCAACTTCCACTGAATTGAGCTAACTGGCTTTCCATTAAATTTAGGTGTTACTTTTTCCAGAAAGTCTTTACCCAATAAAAGAATAACAGGCTCCTTCACTTTCTCCTCTAGCTTTGGGTTTCCTTCTGTCTTATACTTACTATCCGGAAGGCTACCTGTTCTTTTCTCTCCTGCTAGGAGGAAAGCTCTTAATTATAATGAATAGTAAGAGTAGTAATTATAATAATAACATTGTCATTTACTAAGGGCCATCTGCCATCAGGCACAGTATCAGTTATTTTTCAAACACGATAGCAGTTTCTTAAATCAACTCTGCCAGGCAAAGCGTATTAAGATCTCCATGTTCAGAATGAAGAAAATGAGATTCAGGGGGAACCACCAACTGATCCAGAGTCACATTTAGAAAAGTATGGAGCCAGCTCTCTCTCAGTCATGACTAAGCCTGAGGTTTTCTTACCCTCAAGTGTTTTGGAAATCTAGCTGCTCCTTAGAATCACCTGCAAACCCATCCTAAATATTGATTCCTATAGTTTTCCAAGACATAATGAATAAGAATATCTGAGATAAACTTCAAATTTCATAGGTTTAATGATATATTCCCAATGTCCCAACTTCATCTCCTAAGCCTTAATTTTTATCAGGATAGCAAATTGCTTGTGGTTTCCCGAACATGTGACAACCTCTCAACATTTACTCCTTTGTGTACGTTTTACTAATTGTATGAAATACCTTCACTTAACAACCTGTGCTCAGATTCATTTTTATTGTATTCTAAACTTCTTAATCTCCACCGTTTAAAAGCAGGTTTTGTATGAGGTGGAGGAGGAAAAATGCATATATATATAATATATATGCATACATATATTTATAATGAATTACATGTAAAAACACATAGTTGTATATAAAAGAACACATACAAACCTACACACATGCAATATTACATATATACATGCAGATAAATCTTGCCATACTGTTCTATAATTGACTCTTTCCCTAGACTACATGTTCCTCTGTATCTTTTTTACCTAGTATAGTCTTTGGAACTTAGAAGGCATTCATTAATATCTTGGATGAATGGATTAATAATACAATATCATCAGTGAATGTTTAAATGCTTTAATGTTCTAGTGGTATGGATTGAGTCTTCATTTCTTTGAAACAGAGCACTAATATTAACTCATGTTCAATGTTGCTGCCAAATGAAATTCACCAAAGTAAAAATCCATGACCTGGTTATTTCCTTCCCACTCTCTACGACTTTTGTTCTTCACAATGATTTCTCTCAGGACTAGAAAGATTTAAACTGGATATGAATAATCAATCTTATTTTCTTGTTGGGCCCAGTATTCAGATTATAACATTGCCATAGGATTATGAAAGCAGAGAAGCTGGATTGAATTTTAACTAAGCTCACCCGTAAATTCGGAGAAGTCGGTGTCTTGGGCTCTTCCCTGTTTTATTATTTTCTCTGTTATTTAAAAAATTCCGTTTATTAAAACAAACAAACATGCTTTCTGTAATTACAGATATTCTAAATAATTTTATGTAGGTATATTTACAATCTGTTTAAAATGAATGAATTTCTTTCATGGTATATGCTGTTTGTTTTTATAATGAAAATGTATCAACAAAACTCCTCTATCTGGCATAGCCTTTTCCCTTCATGAAGGGAGCACTTTGTTATGAATAGATGCCTTTTGGATTAAGTTCAGGACTGAGCTGTTTTCAGAAAATTATCTCCATTTTGGCTAACATCCCAGGGGTATTGGCATACTGTAATGACATTGTCGTACATGGGTTACCCATATTTTTTCATGATAAATAATTCTGGCATCTGTTTAAATGTCTTCAATAACATCCTGTTATCCTTATTTCACAGAAGGAACATTTTTGGAGCTTCCAAAATTTACTATGTATTTTTTCTATACCCTCTCGCTGCAGCTTTAATAGTCTGAGAGATGAACTATTTTGTTTAATATCACTAACCCAAGACACTGAATATTTCCCCATCTTATTTTAAAATTTATTGAATTTATTCTTTCCTACTATGATTTATTGTAAGGCCACTCTTATCATTATTTTGTTTACATGTGCATGGCATTCTAATTTTCAGGTCACAGTCAATATTTTAAACGAATATCCTCAAATTATACAATGCTTTGACACGAGTCATGTTCCCCAAACTGCACAATTTCATAGAAGACCTTTTCTCTAGAAGTTTCCTGAAAATACTTAGAAACAAAAGAATATCACGGACTTTCAAAGGCTCTCCACTAGAAGTTTCCTGAAAATACTTAGAAACAAGAGAATATCACGGACTTTCAAAGGCTCTCCAAAGTTTAAGTTACGTAAATTTTACCTGGGTAATTTTTTGAAAAAGTTATCTGAAGGCCATCCCCCAGAGATTTTGTTGTTGAAGTTCTGTAATGGGGTGCAGTCATTTGCAATTTAAATAGCTCACCAGGTTTCTCTGATAGAGGCAACATGAATTATTCCACTGTCTTATTCCAGTGATGCAAATTGCATTGCATTTTGTTTTCTCGAGTCTTACAAGGTATTTTTCTTCCTGAACTCCCTGGTCTCTTGCTTTTAAATCTGTATGTGCTCACCATATAATTTGATTTACATTTTATTCATGAGCCCATGTCACCAAACTATTTCAAAATTAGCCTTAAACCTTTCTTTGTCACTTCTCTGCTGTCTGCTTGACTAACTGATGACAACGTTTGTAGAGCTAAGATTTGCATGCAACTTTAATGGTAGTGAAAATGGCTGTAAATTGCAACAGCCAGAGAAGGTCCTTGAATATCACATTCTGGCTGGCATTACTAAGCAACTGGTTTCCATCATTTGAAGTTTAGGAGCCATGTAGGATTCAGATTTGGTGTTTAAATCATTTTGTGGGTGTAAAAATAAAATCTGCTGTGGTCACAGGACTGTTCTGGATTGAAGTAGATATACACGCCTTCCCTACTTCAAGAAAGTTTAAATGTTTAAAGTTTTTCCTATTCTTGTACAGGTAAACTAGATGGTTTCCTGCAGGGAGATATTGTGAAAAGGATCTTATTATGAGTGAAATAAGCCAGTCACAGAAGGACAAATACTGCATGATTCTACTTGTATGAAGTATCTAAAATTTTCGGACTTCTAGACTCAAAGAATTCAATGGTGATTACTAGGAGCTGGGAGGAGAGGAAAACAGTGAGTTACTACTCAGTATCTGTAAAATTGTAGTTGTTCAAGATGAATTAGTTCCAGAGATCTCATGTAAAGTCTCATGTCCATAGGTTAAAATACAGTTTTGTGCACTTTAGATCTCTTAAGAGGATAGATCTCGTGTAAAGTGTCTTACCAAAAATTGAAGAAAAAAATAATCAAGGAAAAAGTAAAGACAACGCTTATCTTAATAGAGACAGATAGAACAAATACATTATAACCTCAAAACTTAACCAAAGCATTATTTGTAAATATGGGTCATCCCAATGAAAGGAATTTTTTTAAGATTTATAAGCCTTTGTCAGAACTAATAAAATAAAATTTAAAAAGGAATCGCTATGTTAGTAAATAAAATTGTATGGCATACAAATATGGCCAGAGGCATCGAGCTAAAAGGTTGGCATCAAATTTCATTAGCTATAAAATCATGTTGTTGCAGTTCCTGATGTAACAATAAGGCACTACCAGTAAATAAATGAATAAGCTCAGATTTTATTATTTCTTAAAAGATATCCCATTATTTAAACATGTTCTCATCTTATCTGGGGAAAAAAGGGAAGTGGTGCTTCCATTCTCCTTTTTGGGAGTTACAGAATATGAATATGATCTAATTTTCATCACAAAAAGGATAGAAGACTCTAAGAAAATAGAACACAGGCCAGAGGTAACAGTCAGTGAGAAAGAGAGCTAGAGTTGAGCCAGTGGCAATAAAACATCATAGAGTATGGCTGGGAATATGACCAAATGGTACAGCACAGGGAATGTGGCATCTTGAATCAGCAGAGGGCACAGTATATGTTCTCATACCTAGGGGGCTGGCTCAGAATTGTTTGGGAGGTGGTTTTATCCCAAGAAACGTGGTATGGTATGCCAATCCAGCCATAAGGTCAGGAGAGAAGGTTTGATCTGCAGCCCACACAGGCTCCGTCTCCTTTTTCTCCTTTTTCATCTCTTTTTCTCTTGTTCTCTTTCTCACCTATTCAATCTTTAACTTGTCTTTTCTTCATTTATCATGTTTTAAATTAGTGCAAACTCTTTCAACCTAGATAAACCTTATTTTATTTGTCCTCAGCACATTGTTGGTAGGATTTGAGAAGTGAAAACCCGTTTTTAAAGGTATTTGAGACAAAAATGTTAAGATCAGGCCAAATGATTCACACCTGTAATCCCAGCACTTTGGGAGGCTGAGGCGGGAGGATCATGAAGTCAGGAGATCAAGACCAGCCTGGCCAGCATAGTGAAACCCTGTCTCTAACAAAAATACAAAAGTTAGCCGGGCATGGTGACTCATGCCTGTAGTCCCAGCTACTCCGGAGGCTGAGGCAGGAGAATCGCTTGAACCTGGGAGGTGGAGATTGCAGTGAGCCGAGATCACACCACTGCACTCCAGTTTGGACAACAGAGTGAGACTTTGTCTCAAAATAAATAAATAAATAAAAGGTTAAAATCTTCAGGTAGCAAAATTCTGAGGTCTACCATTCAATTTCACTCCTATCTTATTCCTGAGTACAATAAATTCTACAAAAAATGCTCAAAGTTAGATGAGAAAAAATAATTTCTACTCGTTATCTCCATACACGTGTGTGTGTGTGTGTGTGTGTGTGTGTGTGTGTGTTAACACATTCTCTTTCTCTACAATATATTTGCCTTATGGGGTCAGTAAGTGGACATTTCGGAACATGATAAAGTCTTCAAGGTTCTTCTATGTTGTTGCACATTGAAGTATATCCTTCTTTTTAAAGCCTGAATAGTATTTAATTGTATGGATATATTTCATTTTTATCCATTCATTTACTGATTGATATTTAGGCTGTTACCAAATGTTGTCAGCTGTGAATATTGCTGCAATGAACACCGGAGTGGTAATGTCTTCTCGAGATTCTGATTTCAAATCTTTTGGATAAATACCAAAATTGCTGGATCATATAGTACATCTATATTGAATTTTTTGAGGAAACTTCATACAGTTTTCCATGTGACTGCAACATTTTGCATTCCCAGCAATAGCATACAAGAGTTTTGATTTCTACACATTCTTGGCAACATCTTTTTTTCCCATTCTGATTTTGATTTAAATTTCCCAGACAATTAGTGTTATTGAATATGTTTTAATATGCTTGTTGGTTATTTTTACATACTCTTTGGAGAAATGTCTGTTCAAGTTCTTAACCCATTTTGTTAGTTGAGTTCTTAGTATTTTTGCTGAGTAGTAGCAGTGCTTTACACACACATATACATATATTTATATAGTACCTGGAACCTTTGTCAGATATATTGCTCGCAAATATTTTCTTCCATTTTCTAGGTTGCCTTTTTACTCTGTTGCTTGTTTCCTTTGCTGTGCAGAAGCTTTTTAGTTCATGTATGTTAACTGAAATAGCCATTCTCCAAAGAAAATATGGCCTAATTCTACTCATAGATGATATTTAAAATAGTCAAATTCATAGAATCAAAAAATTGAATGGTGGCTGGTGGTTGCCAAGAGATGAGGGCAGGGTTGGAAATGGGGAGTTACTAATCAATGGTCACAATGTTTCAGTTAAGCAAGATGAAGAAGTTCTAGAGATCTCCTGTATAACATTATACATCGACTCAACTGTGCTGTACTGTACACTCAGAAACTTGTTAAAAGGATACATCTCATGTAGTATTTTACCACAAAAAAAGTTAATTTTAAACAGTGGTGTATCCATACAATAATACATTAATTCATCATAAAAAGGGACAAAAATCTTGATATTGATATGTGGATGGACCTTAAAAATATTATGCTAAGTGAAAGAAGGCAGACACAAAAAGTCACATGTTGTATGATTCCATTTCTATAAAATATCCAGTATAGGCAGATCCATAGAGATAGGAAATATATTAGTGGTTGTCAGAAGCTTGAGGGCAGAGGCATATAGGAAATGACCGCTAATGAGTAGGGGATTCTTTTTAGGATAATAAAATGTTCTAGAATTAGATGGAAATGATGGTTGTAAATATGCTAAAAACCACTAAACTGTACATTATAAAAAGGTGAAATTTACAGTACATAAATATTTCAATTCTTAAAAAGATGTCAAAAAAAGAATTATGTTGCTTGTGAATTACATTTTAATGTTTTGTTTTTTGTGTGTGAAAAGGTATTTGTCTTAACTTCTTGCGTTAACAGGCAAAACTCATACTTTCTTTCATGGCATTTATTAAAAACTGAATTTAATATTTACCTAGATAATTGTTTTCTTAATGCCATCTCCCCCAAATTCTTCAATAAATTAGAAGCTGTGTGTGTGTGTGTGTGTGTGTGTGTGTGTGTGTGTGTGTTTGCGTGTGCTATTACTTTATTCCCAGCAATGGAGTAGAGACTAACACAAGTTCCTCAGTGAATAGCTGTTAGTTGAATGAGTGAATGAGTGAAGAATATCAATTATCTAATTTGCTATGGTATTTCTAACCCAGGTTAGTACATATGTTCGTAGAGAATGTTACATTTAAAGTCATTAGTATTTCCACAAAGAGAAATTTAAATTCTGTCATGTATTTTAGAACTCAGCTATTAAGAAAAAGGTAAACTCTATCAAATTGAGACACATTGAATAACTAACGTTGAAAATGATAAAGATGTAAATGGCCATCCCAGATATTCTTTCACATGAGGAATGTAAATATGGTGACAAATCACCTCAATGTATTGGTGAACAACTTTAGTAAAGTAAGAAACAAATTTCGGGTCTTGTAATCTAGGAAACTAAATTTCCAAACTGACTGATAGAAACAAGAGTATCTACGGTAAATGAGAAACAAGATTTGAAACCTGTTGAGCTCAAAGCTAGTTTATGGAAAATTGTTCCAATCATCAGATGTATAAGGTTGTCAGCAGAGAACTCATTCTCATTAAGTCCTAACAAAAAGAGGGCATGATTCCTACCATACAGAGCAACATAAACTCAGCGTATTACACTGCCTTTTTGACAAACTGATCAATGAAGATTGCAAATTCAAACAGTAGTAAAGATTTGACTCTGCACAAAACAAACTTGAAATATCCTGAAATCTTAATGTGTATATGAAAATATATTTTCTCTAATTTGACAAAAATAAAAAAAAATTTAAACATGTTATGAAAATTTAAGTAAACTAACAAAAATCAAAAATAAATTTCTATGAACAATATTAAAAGATAAACTACATTATTTTTGTTTTCCTTATCAAAAATATTTTATGATATTGTCATATAAAAGAGCTGGTAGAAAAATATGCAGAGAAAAATAATAGGAAAAAGGTGTTACAGAATTGCATTACTCTAAATGTGGTGTTTGTGGAATTTGACAGTTTTGTGAATTTTTTTTATTTGTTTTTATTTCTTTCCTCATTCTAAAAAATAAGAACTTCATTAGAAATTTTATTCCTCTTCAAAATTACTTTTTTCATGTGTAGTTTGAGTTGTTTTACCCAAAGACCTCTGAATTTTGTAAGCTTCAGGTCTCAAAATACCTGCATGTACTCCAATTGATTAGCTTTCTGCTCTTTCATTTGCACATGCATGGGGTTATTCTTTGGCCAGCCTTTCATGTACAATTTAAGTATTCTTACCAGACTAATATAATCGGAACCATATCAAAAGAATGGCTAGAATATGAAAGAAAAAAATTGGAAAGGACATCTACTAGAGTAGGGTCAGGAAAATAATAGAGGGTAAAAATTATTGAGAAATTCATGAATTTAATAGTTTCAAACAACTTTTGAGAAATCAAATAGGAGAATAAATCAAAGTGGCCTTTGGAAATGACATTATACACTACACATTGTAATACAAAGTGGGAACATTTGTGAGGACAGTGAGATAGTAGAAGCTGTATTGTAGTAACTTGACAAACAAAGGAATTTGGGAAAGAGGTAGAACTTTATTTAAAGTGATTTGGCAGTAAGATGTAGGATAAAAATAAAATAGATAATGAAAAATAACACTAAAAAAAGATTATTTATTTATTTATTTATTTATTTATTTATTTATTTATTTCAGACAGAGTCTTGCTCTGTCACCAGCTTGGAATGCAGTGGCATGATCTCGGCTCACTGCAACCTCCGCCTCCCAGGTTCAAGCCATTCTCCTGCCTCAGCCTCCTGAGTAGCTGGGATTACAGGCACCCACCACCATGCCAGGCTAATTTTTTGTATTTTAGTAGAGACGGGGTTTCACCATGTTGGCCAGGATGGTCTCAATCTCCTGACCTTGTGATCCACCCACCTTGGCCTCCCAAAGTGCTGGGATTACAGGTGTGAGCCACTGCACCCAGGCAATTTTTGTTGTTTCTAAAAGTAGTTTTGTGTTGGAATGTGCAATTGGGTCCATAGTTAGGATAATTTCACCCTATACCTTCCCTTCCCTTTAGAGCATGGCTTCACGTTTTCACCTCGTTTTCTCAATCAGATGCCCTCAAACATGGCTCCAGTACTTTTTATTCTATTAGCATAACTCTGTCAAGGTCATTCATAGTATTGATCTTTCTAAATTTGGAGGAAACTTTTTCAGACTTTTTTTCACTCTGCCATAGCATTGTGTTACTTCACTCTCTGATTTCAAAAATCATTTCATTCTTTGCTTCTTATAACACCACAATGTCCTGATTTTCCTCCCACTTAGACATTTTTGTAGGCTCCTCATCCTCTAACCAGTCACTGAATTTTAGAGTTGTAGGCGCCTCTGAATCAGGTCCCCTTCCCTTGTATGATTCTGTATCTCTACACACATTCTAATAACCGTAGTTTTCACCCAAATATGAACAGCTCCCGTATTCATGTCTCTTGGAAAAAACTCTTCACCCTGCTATACTTGCCTGCTTGACATTTAGAAAACTCAAATGGAACTCCTGATCCTTAAACTTCTAATCAAATAAGCTTTTTTTTTTGTTTCTAAAATTATAGTTAGTCCCATCCAAAAACCCAACCTATGAAATCTATGTAAGCCAGAAATTCAGTGTCATTGTGATGTCTCTCTTCCCTTATCCTTCCATATCCAATCCATCAACAAATTCTAGTCATATTTTTCCTATATATATCCTAACATTGTGTACATCTTTCTATATCTATTTTTACCTCTCAAGTCTAAGCCTCAGTCATCTTCATATTCATGAACCACCACCCTAACTTTTTTCTCTGCCTTTAATGGGGTGAGTAGATATTTTGAAAAGTAAATCTTATTGCGATGGAATCTTGTATAACATTTTAAAGCTTTGCTATTGCTCATAGAATAAAAACCAGAATACTTCACATAGCAAAAACTTCATGTAAGGATCTGCCCTTAAACCTGAAGTGTGCTGTTGGACCATACACATCCTTGGATTGTGTGCTGAAGCCACAGGAACTGTACTCAGTGTCTCAAAATTGCTTTGCTCCTACCATCGAAATTTACACATTATTCTACTTCTGCCTGGAATGTTTTTTCTTCAATGTGTAACTGCTACTGAATCAGATCTCAACTCAAGTCTAATTTCATTATTAATATGATATTATATAGTTTTATAGTTACATGTATAGTTATATATGTAGTTTATAATTGTGTGTATATATACGTAGCTTTATATATTAGTAGGAATAGATCCTAAATGTATAGATAGAAATAGATCCATAAATTAATGTATAGTAAATCATTTTATACCTTTATAAAAATAGCTGGGATAAAAATTGTGACTACCGTTTTAAGAAATTTTGCTAGAAACTCCGCACCCATTCCAACAATACAGAAAGTATTTAAAGAGAGATGAGTAAAATCTTAATAACAGTTTTAGAAAGGCAGTATCACTTCTCCTTTGGCTGGGAAAGTCAGCTAATATACTCTCCAGAGACTAAGTTGTAAGGTGTACTAGGCGGATCATCACTGAAAACATATTTCTGGGGCCTAGGACTATTCAATTGCTGAAAAATATAGTAGTGCCAACCTTATATTTTCAGTATGTATGAGAAATAGTACACATAATGTCCATAGTTTGTTGATGGACAGACTTTCTTTTCCACATGTTCTATCTTCTTTGAGTGAATGTAATCTAGTTTGTGTGCAGCAAGAGCTCAGGAAAAAATGAATTTAGCAAATTTCCTGCAAACTGACCAAGTTCAATCACATAAGCCACAATACCATGTAAATGAAATGAAAATGTGGTTCCTGAATGTTTCTTATGTAAGGTGACGTCCCCCACTGTGGAACAGAATAGTCTGTATGGATTAATAAATAATTAATTTATTTGTACTGCTTTCTACTTATTAAAAGATGAACACAACAATTCTACAGTATTAGAAAATTTCCCAAGTTCTTTCTTCTCATTTACATTGCTGGACTTCTACTTATACACATTGTCCTCACTGCATAAAAACCTTTTAAAGTTCACCAAAGGTTGTAGAAATTCCTCTGCAGTGCAGACAAGGCAAACAAAATCCATGTAAAGATTCTCATTACAGGGTAGACTCTCAAAAATATTTTCTGGTACTACTTGACAGCATTGGAAATACCAGGCCACTTTTTAATGCAATAAATAGACTCTAATATGCAATGCATATACTTGGACACATTCTGGAGACATTTAGGCAATAAGAAATTTGATTTAACAGAGTAGAAGGCAGAAGAGGTCAATGGAACTAGCTGACCAATATTAATCACAGACTTGTTAAAACTGTTCTCAAGAAACAAATACAAGTAATAATTCATACAAGGAGGATTAGACACATAAGCTGTATGTACCAAATGTTAGCATGTTATTCTCAAATTTTCTAAATTCAACAAATGCTTCCTAGAGTGAATTTATTATAAACCTATTCTTCTAAGTTTAGCAGCTTATAAAGAGAATTTTTACTAAGCAAGAAATACCTGTAATTTGTTTAAGTTGCCTATATTAATTAAGAAAATTGGCTGCAAAGGCACTCTTAAAGTCTATTCTTCATGATACACAAAACAATCTTACCTACATAGTTTATCTTTGAAAAATGAGTTTAGATATTTTCCCATACCCCTGCAATTAACATATTGGAAAATACTCACAAAATACTGTCCATGCGTGACTAATGTATTTCACAGCCTGATTACTCTGTTGCTTTTAAACTTTGATTTATTGAGTTATGGAAATATTTCTTCTTAAATACATTTTACTTATTAATTTGATATCACTAAGCATAGGCCATCTGGTGGCCTATAGTGGGTGCATTTTTAGACTAATGCAGAACTTCTCCAAGAGGGAATTTAATGGATAAGATTTTAATTAAAAAAATTTCCTGACATTACGGCATATTGATTTTTTGCTCTAAAATAATCTTAAAGAAAACTAGCATTAGAATTACGTTTGATTTAAAATTTGAACCTGATAACCTTTGGTAGAATTATGTCAGTTCACACCATCATTATTTTCTACACACACACAAAAAGAAAAGTAAATATATTCCACCATTATTCCATCATTATTCTCCTTCTCCTGTAACTTCATGTTATGAATGACTCGGTCCAGTGTTATTCGGCTTCCCCGTATTTGTTCACTAGCAATTAAGGATTCTTTGATCTTCGAGGCTGCTATTGTATAATTGATCAAAGGTTTTGAACCTTAAGGTAGAGCATAAGAGATTGGATTCTGAAATGTCAGTTCATCCACTCTAACTCTGACCAAATAAGTTTCTAGACAGATTATTAAATACATAAAAAAGAAAAAAAGTTTGTAGAATTAAGTATTACTAGATCATAAACACACAAAGGTTTTTAATTGCTTTTCACAAATGACAGTTTAAGCATATATGCCTGGATTTCTTAAATATTTTACTTAAATGGATTTTTCTGACAATATTCATATAACTAACCATGTTTCTTTCATTATTGAAATTAATAACAATGCCAAAAATGTCACACTAATTTTATCTGCTGGCCTGAAATTAAATCATGCTTGTTGAATTTGGAAGGGTTTGGGCATTATGAATAATGCATAGTATTTCATGTCAGAAGAGTTCGGACACAGGTCATTCCAAAAGCTTGGAAATTCAGTGTTAGCCTTCGCTCTCTTTACAAGCTGAGAGTAGCTGTTAAAAAAAAAAAAAAAAAAAAAAAAAGGGAACTTGCAAAGTAAATGTCATTCTGACCTCAAAATACTCTCAGAGTGTGTTTGAAGATACAGCAGTGAAACTGACCACGATAGCAACGATCTATTGCTAAGGCCACCACCAAGGGAACATTGATCCCATAGCCTCACCCAAGCTTCATTAAGTTATAGTGAAAGCTACTCCTGAAGCCATTGTATATATGGTAGGCTTCAAAAACCTCATTGTCTCAGAGTTAGGGCTAATGTTAGAGTTGGGAGAGATAGACACAAAATATCCTTTTGTTTTCCTTGGGTTCCTTAGGTTTCTTTGCTAACTTCCTTATATATCATACATTCAACAGCTCATACTTTTTCAGTACAATTTTCAAGATTCAATCAATGTTGTTGAAGTGTGAAAGCTTATCACCAAGTTCCAACAGCATTTAATGCCTTGGCAAAAGACTTTTTGGCTTTTATTTTTGTAGCGATATCAAAATGGCATGGAGTAAATACTTCCATTTCATAGGACTTATATGGATATAAAAATCACAATAATTTTGATCTATAATTAAATTAAATTTCTCTGTAATCTTATTTTTCCTGGTGAAGTTTCTCAGGATATTTATTCTATGTATGTTTTAATAAGCCAGTTATTTTAGGTAGAATCATTGAGAGAAGAATAAAAACAAGTGTGTTATCTTTAGAAAATGAAATGATAAAACTTAGCTCTGATCCACTGAGGCTTTTAAAGTATAAATAAATAATAGAATATGAGGTGGGGAGAGTTTTGGTTCCATTTACTAGCATACTTTTTGAATACACATTATTGAGCTGCTGATTCCTCTATGGTTCTCTTTTTTTCAGCAGTTCATTTCATTACTTTAACTTTTCTATAATTTTTTTCTTTTCTATGGCAACAAATTTTACTAATTTTATGTAGCATATTTTGTACCGTAAAGAATGCATATCTGAAAGGTTGGAAACACAGTCACAGTCCTGATAAAAAATTGAGGTATTATTTTGAATGCCAGTTGGTCCATTTGCAGGCATTCTGCACAATTTAGACGTCATCATTCATTTAGTCTTCTCACACAGGGCTGATACCACGTTATTATCCATCGTAAAGATCTTTTACAAATCCAAAAATAAGTCCTGACTTAGTGAATAACTGTCTCCCACCACATATTCCCAGAAACGGTACAGTAGTTGCTTTCACGTGGTTGATACATGCCACATAGTAGCTCTCCGAAAACGATACCAGTTTAATGAACATTTTATTTATGTTTTCAATTTTATTCTACATCTTGCTATCAGTTCACTACTTCTTACTATTGGTTCAGCATAGCTTACAGTGCTAGAAAAAAAATTCTCTCTTCTTGCTCCCTCTTTCATCTAAAGTGAGAAGGAAAATTAACTTTTCCAGTACTGTATTCTATGAATTCTTACCACTTCCCAATTTTAACACTTGTCCAAAACATATCTTGATGAATATTTATAGAATGATGGTAACATTTGTTAATTTTCACTTTATTGTGATTTGCCTTTAAATAAAATATGAGCAAAACACAGAAGATACAGTATCCTGGCATAGTAATAATACACATTCACACGCACCCTTTTTCCTCATACACTGGCATGGTATTAAAGGCCATAGAGTAAGAAAAATCGTATTTGAAAATGTGAAATAGTTGGCATTGTTTTATTTTGCAGATAGCACTCTTGATTTTTTTCAAATGACATTTAAAAGCCATTCTTAGAAGATAAATACATCTTAATTATAAATTATAATATGTTTATAGCTACCATGTGAAAGACAATGTAGCTATTTAAGTTTTTTTATTCTTTTAACATCTGTACTTCACTTAGAAATCCACTGATTCAAAAATAAGCATACATTACTTTTAAAGGGTAAAAATTAATGAACAAATTTCTAAATAAATGCATCGATTCATTTTTTACAGATAGTGTATATCAATGACAAAACTCCTAGAGTGCTATTATTCTTACTATGTCAGTTTGGCACAGATTTAAAGCAAAATGACACTCTCATCTTCTCTACGCAACACTCCTCTCCTTGTGACTTTGAGAGAAGAAAGGGTTTGTTCCGGTTTGCTGATTTCCTTTTCTTTCTCATTTAAGGGAATGATATTCGCATGTTTCCAGTTTGCCTGCAGAACACACATGTATGTTAACTGTCTCCAGACTCTGTTCCAACAATGTCCAGGAGTCTGTGGTTTGTTTGTTTCAGATGTTAGAGTCCTGAGCTAGCCTCACTTAGATGGCTACAAATTGAAAGAATGCATATTGTTCTGATAAGGTTTTATCTCCTAAATACATAATTTCATCCTGTTGGCCTACACTTTCTGAGCATTGCTTAACCGTCATCCTTTCATTTGGCAAACATTCTTAAGCACTTGGTGTATGTCAGGCACGGCTCTGAGTACTAAAGACACAAAGTCAAATATAACATCATACCTACACCAGGAACTCACCAGCCTAGTGTGGAATAAAGAAAATAAATCAGTGGTTGCGTTAATGTAACTAATGTTAGGTCATTACAGTGCAGCAATTGAGGACAAAGGCATCTGATTTCATTCCTTTATGATATTAAAGCTCCCTTTTGAAAACACCGAAGAGCCTCTGGTAAGGGTGACATATTAAACTGTTGTCAACTCATAACAACCCAGTTGCAAGTAGATTAACGGATCATCTGTGGACACAGTTTAAAGCAGTGTTGATAGGGAAGAGGAATGTGAAGATTTCATGGGCTCAGACTATGGGGACTGGCTAGGGGGTAAACATCCAGTGAAGGTACACATTATGGATATCCTGAGGGCAGGAAGCCTGCAAAGGCGTATCAGAAATGTGGGGAAATCCACTTTAGTTACTTTGGCTCAGGTCTCTTTTTCTCATGTAAAACTCACATCGAAACATTTGTTCTTGAAAGAGCAAGGATTACAAAGTCTTGTCTGTGCATCTAGTGGAATAGCTGTTTACACAGTGCAATCAGATTTCTTGCCTATGTGGAAAAGAGCTGTGACCTTTCATAGCAGCTATATTAGGGTCTTTATTAGATCAGTGTGCAGCTAGTGGCTCATCAATCTGTGGGCTGTGCAAAGGTGATATTAAAGCAGGTAGAGCACCAGCCAGGGTCTATCTAAAGATAGGAGCTTGTTGCATCATCAATGTTTCTCATGCAATAAAGCAATTATTTTAGCTGGTCCCAGTAGAGTGCAAAGCATCTAAAGGTCCTGGATGCAGCTGGGAGAAGGCTTTAGATAGCTCAGCCTAAAGACATCAACAAAGGAAAACAATGATGCAAACACTAAACCGAGAACTCTCTTCAGTTCACAGTTGGAAATACATAAATTACATGGCCATATAATGTGTTAATGATAAATTCAGAGTAGACACATTTCTCGATGTGCAATAACTGTAACTTTCAAGGCCACAAATGAACCCCTGTGGAAAAAAACCTTGACATTTTTCTGGCAGAGAGAAAGGACGCAAAGAATCTCGAATAAGAAAAACTCAAACTCTTTATTTCATAAGTAAATACGAAACAGTCCTGCTGGTTATCACCTTTTAAAAATAGACTTGAGCAATGAGGACAAATATATTTTCTGAATACTGCTAAAATGAGCTTTGGCAAACTTTTTGAAGGAGTTTATTTTCTATGGAAGTGATCTCCAAAGGGAATGTTTTAGAAAGTTTGGAGAGAGCCAAGAGAATAGTCAATCAAATCTTCGCCCCAGATTTTCAGGAGTTCTATTCCTTCAGGCGGTCCAGTCTCTGGACATGTATAGTTTTAAACATCATCATAATAAATTGACATGGAAGCAGAAGGGATTGAAAGCTTACACTGAGGAGGAATTTATGAGCTCTGACTTTAGTAAAGACCTTCATCTGGAAATATGCCATTCTTTCCTTAAGATTCAAGTTCCGCCAAGAGTTTTAAACTTAAACTTGAATGGTACAGAAAACAAACATGTAAAAGAAATGCATCAAAACAAATCCTAGTGTCTAAAGTTATTGCCAGCTTTTTGTTTGGTTTAACATTGGTCTAGTATATTTGATATTTGATTTTGCTCAAAAATGCATTTCCACATGTATTTTGAATGATTGCCCTAATGAAACTCAAGTCCACTATTTATTGTTTGCCAACTATATACACATCATACGAAACATAGAATAGCATCTTTCTAAGTTTCACAAAAGTACTGCAAGATATTATTATCCCCATGTATCATTAGAAAAAACTGAGGTTCCCTGAAATTTTGAAGTATTAAGCTGCTGGCAAGGACAGAATTCCAATCAAGGTCTGCCAAATTGTGAAGTCTAGACTTTTTATACCAGCCTATCCTACCTTGTGCCAGAGAATGCTCTTAATATTCATTACATATGAAATTGCTTTGAGTGCTTAATAAAGTCCATGAGGAAGATGTGAATTTATCTCCGATGCTGAAACCAAGGTAAAAAGATGTATTGCAAAGTATCAAACAACTCAACTAGTTAATAACATAGTTTGTACTGTAACATAAATTAGTGATATTCCAAAGATCATATTCACTGTATATAGTATGTATCCCCTAAGAAATAAATATTAACAAACTAATTGAAGTAAGCGCATTCTTCAAAGTTTTTCAGACATGATACATTTGAATGGAACAATAATATGATATCTACTTGGTGGCTCCTTTTTATTTATTTCTCTGGATGACCTACTCATGTATCTTTCTGAGGAGAGAGCAGATGTGATTTATTCTGTCCACATTCAGTCATGAGTGGTTGACTCTTATCTTGCATCTGAAAATCTCCTCTCTCCCTATGTCACAGCCGTATGATTGCCATGGTCCTATCCCTGTCCAGGGGAGGACAGTGACACTTATTTGCCCAACATAGACTCTCAGAGGAGCAGATGTAAACACACAAAAACCTCATGATGATCCTCAAGCAAGGGAAGTTGAAGAAACAGATTTCCTAATTCTAAAATATTCAGCCTGAAATATGCGTGTAGGCCTTTGTTTAGGACAGTACCCATTTACACTTAAAACTGTTACTGGCAAGATAGAGACTGGTAGCCTGCTTTTTCTACTTGTCCAATGATACATTGGGAAACCTGTTGTGTGTGTATATATGTGTGTGTGGTGTGTGTGTGTGTGTGTTGGGATGTGGGGTGGGATTAGTGATTTACAGCTTTGGTAAATCTCACAGTGTAAATATGCCCTTCGTGTTCAATTTCAAGCAACCAATGTGACTTCACCGAACGTGGAGTTAAGGGATGTGCTCACTTGGCTCTCCCGAACTAGTAGGAGCCTGCAGGAGCAGCTCTAGCACCCCCCGTGTTCCTCTATGGTCTTGGGGTTCAGCCTGTGTTTCCAATTTCACCTGACTCCTCCAGTGCTTTCTCTTTGGCTATGCCTTCAGTGCCGACTTCTGTTCACCTTCAGAACTTTTCCACTTACTGAACTCTGTCCACCTTGCTGCTTCTCAGGCCTGGAGATTTCCCCTCATCCTTCTGAACAAATGTTGCTTCCAAGCGAAGTATTTCTTCTTTAAACAGCCCTACATTCTGTGGTGCCAAATTTCTCCCTGTCCCTCTACATTTCTATCTGTTGAATTAAACTTTTTGTTTTCTTCATAACATTTAGGGAAATGAGAAAATGTCCAATTTTATTTATTAATTTTGTTATTATTACTGCTTTTCTCTAATACAACGTGAGTTTCAGAAAATAGAGACTGATCGACCTTATTGACTCCTGTTTGTTTAGTGTTTAATAGAGTTTTTGGCACATAGTAGGTATTCAGTAAATATGTGTTAAATGAATAAGCAAATATTTGTTAAATGAATAAAAAACACAGGTTGTTTACAACAGTTTCAGTAACTGTATTGAGTTTAATAAGAAAATGTTGGACCAGGACATAATTTTTAAAGGAGTAATTGTCTATGATTTCACCTGCTTACTTGTACAGAGGCAGCTTAGGGATAAAAGAAATGTCTAGGAGGAATTATTATTAATCTTAAATTCAAAAAGAGGTTTGAGGACAATCTGCTTTCTATTCGTTGGCTTAAATTAGGGTTAAAAATTATTTTAAGGAACCCCATATTTGTGTATTAATTTAATCATGTTAAAGTTATTCATAGAAATAGTTGCAAATATATAAAAATGTCTTCCTTTATCTAATAGACAAATAGAAGTAAAGACACACTATTTGTAGATAGAATGATTATTTTCAGTTTTATTTCACAACCAGTATTTTCCCCATCATAAATGGTGGGGTAAGGAGTAAACCTTGAAGGTGTGTCCTGAGAGAATGATGTAAAACTGCAACTTTTGTGTTCTCTGAAACACAGTAGGGCACTGCCTTATATCTGTTATCCCTCTTCCCTAGATTCTTTCATGCATCCTTATTCTGGGTCCTGAAACTGCATTTTCCAAAACTGTATTAGCAGTTAAAGTGTGCCCAGGCTCTTTTGCTACAGAACATTTTATTTTAAAAACTAACGTATTACTAAATAAAACTGTTGGACAATAAGGCTCAAAATAAGGTTGAGCAATGTTCCAGGTCAAAATGAATAATTTCAAGATTTCGCTTTGGGTACCCTCTTCTCCAGTTACCATCAGTTTCTGTTCTCGGAATCTTTTTGCTTGCTTCAAGGACAGGGCCCATCTCCATTCCTCTGTTTGCATTCCCAGTGGACTATTGTTCCATTTACTGCATTCTCTACCATGAATTCCAGAAGGATAATAGGCATTAATCATTTATTTTAGAACGTATTTGGTTAAATAAAGATATGTATTAATTTAAATAATAGTTACATAGTTTGGTTCTTTATTATAGTGTGCAAGTCATTAAGGTAGGGGAGAAAGGACTGAAATACAAATAGGTGAATGCTACTCACAAGATTCTTGTCTCGGCCGGGCATGGTGGCTCATGCCTGTAATCCCAGCACTTTGGGCGACCTGTGCAGGTGGATCACTTGAGCTCAGGAGTTCGAGATCAGCCTAACATGGTGAAACGCTGTCTCTGCTAAAAACACAAAATGTAGCCGAGTGTGGTGGTGGGTGCCTGTAATCCCAGCTACTCAGGAGGCTGAGGCAGGAGAATCGCTTGAACCCGCGAGTTGGAGGTCGCAGTGAGCTGAGATCCAGCCACTGTACTCCAGTCTGGGCTACAGAGTGAAACTCCATCTCAAAAGAAAAAAAATAAAAAATAAAAAAGATGTTTGTCTCCAATATGGAGTATAAGACTAGTCAAAACATGAATAAATACAAATTTGAGTCTATGTAAGCTAATAAATTGAGCTTCAAAAGTATACACAATAAAATTTGGACATAGATCATATTGATCATATTGTCTGCAATTTACAAAGCGGAAATGGAAGTTTGGAAAAAAGTAGTTTGCTGAAGATTTATGTAGCTATCTCCAGAATTTTGAATGTAAGATTATTGATTTCCAAGACTCCTGTGCTTCTTTCTATAGAATATGTGACTTGATGATTCACAAGAGAGTAATAAGCAAATTCTTTGGGAAAACTAGTGATACCAACACCTTAGGTGGTAGATGAAAGGAGATTGTTTAGTGTAATATGCGACTGAGTTGATCAAAATTTAAGGAATTTGAATGGATTGGTGTGGGAGCTACTTGACTAACAAATAATTACGTTTCAGTAAACCTTAGAAAACAAGTCAGAGAGTATGCAGATATGCCTGCCTTTGTACCAGTAATAGCAACAGGGGTAGTATGAGGAGTGCTTTTAGTTGTGATACTGTTAGTACTGGTAGTATTATACAGCAGTAGTAAGAAGGCTACTGTGTACAAGACTGTGCTAAGTGTCTGACTAAACCTTTGTTATTCAATTTGGGCCTAATGATCACCTCTTACAGTGACAAGTGTGATTGTTAATTTTATGAGTAGGTTGGCTAGGCAACGACACCCAGTTGTTTGACCAAGCATCAATGTAGATATTGCTATGAAGGTATTTCTTTGAAAAAGATGTCATTAATATTTAAATCAGTAGTAGACAGTCTTGAATAAAGACTGTCATTTAAATCAGCAGGGTTTGCATAGAGCAAATGATCCTTCACAATGCACATGGGCTGTTTTCAATCATTTGAAAACCTTAAGAACAAAGACTGAGATTTACTGAAGAGGAAGGAATTCTGTCTCCTGACAGCCTTTAAACTCAATACTGAACACCGGATCCTGCTGGAATTTCTAGCCTGCACATCGGCCTCATGGATTTCAGACCGTCCAGCACCCATAGTCTGGTAAGTCCTTAAACTCTCTCTCTACATATTTGTGTGCCTGTGTGGGCGCATAAATGCACACATGCACCCGTTGTTGGTTCTGTTTCTCTGGAGAACTCTAATACAATTTTATTATCTGTGGTTGAAGATCCAAAACAAATATGTGCTGTATTGATCTTCATTTTGTTAGTTTATCTGTGAAGAGAGTACTTGAATTGTAAGAATCAACCAAACAAACTATGCAGTATGTGGATACTACTCAAAAGTGAACAGTCACACACAACAGCCTCTTTCTGGGAAGTCACTGAAAGACGAAGTTGAAGAGAGTTTCTCTCTCTAAGCAGAAATTTGAGCGGTGTGCCTAGTTATTCATTTTGCTTGGAAGGAGAAATGGCTAGATACGCAATTATATGATTTGTAGGCTGTGACCTGTAAGGTCTGGGACTTGGACGGAACATGACTGGTAAAATGATGACAAAGAAGCCTGGGAAATAGGTATGTGGCTAGAGTTCTCTCTGAATGCACAAAATGCATGAAAGTATTTGTGCCCCATAAGAATGCTCACAAAACAGTGACCTCAGCAGAGGAAGATTTTAATACTCAAGTGGATAGGATGATACAATTTTTTGATGCCAGTCAGCCTCTATCCCTAGACACCCTGGTTATTACCTAACGGGGTCATGAACAAAGTAGTCATGGTGGCAGGAATTGAGGTTATGCATGGGCTCAGCAATGTGGACTTCTATTCACCACGGTTGACCTGGCTGCAGCCACTGCTGAGTGTCCACTCTACCAGCAGCAGAGAAAAACACTGAGCCTCCAATATGGCAATACTCCCAGAATTGATCAGCTAGCAACCTGGTGGCCGGTTGATTACATTGAACTATTTCCATCACAGAAGCGGTAGCATTTTGTTCTTACTGAAATAGACACTTTGGATATAGATTTGACAACTGTATACTTGATGCTTCTACCAAGGCTATCGTCTGTGGTATTGAAGAAATGGGCATTATCTGTCATCATATCTTAGTATTCCAGACAACGTTGCTTCTGATCAAAGAACTGACTTCACATGAAATGAAGTGCAACAGGGAGGCCAAGGGAGGCTGTGCTTCTGAAACGGACTAGTCTTGTTGTTTACCATCCTGAAGCAGCTGGCTTAATAAAAAGCTGGAGGGGCCATTAGAAGACTCAATTACAGTGCCAGCTAGGTGACAATGCTTTGTAAGCCTGGGGCAAGGTTCTTCAGGAAGCTATATATGCTCTAAATTAATGTCTAATATAGCTAGAATTCACAGGTCCAGGAATCAAGGGGTGGAAATGGAAGTTGCATTAGCCTGTATCACTCCTAGTGATCCACTAGCTAAATTTTTGCCTCCTGCCTGCATGCCCTTGTGCTCTGCTGGACTAGTCATCTTAGTTCCAAAAGGAAATAGGCAGATGGACTCTCAGGTGAGTGGTGCAGCTGTGCTTGCTAGTGAGACTGGGAGGGAGACAAATTTATTTTGTTGATTCTCCATATACAGGGGCTCTCTTAATAGATAAACTAACAAATTGAAGACCAGAATGCCGTCTGATGCATATTTTTTACTTGAATCTTCAACAACAGATAGTAAAATTTTATTAGAGTTCTCCAGGGAAACAGAGCCAATAGGATGGATGGATGCAAATGCGCGCACACACGCACACAATGAGAGAGAGATTTTTAAGGGACTCGCCTAGGCAACTGTGAAGACTGGCAAGTCTGAAATCTCTGGGGCAGGCCAGCAGGCTGGAAATCTCAGCAGGAGTCAGTGTTGTAGTTTTGAGTCTAAAGACAGTCAGGAGGTAGAATTCCTTCCATTTTGGAAAATCTCAGGCTTTGTTCAACCGATTGTGTGAGGCCCACTCACACTATGCGGGATAATTTTCACTCAAAATCTATTGATTTAAATGTCAGCGACTCTAAAATATATTTTAACAGCGACATCTAGACCCACGGTGTTTGAGTAAACTCTGGACACCATAGCCTGGCCAAGTTAACACATAACATTAACCATCACAACAACTATATATTTTATATCCCTTGACTAGATGTGATCACCGAGATTCCAAATAACACATAGCTTTCTAAAATCATATAACTTATAAATGGCAGAACCAGGATTAAAATCCTTTTGCTTCTGAATAAAAGTCTGTTATACCACAAATAGCTTCCTTATATGAACTAATCTTATAGAGTATTACAAGATAGTATTAAAGATACTAGTAAGTATCCTGAGGGATCAATTTAAGTCAGTTATTTTCCCCATTGTATTGTGTAATTGATTATGGAACACTTGAGTCTATATATTGCTATAGCACGTCCAGAGTCCTCAAATCTACAGCAATCACTATCCATGTTTGTTCTGATGAAGACTGATCTTAATATTGATGCCTTGTGTATAAAAGCATAATAAGAAACAAACAAAAATAACTATGGGTTGGGTGTTGAGGGTAAATAAGTGATTGAACTGTATGAAACATAGAAGGCTAAAGAATGTTGGAATGAAAAAGAAAAAAAATTCTATTGGCTTTGATTTATCATTTTGAAGAAGAAAATTGGTTCTCTTTCTTATTTTTTTTTTTTCTGTTTCAGCAGCACAAACTGTTATATGTGAAAATATTAAGAAATAAATGTTTGTAGACATGTTTAGTTATTTTTTAAAAATAATTACACACATATCTTTCAAAACATTTAACCCTGGATAGTTCTTCACAGTATCATCATTTTGCTATATTTATGACCTACCTATTTTCTTAAAGGCAATCTTTACTTCTTATGTAAATGTAAACTTTGCTTTGTTTTGTTTGCTTTTCTTTACAGTTTGATATGTTGTCTGAGTTCTATGTGCTCTATGATAACATTTATATATATATATATTGGATTGCTCCCTTGGCTTTACTTTTGACTTATAAATTATTCACCAAAATTTCGTTTCCAGGTTGTTCTTTGAAGATGCTCTACTGTGAATAACTAAGTTGAAATTTCATGGCAGAAGGAATGATTCTCTTTCTCATGCATTTGATATAGACAACTTTAAAGGTGTGGTTTTTATCCTTTGGAATGTGCTTTGACCCCATGATATGTGGCATTGAATTATGAAGACATACAGGTTATATGAACATCTTTCTTTGAAAGTTGCTATACTTTGTGTTACTTTTTCACAATTTATAGTATAAAAATTTAGTGATTTTTTAAATCAAATTATAGTTTTGTAATTAAAAAGCAAATGTTATCAATTTTCAAATATTCTATAATAATATATTTTAGCCAATTTCTAAAATATCATCATTAAACAATCAGTTGATGTGTATGCACAAAAAAGAATCACTATACTGTTTAAGAATTAGAAGTATCACTAGCAAGCTGGAATTTCAAATTGAATATTTCAATTTTATTTCTCAGTATTATTTCTGAACTCTTCATTTACCTTCTGTGACTCTAGATTTTATCCTTCATATGGTTAAACAGAGAAAATAGTAATTTATAAGTTACTAATGGGGTGGAAACAGCGTATGGTTCTTTCCAATTTTCCTTTCTTCAAAGAAATAGCAAAGTTACCTTAAATTCCTTCTTATTTTGACAGGCATGTATGTTCCAATGTGCTCAATTACATGGTAACAAATTCTAATATGCACACACACAAAAATCACCTTGCAGCTTTGTGCATATATGCACTGCAAAAGAGATGAGAGTTGTTTAATGGAATGTTTTGCAGCAATGCTTTTAAAGATGTAAACTAAATAATACAGGCTTTGTAGAAGGGGTCAGGTTTGACATCTATTGGGCACAAATTATTGATAAATTGTAGAAGTGAGCATGTTATTAGAGATTTACATCAGGAGATTATAGTGGTCAGCCAATCTTAAAGGCAGCAGTACCCTGGAGATCATGAGTCCCCAGCAAACGGGCACAACCAGCTGTCAGTGTGATTTGACAGAGCAGAAAGAGATTCCAGAAAGAGTCACAAAGTACTTGAGTTTAACTTGAAGAAGTATGGACACCAAGGGAACTATTTCAGGAACCTGCAGGGTATGCTAAGTTTGTCTTTTGCCTGAGGTAGTCACCAATTATGTATGCTATAAATGCAAGCTAGTCTCTCTGCTAAAGGATAAGGTTAAAGGCCCCAGGAACATCTCTCTATGTGCTGAGGCTTTTAAAAGGCTAAAAGGCTAAAACTGTGTCAAGAAAGAATAAGAGAAATAATGCAAGAATAAAACCAGAGAGAAAAAACTGCCAAGGAAAAGAGACAATATCAATGAAAATAATATGTGAGAGAAAGAAAAATTAACAGAGAAAAAAGAAAAAGGAAGGAAAACTATGATTTGTAAACAATTGCAAACCATATCTAATAAAGAGTGAATTGAGAAAATTTGAAGCAGCAGAATTTGATGTTTCAGCTAATAAAGATACTAACAAAGACAAGCAAGTACATGGGACTTTCATTCACTCATTTATTCTAGTAACTCAAGTATCACTAAATGTTGTACTATGTGATACTTCCCAGCTCAGGAATATGGAGTTTTGACTTGTACATATGACATAACAAATGGCATGAGCTTTACTTGGAAAGAATACGTGCAACATGGGGGAGACAGTCAACCCATTTAACCTCAAACTTTTAATAGATTCTGCTGATCTAAAGCCTTTCTTTAGTGATTTTTATAATTCTGTGCAGAAAAATGCTGTGTGTTATGTATGGCAAGTGCTTGGCTCTCTTATTTTTATTGGAAGGTATAGATCCAGGGAGCAGAAATAGGAAAGAGAAATTGAATATTTATTATGTTAAAGATAGTAGGACGATAAATTTTAATAGTAGAAAACTTACTCTATATAAAAAGTGGCAGAAGTCTTCTCTGCTTCCTCATCTTTAGATGTGTGATCTGCAGCAAATATACTTATTATATTTTAGATTTCCTGTTTACATATAGAATGTAATAATCCCTATGTTATAGTCCTTTTGCTTTTCTTAGAGTATGGAGTAAGTTGTAATTACTGTTGTAATCACAAATGACCAAAACAGGGCTCCCAAATATCTATTTGTATTAGCCCGGGCGCGGTGGCTCACGCCTGTAATCCCAGAACTTTGGGAGGTCGAGGAAGGTGGATCGCCTGAGGACAGGAGTTCGAGACCAGCCTGACCAACACAGAGAAACTCTATCTCTACTAAAAATACAAAATTAGCCAGGCGTGGTGGCAGGTGCCTGTAATCCCAGCTGAGGAGGCTGAGGTAGGAGAATCACTTGCACCCGGGAAGCAGAGGTTGCTGTGAGCTGAGACCGCACCATTCCACTGCAGCCAGGGCAACAAGAGCGAAACTACATCTCAAAAAAAAAAAAAAAGAAAAAAAAGAAAAGAAAAGAAAAAAAAAAAGTAACAGAAAATAATGAGGTGGGAGAAATAATCAACTGATAAATCATGTTAAGATAAATTATAAAGGAGGAAGAAATATAGGTAAATTACTCAAATTAGATATTTTAGAAGAAATCAGGTATTTCAAGTGAAGTGAAAGAGATTCTGGTGCTACACAATGATACAGTTTGGGTATTTATCTCTGCCCAGATCTCATGTTGAACTGGAATCCCCAATGGTGGCGTTAGGGTCTGGTGGGAGGTATTTGGATCATGAGGATGGATCCCCCATGGCTTAGTGCTACCTTCATGGTAGGGAGTTCTTGAGAGAACCTGGTGATTTAAAAGTGTGTGGCACCTTTCACCTCTCCTCTTACTCCAGCTTTCACCATGCTATGTGCCTGTTCCCCCTTTGCCTTCTTTCATGACTGGTAGTATCCTGAGGCCTCCCCACAAGCAGATGCTGCTATGCTTCCTGTAAAGCCTGCAGAACCATGAGCCAATTAAACCTCTTTTCTTGTAAATTACCCAGTCTCAGGTAGTTCTTCACAGTAGTTCAAGAACAGCCTAATGCACATGATTGTTAATAGGGAATAATAGGAATAAGTGCTAAGGATAGTACTTGTGACCTTACCCATAGTTTGTATATAAAGTAATGCACATATTAGCTTAAATAGAAAACGTTGAAACTTCCAATTTGCAGTCCAGCATGTAAAGAGCTTAGAAGTTCCCATTCGATCCTAACAAGAAGTAAAAAGCTGAACAAACTAAGAAATCAAAAACTTTGCTTAGATCCCTAAGAGAAGTGAGATCACAGGGCCAATCACTTCCCTCCAAATTAGAGATACCCTCAAGCAAATAGAGAGAATCACAAGTTACTACAGCAGAAACCCATGTGCAGAAATCACCACAGAAATCAGTACCAGGTTAGGAAACCTGAAATGTAATCAATGAATTGCTAGAGGCTCAGTGTGCTCAAGCCTGAGGCAGTCATAAGGATGTCCCCACCCTTGGTGAGTGTAATCTCCAGAAGCTTGACTTTGTACTCATGGTAAATATCAGAAAAAAATTATTTCACTCTTCTTACAGGGAAGGGGAAAAATAACCATTCTGAAATATGCTAGACATTCTTTTCTTCCTAACAAGTTCTTCACTAAGAAAAAACTATATAACTAGAGCCTCACCTGCTGGAGTTTTACCAGAGCCTAATCTACTTGGAGAAAGGGAAATATACAACTCCTGTTGACTCTAGGCTTCCATGTGGAAAAGAGAAATACTCAACCGCAGCCCATTTTAGCTATTCTGTCTCACTTAAAAGGGGGCAGAAAAGCACGTGTGAAACTCACAGTCCACAGGCCCAGGCTTATTAAAAGACAAAGACCCAATTGTAGGATCATAGAATGCTTCCCCTCCCCCAACACCTAACTTCTACATCGTAAAAATTCCATTTACAGAAGCTCCTTTTACACAGAATATCATACCTGGCTATCAAGAATAAATTACAAGGCATATTAATGGGAAAAAAAAACACAGTTTGAACAAATAGAGCAAAATCAGAACCAGACTCAGATATGGCAAGAGTGTGGGAATTAGACTAAGAATTTAAAGCAACTCTAATTTACATGCTAGAGGCAAATTCTTCCCTGGTCCTTCCTCATAATGGCTCCTAAGGAGGCAGAGATTGTGAAAACAAGTGGTATTTATTAATTATGATATTGTACTTTGGATCTGAATTTGCTACACCTTTCTTTATAGTAAGACACCAAGAAATAAAGATGTTTTAGTTCATTGTTAGATAGGAAGAACATTTTAACAGGTGTACTTTATTTGAAAAACGGATCAAACTCAAATACATACGGCAGACTAGATGTGTTCATAAATAAACTTATGACATAAAAATATGCTAAGGGCTCTAATAATAAAAGTGGACAGCATAAAATAACATATGGGAAATGTAAGCAGAGAGATGGAAATTCCTAAAGAACCAAAAAGAAACACTGGAGATTTAAAATGCTGTAACGGAAATGAAGAATGCCTCTTGATCAGCTTATTAGTTGATATGGTTCAGGAAAAAAAATTGCTGAGCTTGAAAATATCTCTATGGAAATCCCCAAAACTGAAAAACAACACCACCAACAAAAAAGTAGATTATCCAAGAACCGTGGGACAACTACAAAAGTAAATTGTATTTCATGCGAAAACCAGAAGAAGAAAGAAAAAGAAATCTTTGAAGCAATAATTACAGCGTTTCCTTTAATGTTGAACACTGAACTACAGATTCAGCAAGCTCAGAGAACATCAAGCAGCATCATGCCAAAAAACAAAGAAAAGAAACCAGCACATCTAGGCACATAATTTCAGCTATAGAAAATTAAAGATACAGCAAGAGCACATAACAGTTTCCAACGTGTATATTTCTAATAGCAGAACATCAAAATACAAGAAGCAAAAACTGACAGAACAGCAAGAAGAAATAGATGAATCTACTATTATACTATTGTAGTTTTAGACTTCAGTGACCCTCTGTCAGAAATTGACAGATTCAGCAGGCAGAAAATTAGTAAGGATATCGTTGAATCCAGCAACACTATAAATTAACTGGATATCATGGACATCTATAGACTGTTTCTTCCGATAATAGCAGATTGCACAACTCAAGCTCACATGGAAACTTCATCAAGATAGACCACTTTCTGGATGATAGAACACACCTTAACAAATTAGAATAAAATAAACTCAGTCAATGTCTGCTCTCAGGTGACAATGTAATTAAACTAGAAACCAATAATGGAAAGATAACTTAGAAAGCCCAAAATATTTGAAGATTACACACGTACTAATGAAAGACACATGGAGTAAATGTCTTCTGATAAATTAAAAAATATTTTAAACTAAATGAAAATAAAAATACAAACTGTCAAAATGTGTGGGATGCAGAAAAAGCAGTGATTAGAAGGAAATATATAAAATTGCATATATTAGAAAAGAGGAAGTTCTAAAATCAATCATCAAAGCTTCCTCTTTAAGAACTGAAAAGCAGAGCCAATTAAATCCAAAGTAAGCAGAATAAAAGAAATAATAAAAATAAGAAAGCCAGCTGTAGTGGCATGCAGTTGTAGTCTCATCTACTCAGGAGGCTGAGGTGGGAAGATCGCTTTAGCTAAGAGTCAAATCTAGCATGGGCAATATAGCAAGACCCTGTTTCTTAAAAAGAGAGAGAGAGAGAGAAGAAACCAATGAAACTAACAACAGAAAATCAATACAGAAAATGAAAAAAGTGTAAACCCATAGCCAGGCTAACTAAGAAAATAAGAGAAAAGACACAAATCCAGTAATATCAAAAATAAACATGAAATAGCAATACAAATACCATGGACATAAAAAAAGTTTGTTAACAACTCTATGCCCACAGATCTGATAACCTGCATGTAACGAGCCAACTCCTGGAAAGTCACAATTTATTAAAGGTCACACAAGAAGAAATAGACTATCTGAGTAGGACATTTTTATTGAAGAATTGAATCAATAATTAGTAACACTCCTAAAGAGAGCACAAGACCCAGATGGATTCACTGGTGAAATCTACCAAACATTTAAGGAAGACAGTTTATCAGTTATTTACAATCTCTTTCAGAAGACAGAGGCAAAAGAAGTATTTTTAACTCATTATATAAGGCCAACATTACCCTAATACACAAAACAGACAAAGACAATACAAGAAAACTAAAAACCAACATATTTTATAAACATAAATGCACAAATCCTCAACAAAAATATTAGCAAATTGAGTCCAACAATGTATAAAAAGAATTATGAATCATAACCAAGGAGGATTTATCTTACTGATGAAAGGAGGATTTAACACGTGAAAATCAATTAATCCATCATGTTAATAACCTAAATGTAAAGAAAATCAGATAAACAAATCAATAGATGCAGAAAAAGTATTTGAAAAAATCCAACCCCGTTTAATGATAAAAACTCTCAGTAAACTCGGAATGGGGGAAAATTCCTCAACTTGATAAAAGACATCTATAAAAATACCTACAGCTGACATAGTACTTAATGTTGAGAAACTTAAAGCTTTCCCAATAAGACCAAGAAAAAAGCAATAATACACCCTCTTACTACTGCTTTTCAATATCTTATTGGAAGTCCTAATTAATGCAATGACAAGAAAAGAAAATAAAAGGTATACATATTATGAAGGAGGAAATATAACTGTCTTTGTTTGCAGATGACATAATCATCTATGTAGAAAGTTGAAAAGAATTGACAAAATTCTTCCTGGAACTAATAAGCAATTATAGCAAGGTGGTAGGACACAAAGTTAGTATACAAAAGTCAACCACTATCCTATATAGCTGCAATGAACAAGTCAAATTTGAAATTAAAAACAGAACACTACTTATGCTAGCAATGAAAAAAATGAAATACGTAGATGTAAATCTAACAATATACGCATACAAAATCTGTATAAGCAAAACTACAAAATCTGATGAAAGAAATCAAAGTAGAACCAAATAAATGGAGAGAATTCCATGTTTATGGATAGGAAGACTCAATATATTCAAGACGTTAATTTTTTTCAACTGTATCAATAGATTCCATGCATCCCCAATCAAAACCCAGGCAAGTTATTTTGTACATATAAACACACTGATTCTAATGTTTATAGGGAGATGTAAGATACCCAGACAGAAGCGACAACACAATATTGAAAGAGGAAAAAAAGGTGAAGGATTGACACTATCTGACTTCAAAATGTATTACAAACTGCCGTAATTAAGACAGTGCAGTATTGTCAAAAGAGCAGACAAACAGATCAGTAGAACAGAATAAAGAGCCCAGAAACAGACCTAATAAATATAGTCAACTGATCTTCAACAAAGGAACAAAAACAACGTAATGGAGCAAAGGTAGTCTTTTAAACAATTGATGCTGGAACAAATGAACATCCTCATGCAGGAAAAAAGAAAAAAAGAATTTAAAAATATACGTTCCATTTGACAAAATTAACTCAAAATGAATCTTAGACCTAAATGGAGAATGCAAAACTGTAAAACTAAAAGTATATGAGACAATCTAGATGACTTTGAATTGGTGACGAATTTCTAGATATATCATCAAAGGCATCATTCATTAAAAAGTAATTGATAAGCTGGATTTAATTAAAATGAGAAATTTCTGCTCTGTGAAAGATACTGTCAAAAAAATGAAGAAACAAGCTGCAGACTAGGGGTAAATACTTGGAAACAAACAAACAAACAAAATATTAGGACTGTTATCCAAATTATACAAGTAAGTCCTAAAGCTCAACAACAAGAAAACAAACAATTCCATGAAAATGTGAGCTAAAGACCCTAACACAACTCACCAAAGAAGATACAGGTTGAAAATCTTTAATCCAAATATCGAAAATACAAAATGCTCCAAAATTCAAAACTTTTTGAGTGCTGGCATGACACCAACACTGGAAAAAGTCACACCTGACCTCATGTGACAGATTGCAGTCAAAACACTGGTGCACAACGTATAGTTTATTTGGCATTCCCAAGGGAAGAACAACCCTACCAGCTCTCTTTAGCTTCTTATGTCTTTGTGTGCATGCTTAGATTTCCTGACAAAAAGCACGCAAAATCACACCCACAAAGAGTGATAACTCATGTTTGTCCAGGCCCAAACATCTCAAAGGCATGTTTCCCACAATACCCCACGTGGGCCCAAAGCCTACATACATTACTCATTATGTTTTTTTTTTTCTTATTCTATTATGTAAAGGTATTTTTGAAAATGTTGAAAAAGACCTGCAGATACCCCAGTGAGTAACAGTGATAAGAAAACAAAGGAAGCATTTATTTTTATCTATGCCACAAAATTTCTAGCTATTGGAGAAAACTGGACAGTGTTGTAAGTGAAAAATATCTTACAGAAGAGTTTGATATTTGAATGGCCACCATATATGACCTGAAGAATCAGAAGGAAAAACCGTTGAAGTTCTATGCTGAAAATGATGAACAGAAATTCATTAAAATAGAAAAACACCGCATAAAGATAAAAATGAGGATCTTGATTGTGTATTGAGAGTGTATATCCATCAGCACTGAACACAGGCCAGCTGATGGTATGCTGATCATACAAGAATCATATATCATAATGGACTGAGAACCGAAGAGAATTAGAAGTATTTAACAGGCTGATTGTAGAAATGTAAGAAAAGGCATGACATCAGTTTTTTGAAGATTTGTGGTGATAACGGATCTGCTAAACATGAAGCAGTGGAGAAATTTATGAGTTTGCCAAAATCATCACTGAAGAAAATCTGACATTAGAATAAGTCTGTAGTGCTGATAAATCATCACCATTTTGGTGTTATTGCCCCAGAAAGACATTGATTACAGCTTATAAAATGGCCCTTGCAGGAATTAAGGATGCCAAGTGCATAATGACTGTCTTTGGATGTGCTAATGTAGTAGGAATAAATGGATGTAGACTTGCTTTGATTTGCAAAAGTTTGCATTCTTACTATTTTCAAGGAGTGAATTTCATACCAGGTCTTTATTATGTTAACAAAAAGGCATGGATTACCAAGGACATCTTTTCCGATTGGTTTCCCAAACATTTTCTACCAGTGGCTTATGCTCACTTCAAATAAAATGAACTGTATGGAAACTGTGAGATGTTATTACTCCTTAACAATTCTTCTGCTCATTCTCCAGCTGAAATTATCAAAAATAACACTTATGGCATGTATGAGGTTGGTGCAAAACTAATTGCAGTTTTTGCCAATACTTTCCCTCAACTGTAACTTCATTAATTTAGCCATGTGACCAGGGTATTCTTACATCATTGAGGAGTAATTATATATATATATACACACACACACACACTTTTCTGAATAAAATGCTAGCTACTCTGAACAGAGGTGTATTTGTGGAAAGTTTTCCAAATAAATTTAGCATAAAATATTCTGTATATATTTTTGCCAACACTTGGAACACAGTGACTGAAGACGGTAGTGTATGCCTGACTCAATGTCTGACCTGCAATTATGTTCAAGGTTGATGATAAATTGGTGATTTTGAAGAATTCTATATGTCAAAAGAAAAAAATATGACCCTACACATGCAAAAATATACCTTCAGAGTCTTGTCAGCAAGCTGGAATAAGTAAATATTGGAAATGTTTTAACATTGATAATGAGGCTCCAGTTGTCCATTTATCGAAACATAGCCAAATATCGTTCTGAATTAAAATGATCACGACATTAGTGTCGATGATGATGACATTGTTAACACTGCAGAAAAAGTGCCTTTAGACATGATAACAATGTGACAGGCTTATTGAAGGACTGGAACCGTGTATATTTATAACAGAGTAAGAAACCATGTCAGTGCATAAAATCAGAGTTCTAAGACAAAAGTCATTGCAGATGAATCTACAGCAAACGCTTTTCAAAAGCCATCCAGCTGAATGCCTCTTCTTCCGTAGAGAACCCAATTTCTGTTTCCTTAACTGCTTCTGATGTTTCTTCTTCTCACCTAAGGAAAAAACACAGTGTACAGCAAACTTAATAAAAACACAGCATCATAGTGTGTCTGGAATTTATTCCTTCTATTGGGTTCTTGGTCTTGCTGACTTCAAGAGTGAAGCTGCCGAGTTTCGTGGTAAGTGTTACAGCTCTTAAAGATGGCGTCTCCGGAGTTTGTTCCTTCCCATACATTCTGAGTTGCTTCCTTCTGGTGGGTTCTTGGTCTCACTGACTCCAGGAGTGAAGCCGCAGACCTTCGTGGGGAGTGTTACAGCTTTTAAAGGTGTTGTGGACCCAAAGAGTGAGAAGCAGAAAGATTTATTGTGAAGAGTGAAAAAAACAAGCTTCCACAACGTGGAAGGAAACCCAAACAGGTTGCACTGTTGGCACAGGTGCCCAGTTTTTATTCCCTTATTTGGCCCCACCCACATCCTGCTGATTGGTCTATTTTACAGAGTGCTGATTCGTCCATTTTAAAGAGTGCTGATTGGTCCATTTTACAGAATGCTGATTGGTGTGTTTACAATCCTTTAGCTAGACACAGAGCACTGACTGGTGCATTTTTACAGAGGGCTGATTGGTGCATTTATGATCCTTTAGCTAGACATACAGTGCTGATTGGTGTGTTTGTAATACTCCAGCTAGACAGAAAAGTTCTCCAAGTCCCCACTTGACCCAGAAGCCCAGCTGGCTTCAACTCTCAATAGGTGGAGACTGAAAACCTGTCATTGTTTGTGGTTGTTATTTAACAGCTGATAAAGGTATACAGTGCTGATTAATTAACCTGAACATATTTTTTTCACTGTATGCTACTGTAAATATGGATGTTATTATATGTTTATTTAAAACCATAGAATGTACAACCCTAAGACTGAACCCTAACATAAAGTATGGACTTTAGGTGATAATGATGTGTTAATGAAGGTTCATTGGATGTAACAAATGTACCACTGTGGTGGGGGATGTCAATAATAGGGAAAGCTATGTATGTGTAGGGGCAGGAAGCATATGACAGACCTCTTTATGTCCTGCTCAATTTTGCTGTGAACCTAAAACTGCTCTAAAAATAAAGTCTATTTAAAATAAGAAATGCCATGCATTCCAATAAAAAGAAGTGAGTATAATTTTTAGGTATGGGTATGGGAATTGTAGTAAACCAATGGGAGGAAATAAGTCAAAATAATTTCGTAGAAAAAATTTCAAGAGTAGCAATTTGTATCTGCTCATCATTAAACAAGAGGTTGGGATCAAGTAGCAATTAGTGACTTTAGTTAATTTTTTTTTTAATGTAATGTTCTAAAAAACAGCATCTTAGAGCATTCATATAAAAAGAAAAACTGTTTTCTATTCTAACTTTGATTATAAAGTACATGCATCATATAGTAAAGGTGGGATGTTTCTGTCTAGGCAAAAACAAAATATCTCATTGTGGTTAATAATCATATGACTTGAAGTCTATTTTATCTGATATACACACAGTTACTCCTACTGCTTTTTGACTTTCATTTGTGTAAAATATCTTTCTCCATACCTTCACTCTCGTTCTGTGTGTCTTTACAATGAAGTGAGTTTCTTGTAGGCAGCATACAGTTGGATCTTTTTCTTAAAATCCATTCAGTCAGTCTGTCTTTTAAATGGAAAACCTAGTCCATTTATATTAAATGTTATTATTGATAGGCAAGCATTTACTACTGCCATTTTGTTATTTTTTTGGTAGTTTTGTAACTCTTTCTTAACATCTTTGTTTTTGATTAAGTGATTTTCTCCTGTAGTATGTTTCAATTCCTTTATTTTATTTTCTTTCTTTTTTTTTTTCTTTTTTTTAGCATATCCATTATGTGTTTTTCCTTTGTAGTTACCAGGAGGCTCACAAAAAACATCTCAGAGTTATAAAAAGTTATTTTAAACAGAAAATAACTTTGATCACAAAGAATGAAAAGAAACAAATGCTGAATTCAGCAAAAGCAATGCTAAGCAAAAGGACCAAAGCCAGAGGCATCACATTGCCTGACTTCAAAGTATAAGGCTACAATAATTAAAACAAAATGGTACTCTGGTACAAAAACAGACAAATAGACCATAGACCAACAGAATAGGCAACCCAGAAACAAAGCCATACACCTACAGCCATATGATTTTCAATGAAGTCAATAAAAATAAGCAATGAAGAAAGGACCACCTACTAAATAAATAGTGCTGGGATAGCTGACTAGTTATATGCAGAAAGACGTAACTGAATTCCTCCCTTTTACCATATACAAATATTAACTCGAGATGGATTAAAGATTTAAATGTGAGCTCTCAAACTATAAGAATCCTAGGAGAAAACCTCTGGACATCGGCCTTGGGAAAAAATTTATAACTAAGTGCTCAAAAGCAATTGCAACGCAAACAACAATTGATATGTGGGACCTAATTAAACTAAAGAGATTCTCCACAGAAAAAGAAACTACCAACAAAATAAACAGACAACATGCAGAATGGGATAAAAATTCACCAAGTATGCATCCAGTAAAGATCTAATATCCAGAATCTATAAAGAAGTTAAACAATTCAACAAGGAAAAAAAGCAATAACCTCATTAAAAAGTGGACCAACAACATGAACAGACACTTTTAATAAGAAGACATACAAGTGACCAACAAACATAAAAATATGTTCAACATCACTAATCTTCAGAGAAATGCAAATCAAAACTGCAATAAGTAATTACCTTACACAAGTCAGAATGGCTATTATTAAGAAATCAAAAACAACAGATGTTGGTGAGGCTGTAGAGAAAAGGGAACATTTATAAACTGTTGGTGGGAGTGAAATTACTTCAGCCACTGTGGAAAGCATTATTTTTCAAAGCACTTAAAAGAGAACTACCATTTGACCCAGTAACCCCATTACTGTGTATATATCCAAAGGAAAAAGAATCACAAAAAGTCACATGCACTCATATGTTCATTGCAGCGCTATTCACAATAGCAAAGACATGAAATCAATTTAGGATTCATCAAAGGTGGATTGGATAAAGAAAATGTGGTACATACACAGCATGGAATAATAAGCAGCCATAAAATAGAAAAAATTCATGTCCCTTGCAGCAACATGGATAGAACCGAAGGCCATTATCCTAAGTGAAATAACCTAGGAACAGAAAATCAAATACCACATGTTCTCACTTATAAGTAGCGCCTAAACATTGGGTAAATATGGACATAAAGATGGCAAAAACAGAGACTGGGGACAACTAGGGAAAGAGAGAGAAGAGGACAAGTGTTGAAAAATTAACTCTTGGGTACTATGCTCACTACCTGGGTGACTGGATTAATTATACCCCAATCTTCAGCATCATGCAACATACAGATGTAACAAACCTGCACTTGTATTCTGTAAATCTAAAATAAAATTTGAAATTATTTTTTAATGAAAAGCAAAGAATAAACTTAAAAAACTCTATACTTTAACTCCATCCTCCAACTTTTTGATGTTTTTTAATCTCAATTTATGTATTTTTATATTCACCTATATCTTAACAAATCGTTCTAGGTAATTTTTGATACATTTGCATTGTGTGCTAATACTAGAGGTATGGTGGTTTACACACCACTGTTACAGCAATAAAGCATTCAGAATTTGTCTGTGTACTTACTTTTACCAGTAGGCTTTATACCTTAGATGATTTTCTGTGTTGCATGTTAACATCCTTTTCTTTCTGACTGAAGGACTCTCTGTAGCATTTATTATAAGACAGATCAGGTGGTGATGAATTACCTTAGCTTCCATTTGTCTGGAAAAGTATCTCTTCTTCATGTTTGAAGGATAGTTTTGTTGGATAATTTATTCTCAGTTAGCAATTTTTTCTTCAGCAGTTTGAATGTATCATCCACTCACTCATTCCCTGTATGGTTTCTGAGAATTCTGCTGCCAGACAAATGAGCTCCTTTATATGTTATTTGCTTCTTTTCCATTGATGCCTTTGAATATTTTTTTGACCTGATATTTGAGAGTTTGATTATTATATGCCTTGGGGTAGTATTACAGAGGCTGAATTGGTTTGGTAATCTTTGGCCTTCCTGTACTTGAATATTTATATCTTTCTCTAGGTGTGAAAGTTTTCTGGTTTTTTTTAAATAAACTTTCTACCACTTTCTTTTTTTTCAAATCCCTAAGTTCAATGACTCTTAGATTTGTTCTTTTAAGGTGACTTTCTAGATTTTGTAGATATTTTTAATTCATTTTCATTATTATTTTTCTTTTTTCTCCTTTGACTGCATATTTTCAAATGTTCTTCCTCTGAAGTCACAAAATCTTTCTTCTGTTTGATTGGTTCTGTTGTTGAGACCCCTTGATACATTTTTTATTTCAGTCAATGTATTTCTTAGTTCTAGGATTTCTGTTTGCTTTTTATTTTGTTAATCTCTGATAAACTTCCAAATTGCTTGTTTGCCTTATCTTGGATTTTGCTGAGTTTCCTCAATACTCTTATTTTAAATTATTGATCTGAAAGCTCTTGTCACCATCTTGCTGGAATCAAACACTAGTTTCCTACTTTGTCCATTTGGGAAGGTTCCTAGTTTGCTGTCATCATTTCTTACGGATGTAAGTCTACTTTTTTGCATTGAATGATTAGTTATTTATTCCACGATTTGCTTCTTGGGCTGGTTTGGTTTCTCTAACATACGTGTGTTTAAATATTCTGTGCAGTTTGCATATTGATCCCTTTAGCTCTAGGTCACTCCCTCTTTTTGCCACTAGGTGGCAACTTAACCCAGTATTGCCACAGCTCTAGCAAAAATTTGAAGGCCTGCCTGTTCCAAATGAGTGGGGTCCCAAAGGGCATGTTCCAGCTGTGTGGGGAGACTGGCTAGGGGTTCTTTTCCAGATGGCCCATAGAGCGTGCCTCTCACAGAATAATGCTGCTTAACCACCTCTCTGATTTGACATTTTATTTGACTGAGTTTCATCTCCTGGGGCTACTAGCCCTACCTCCACTCTCTGTCTCCAACTGCCCTCTCCCTCGGGCACTCACAAGTCTTCCCACAGATTGAGGTGGGAATGGTTTTCCTGTGTATGGAACAAAATGACTGGGAAATGGGCTGTCTGCATCAATCTCTCTTCATCCAGTATGGAAATTGTGAATCCAGGAGACTTTTCTGAATGGTGCCTTACTGTTGGTGGGAGAGGCACTGCAAATAGAGAAGTCCATTTCTTCTATCTTCTGCTCATGGTTTTTCACTTCTCTGTGGCTCCAGGATTCATCTCAGACTAAATTATGAGTTCTGGGATATTGTTGGTGATAATCTTTGCACTGGATAATTGTTGTTGGTTTTCTGTTGGGGATAGTGAAGCTATATTGATTTTATTCCACCATTTTGGCAATGTGATTATTTCCTGATAAATGATAGCATATAATAAATCATATAGTTTATTGGTATATATATCAAACAAGTCATGAATTGAATTTTAATTTGAGTTAGAAAATAATTTGGACATAATGAGTAATTTGAGTTTATCAGATATTTCAGTACTAATTTGGTCCTTATTTAAAATATTAATGCATGTTGTAAATAACAATATATGTTCCACAGAGTATCTTATTTGCAGGTATGCAATGGTAAACAAGATATGACTACTCTCTGACATCATACAGTTACAAATCTAGGTAATTGTTATGAAAAATTCTATGATAGGAAAAGTCTGAACTATTATGTAAGTCCATAAGAAGATCAACTCTCTGAAAAAATAGAAATTATAGAAAGCACCAGAATGTGCAGGCTGCTATCTAGCCAGGGTGGACTTGGGACAGGCATCCAGATAAGGCTCTCTAGGCAACTTACTCACCCTAAGAGAAGCAGCATCATCTCTGAAAAAGGGGTAGCTCTTGTGTTTTGTCTGCTCAGAGGGCACATTCTTCTGTTTTAAATGATACAAAAGCAGTATTAATGCTTGGTATAGCATTATCTAAACTATGTCTTAATCTATATGCATAAATATTCTTCTCATAATAAAAAGATTGAATTGCACGAGAAAGATTATTAAAAAGTTGCATGAGGCTAAGTGCAGTGTCTCACTCCTGTAATCTCAATATTTTAGGAGTTAAAGATAACAGAGTCAATAGGGGCCAGAAGTTTGAGACCAGCCTGGGCAACATAGCAAGACAAAAAAATTAAATTAGTCAGGTGTGGTGGTGCACATGTATAGTTGTAGCTACTTGGGAGACTGAGGTAGGATTGGTTGAGCCTAGAAGTTCAAGGGTGCAGTGAGCTGCTATGATAGTGTCGCTGCCTTCCAGCCTGGGTGACAGAATGAGACCCTGTCTCTAAAAAAAATAAAAAATGTTTTAAAGTTGCATGAATATATATAATTTTATAAAGAAGAATAAATTTCTGGATGTGCTACACTTAATAGAAAACACTAAAAACAAAGAAAGTGCTTTCACAAGTATGTAATAAGAAGCAGTAGAAGGTAACTAGAAAAATCCTAAAGAGGAAAAAATCAGAAGCAGAAAAAGGAAATGTAAAATGTTTCTTGGATGTGGGTAATATTTTTATATTAACAGATGATAGAGAAAAAGCAGAACTTTTCAATGTCTCAGTCTCTGTTTTTTATAGTCATTTTTAACTGTAAAAATGCTTATCATTAACATGTATAATATTAAGAGATTGTTGAAAGCCTAGATAAGTCAACATAGAGTAAAAATAACGTAGCTACTTTCAGTATGTTCAAATTGCTATAAGCAGATGAATCGCATTCTAGATCCCAGAGGATTTCTGTAGTCGGAATCAAAGTTTCATTGTTAATAAATGTTGTGAAATATTGATAAATTAATTCGTGGCCATGGTATTTTGATGTAAATCATAGTAGATTTCAGAAGCTACACAGACTAACAAGTTTGATGTTGATTCCAAGGAAAACCACAGAAATATTTGTAGCATAGAGTTAAACAGTGGGACTCTCCATGTAGACACATGCGGGCTTGATTTCTGGCCTTACAATTTAATAGTTCTGTGTCATGATGAAAATTAGCTCTGCTTTCTAAAGTTTGTTTACCTCATATGCAAAGTGTGTATAATTTTCTACTTAATGAGTTTGTTTAAAAGTTTTTAGAACTAACACCAGTATATTTCTCAGAATAAAATTAGCACTCAGAACATGATTTTGTACATAATAATATTATAGATGACAAAATTAAGGTTTCACTAGCAGTAATGGCCAAAATTAGCACAGATAGATTTTTTCTGGTAGTATGTTGAAGAAAAAAGTGCTTAGATTACGTTCTATCTACTGTAACATTTTAATCAAATACTTGAACTTAGAAATGGGATGCTAATCAAAACATTAAATGATTAAATGTTAGAAACCATGGTTAATATGACTTTTAAAAATTGGTAATTTAAGATATCTCAAAAACAAAACAAAAAAAATAGGCAAGGGAAAATATAAATTGTTTTACCTGTAAGTATGAATCTCTGTATTTGATAAAAAGAACTGATGATGCTGGCCAGGTGCAGTGGCTCATGCCTGTAATCCCAGCACTTCAGGAGGCCGAAGTGAGCAGATCACCTGAAGTGAAGAGTTCAAGACCAACCTGACCAACATGGAGAAAATCCATCTCTACTAAAAGTACAAAATTAGCCAGGTGTAATGGTACATGTCTGTAATCCCAGCTACTTGGGAGGCTGAGGTAGGAGAATCGCTTGGACCTGGGAGGTGGAGATTTCGGTGAGCCGAGACTGTACCATTGCCTGGGCAACAAGAGCAAAACTCCATCTCAAACAAACAAACCAAAAGAATTGATTATGCAATAAAGAATAGTGAAAGTTATGTTAAGAAGAGCAGTAATGTTTAGTTTGTTAGATGCTCAGTATGATTTGACAGTATAATGTAGTTCTAGTATAACTTGCATAAGCAAATGAAAATGAGTTAAATAATAATAGTTACAATATTGTATTGAAAAGAGCACTATTTCAAAAACCTCCTTTAATAAAGGATAGGGTGAGAAGAATGCATAGTACAATGTCTAGCATGGAGTAGACACTTAATCAAAACTTCTTGTCAGCCAGGCATGATGGCTTATGCCTGTAACCTCAGCATTTGAGAGGCTGTAGTGAGAGGATTGTTTGAGCCCAGGAGATCTAGAATAGCCTGGGCAACATAGTGAGACAGCCCCATCTCTAAAAGAAAACAAATTATAAAAAATAAACAGAAAAAAAACCTTGTTTCCTTCTATTTATCTGTAGAAGGTAAAGATTAAATATATATATGGGCTTAGGAAATAACAATTCTTAACTAGCAAGGTATCATACAGTGAGGAGGACGTATGGCTTGACAGACTAACTTGATTTCTACTTGTAATTCTTTTTTTTTTTTTTAATTATACATTAAGTTCTAGGATACATGTGCAGAACGTGCAGGGTTGTTTCATAGGTACACACGTGCCATGGTGGTTTGCTGCACCCATCAACCTGTCATCTACATTAGGTATTTCTCCTAATGCTATCCCTCCCCTAGAACCCCACCCCCTGACAGGCCCCAGTATGTGATGTTTCCCTCCTTGTGTCCATATGTTCTCATTGTTCAATTCCCACTTATGACTGAGAACATGTGGCGTTTGGTTTTCTGTTCCTGTGTTAGTTTGCTGAGAATGATGGTTTCCAGCTTCATCCATGTCCCTGCAAAGGACATGAACTCATCCTTTTTTATGGTTGTATAGTATTCCATGGTGTACATGGATGGGCCACATTTTCTTTATCTTTATCCAGTCTATCACTGATGGGCATTTGTGTTGGTTCCAAGTCTTTGCTATTGTGAATAGTGCCACGATAAACATACCTGTGCATGTGTCTTTATAGTAGAATGATTTATAATTCTTTGGGTATATACCCAGTAATGGATTTGCTGGGTGAAATGGTATTTCTGGTTCTAGATCCTTAAGGAATTGCCACTCCCATTAATAGTGTAAAAGCACTCCTATTTCTATACATCCTCTCCAGCATTTGTTGTTTCCTGACTTTTTAATGATGGTCATTCTAACTACAGTGAGCGGTATCTCATTGTGGTTTTGATTTTCACTTCTCTTAGGACCAGTGATGATAAAGTTTTTGTCATATGTTTGTTGACCATATAAATATATTCTTTTGAGAAGTATCTGTTAATATATTATGTCCACTTTTTGATGGGGTTATTTGTTTTTTTCTTGTACATTTGTTTAAGTTACTTGTAGATTCTGGATATTAGCCCTTTATCAGATGGATAGATTACAAAATTTTTCTCCTGTTCTGTAGGTTGTCTGTTCACTCTGAAGATAGTTTCCTTTGCTGCGCAGAAGTTCTTTAGTTTAATTAGATCCCATTTGTCAATGTTGGCTTTTGTTGCCATGGCTTTTGGTGTTTTAGTCCTGAAGTCTTTGCCCATGCCTACGTCCTGAATGGTATTGCCTAGGTTTTCTTCTAGGGTTTTTATGGTTTTAGGTCTTACATCACAGTCTTTAATCCATCTTCAGTTAACTTTTGTACATGGTGTAAGGAAGGGGTCTAGTTTCAGTTTTCTGCATATGGCTAGCCAGTTTTCCCAACAACATTTATTAAATAGGGAATCTTTTCCTCATTGATTGCTTGTGTCAGGTTTGTCAAACATAAGATGGCTGTAGATGTGTAGCGTTATTTCTGAGGCCTCTTTTCTGTCCCATTGGTCTATATCTCTGTTTTGGTACCAGTACCGTGCTATTTTGGTTACTGTAGCCTTGCAGTATAGTTTGAATCCAGGTAGCATGATGCCTCCAGCTTCGTTTTTTTGGCTTAGGATTGTCTTGCCTATATGGGCTCTTTTTTGGTTCCATATGAAATTCAAAGTAGTTTTTTTTTCTAATTAGGTGAAGAAAGTCAATGATAGCTTGATGGGGATAGCATTGAATCTATAAATTACTTTGGTCAATATGGCCATTTTCACGATATTGATTATTCCTATCCATAAGCATGGAATGTTTTTCCATTTGTTTCTGTCCTTTCTTATTTCCTTGAGTATTGGTTTGTAGCTCTCCTTGAAGAGGTCTTTCACATCCCCTATAAGTTGTATTTCTAGGTCTTTCATTCTCTTTATAGCAATTGTGAATGGGAGTTTGCTCATAATTTGGCTTTCCATTATTGGTGTATAGGATTGCTTGTGATTTTCACACATTGATTTTGTATACTGAGACTTTGCTGAAGCTGCTTATCAGCTTAAGGAGATTTGGGGCTGGGACAATGGGGTTTTCTAAATATACAATCATATCATCTGCAAATAGAGACAATTTGACTTCCTCTCTTCCTATTTGAATAGCCTTTATTTCTATCTCTTGCCTGATTGCCCTGGCCAGAACATCCAATGCTATGTTGAATAGGAGTGGTAAGAGACAGGGCATCCTTGTCTTGTGCCGGTTTTCAAAGGGAATGCTTCCAGCTTTTGCCTATTCAGTATGATATTGGCTGTAGGTTTGTCATTAATAGCTCTTATTATTTTGAAATACTAGTAATGATGCCTAATTTTTGTTCTAATTATTAAATTAAACAGCATTTATTGACTCAAGTGTGGATTTTAAAATTTAAAATAACTACTAAAATATTAACAAGATAGTTGAGAAGAAATAATTTTTTAAATTATATACTAGATAGCAAAAAGAGAGACAGCAAAGAAAACTTGAAAGATATGAAAACAAAAACTCATTAGTAATCACAATAGATAAAAACTGATTTAACTTACTTGAAATACTGAAATTTCAGAATTAAAAAAATTAAAATTTCACTGTATAGTCTTTATAAAAGATCTACATATATCATAGTAATTCAGAAAAGCTGAACTTAAAAGGATGGATAAATTATTCCATGAATATACTGTTCTGAAAAAAGTCATAATAGTGTATTACTATCAGACAAAAGAGAAATTAATACAGAACATGTCATGATTTATAATCAGTCACTATATAGATGATATACGGGGCATCTTATTGGGAGACATAATAATCCTTCATTTTAAACCGTGAAGAATCATACCCTAAAATTATAGAAAGGAAATATTGACAGAATTTTAAAAATTGAAAAATCCCTATAGGGGGAGATTTTAAAAAATAGTAAATAGATCACAAATAATAACTATAACTTAAAATCATATTTATTGAAAAACTCAATAAATAAGCTTTATTTGGCAGACATATATAGATAGAATCCTATATCTCAAAAGAGACAATAGCATTATAAATTAATCTTAATCTTGGGGAAAATGAAGTACAAAATATGCAAATAAATCTCAGTCCTAATCCCTACTACAATATGTAGTAGTAGACAACCAGTCTATTTAGTAAACCTGGATGTGCATTTCTGTTTGTGCATATAACTGTGAGCTCTCTGAGGCATAAAGTTCTTCATATTCATTTTGTTTTCCTTGCTCTTGTTAGCATATGTCACAGATGATAACAAAATAGATACTCGATAGTATACAGTAAATGAATTAATGTGATAAAAATATGCATTCAAAGTTTGAAAAATTTTGTCAACTATGCATCTGACAAAGGTCTAATATCCAACACCTATATGGATATGAAACATAGACGAATTTTCAAGAAAAAAACAAACAACCTCATTAAAAAGTGGGCAAACAACAGGAGCAGACACTTTTCAAAAGAAGACATACAGGTGGTCACAAACATTTAAAAACTACATCAATATCACTGGATCGTTAGAGAAATGCAAATCAAAACCACAATGAGATACCATGTCATACCAGTCAGAATGGTTATTATTTACAAAGTAAAGAAATAACAGATGCTGGTGAGGTTGCACAGAAAAGGGAAGACTTACACAATGTTGGTGGGAGTGTAAATTAGTTCAACTACTGTAGAAAACAGTATGGAGATTCCCCAAAGAGCTAAAAACAGAACTGCCATTCAACCTACCACTCTCATTACTGGGTATATACCCAAAGGAATATAAATCATTCTACCATAAAGACACAGGCATGCATTTCTTCATTGCAGCACTATTCATAATAGCAAGAACATTAAATCAACCTAAATGTCCATCAATGCCAGATTGGATACAGAAAATGTTATACATGTACACCATGGAGTATACACAGCCATAAAAAAGAATGAGATCATGTCCTTTGCAAGAACATGGATGGATCTGGAGGCCATTATCCTTAGCAAACTAATGGAATAACAAAAAAACTAATACTGATAGAGGCCAGAGGCAGCCAAATTCCTAGGTCCATAAGGACGGGTCACTGGTGAAACCCAACCTACAAGCCAAAGACAGTCCTAGGTAAGCCCTCAGACAGGATAGCGAACCTGTCCTCCTGTTTGGTGTGCTTTTCTCTGATAGATCCCTACCCTTTGCCTATTTTACATATACCTGCTCTTTCCTAATTGGTTTTCTATACTGCTGTGCCCACCGTTGAGTGGTGTCTTTCCTTTAAACTTTTTTACATACTCACAAAGCAATCAGCACACATTGCCTATTCTGAGCCCCCTATTCTGAGCCCATAAAAGCCCTAGTCTCAGCCATGTTAAAGAAGTTTTACTGCCTTCAGATAGGGGGACTACCTCACATTTCCTCCCCACTGAAAGCTGTTTCATCACCCAAAAAACCTTCCCGCCGTGCTCACTGTTTGATGGTCAGCAACCTCGTTCTTCTTGGATACTGGACAGGAACTTGGGAACCGGTGCAAAAGCAAGACTTGACTGAATGGGTGGCCATCTCCTGCAGCAGGTAGCGTGACCAAGTGAGGCCCAGGTGGGACATCGCTGGCTGGGGGGTCCCAGGTTGCAAACTAACCAAAAGAAAAATCCTACATCAATACTACATGTTCTCACTTACAAGTGGGAACTAAATGATGAGAACACATGGACACAAAGAGGGGGAACAATAGACACTGGGGCCTACTTGAGAGTAAAGGGTGGGAGGAGGGAGAGGATCTGAAAAAATATCTATTGGCTACTAGTCCTGGTACTGGGTGACAAAATAATTGGTACAATAAATCCCTGTGACACAAGTTTACCTGTATAACAATCCTGCACATGTACCCTTGAACCCAAAGGTTAAAACTAATAATTTAATCAATTTTATTATTAAATCAGATCTTAAAATTGTACCTAAATGAATTTTTAAATGAATACATAGTCAAAAGCTGTGAAAGTCAAATGTACCAACCTGCCTTATTCGTTTAAAGTTGATTTTGTTAGTTTGCTTTTGTTTTTCAGGAGGTTGAACACAGGAAAGAAGAGTATTCCCCTAAATCTCCTGGGCTGTATTTTGAATATACAGAAAATAATATATTCTGTAAAGACAATTGCATTTTTATATTAGTAGCAAATATTTCATCTCTAAATTTAGTCAGTATGATTTCTGAGAAAGAGAAAAAATATTCAAGAGGATAGATGTGAGCCAAAATGTAAGAAACATTAAAAATTGTTTGCCATAATCTGACATTAATTTAAATTTAGTATTTACAAATCAGTTGTTATATATTATTACAAATTTTGTTAGCTATTATGACAAGTCCCCCTGTTTTTTTCTAACATATTTTTATTTGTATCATATTAATTTTAGTGAAAATTAAAATTTTTATTACCTCTTTGAAAGACAACTGTAATGAATGCCAGACCCAGAGTCACCAGTTGAAATTCCAGTCTAACTAATGTAGATACATTGGCTCAGCAAAGTAAACATAAAGACTAAGCCACTAGCCCAGGTATAAACGAGATAGGAGATTTAGTACAATGCTGACAGGTAGGGTCCCGGCAGTTAGCTGTAGCCTATAGATAACAGTCAGGTATCACAAATCAAGATCCAACAAGGAAAATAGATGTCTAGTGATTGACTCAGAGATTTTTAGTCTTTTGAATAATTTTTTAAGCACATAGGGGAGTGCATTGGTAAGAAGTCATCAGCTCTCTCTATGACAAAGATGCTTTTTGGAGTACTTCTTTTATTTTTTATTTTCTGTGATTATAATGTCTTTAAATGAGCTCTCTTCTTATAAGACTGATAAATGGTGCCAATGTTCTTCTATAGAACATTAAAAAATTCACATATGCATTTGAATACAATAAATTTCATAAATATATAGCTAGAATATATACCTATGGTATTCCATCTACATCTTTATAACTATTTTATAATTTGAATTCTATATAAAATATATAGAATAGATATGTTTAGCTATAAGTATAGACACAGAAGGAAAGAGACAGAGGCATGCATTTTGGAGTAAATACATACTTTCAATTGTGAAATGATAGCAAAACACATTATCATAAGTAGCATATATTATAAGGCAGTTACAGTTTAAATCAAGAGAATGAACAGATGATATATGATAGGAGATTATGACGTTTGAGTTGGGCTTTAATGGATAGTATTTTTAGAGGATATTGTAGAAATGAAGACATTTGTATTCAATATATGGCATGAAAATATGCACAAAAGTAGAAAACCTTGAGGGATATGTTAAGGAACAAAGTGAAAGCTAGTTTGACTGTCACATATGGCAAAAGTAGATTGGAGCTGATGACTAGAGAACATTGTCTGCCTAGGGAGTGTGGACACCCACAGGAGATGAAGACTGGATTAAAAATAAAAGTTCCCCATGACACTTCTAAAGTGAAAGGTTAAAAAAAGAAGAGGAGGATCTAAGTAGTTTGCATGCTTGCATTGCATTCATTTTTAGATAGGAAGGCTTTAGAGTGATCATGATAGATGACCTAGATAAGAGAATACGTTAGAACTACGCCAAGACTTTTCTGTGGCATGAGAAGAGAATTGCTAGCAAAGCGGAGCTATCATATTTCATTAAGGTGAGGAAATTAAATGATCATTATAAGGAACAACTTTGAAGATACATGACTGTTTGCACATGATGAAATGTGTATTACAGAGGAAGGAGCAGAGGAAAGCTGAGGGATGTGAGCTAGGCCTGAGCCAAAGGACAGAGATGCCTGGAAAGATTTGCATCACAGATGGCAAGTGTACAACAGGGATAAAGAACACTGGTAAAGTGAAAGGAAGAGGCAATATGAATGACACAGCCAGAGTGTGGCAGCTACTCTGATGCGTGCTTTACTGCCTTTGTCAGGACTGCTCACACCAGCTGTGCAAGTTTGGTTTTATCAACTCAATATCCAAACAAAACAAAGCAAAACAGCTTCAAAATCCTCAACCTCAGAAGCTCAGAAAGGTTAAGGTGTTTTCCAAAGTCACCCACACGGTATTGGGAGGCCAGATTCATCCCAGATCTCTTGGGAACCAGCAACGAGGTCCCTTCCATAGTGAAGTGTGGAAGTGGTTATTTTCTATGCCGAACCAATAATACAAATTTTAGCATATATTATCAGACTTTATTCAACTACTTGGAGTTAATCAACCTAAATTAAGATGGCATAATTGCTGTATAAATAGATTTGTAATATATTTTCATTTTCTCTGGTGAAGAAACACCTCCCACATTTTTGAAGGCGATATTTATCCCCCATATTTCTTTTCTTGTTGTTACTAATAACAACATTACAATGATCAGCTTATACTTTACCTGGTTTTCCTTTCCATGATGATGTAAACAATCCCAACAATCCATATTAATGTTACATTTAATTCACTAGTATTCAGCTTTGCATTTCAGTAATTATACAAAAAAAAAGATCTTTCTAAAAAATTGTAACCTATTCAATGATCATGATAAATTCAATTTGCATAATTTATTTTCATTGTGAAAATGAACACAGCATCCTTAATGCTTCACCAAAATATGAACTCCTAGAGAAGTGTTTCTTATGCTTCAGTTTGAATCAGAACCACCTGGTGGCTTTGTTGAAAAGCAAATTACTGGGCATGCCTTTAGAGTTTGATTCACTAGGGCCTGAGCAGGGCCAAAAATTTGCATTTCTAACAAGTTTACAAGACCCTATCTTGAAGACCACTGCCTTAGAGGGCCACTGTTCATAGATTTGGAATCAGTACAATCAAAAATCAATTTAAAAACTTATCTTTTTTAACCTGAGGTCTATTTTCAGCTTCTCAGCTGGGAATGAAGCTTTTTTTCTGAATAAACATAACTCAGTGCTTAGATGAGGTCTTTCAGCTGTTAACAGGATTGCCCTAATGTATTTGGATGCTGTTGTGACAGCTTACAATTTGATTGAACTGTTTGAATAGACCTTTGGGTTAAGTGGACAGCCTGCTTAACACATCAAGGGCACAACCTTTTCTGGTGAGAGCCTCCTTTCCAACAAGATTCAAATACAACCAGCAGCCAAATTTCTCATTTCTCTGTAAAACTTTACTAGCTGATCTTTATTGCAGGGATAAGCTTTCCATTCCAAATTGCAATTTTCTAGCTGTCAAAGGAGAAGTAAACTTTACTGGCATTTGGGGATTGAAGTAAAATAGAATGGGTTGCTTGTTTGCTATATTAGCCTCACCCTGTTTTTCGTGTTCATAAAATCATGATATAAATAACTTGCTAAAAAAAAAATGACAAAATATGTGTAACATCCACTAAGAGTTCACATATATGAGAGCCACTGGGGATTCATGATATGACTGAGATCTTCTCAGAGCTTATCACCCATGCAGTAACATTATCTCCTTAATTTATACTCAAGATTGGCATCTGTGTTGATAGCACAGCTTAGACATAATTGTTTTCACTCTCTTTTGGAAATATATATAAAAATGCTAAGAACCATAAAGTCTTATGGACTTGCACCCTCAAAATCTCAAATGCTATAATTCTGCAAGACTCCCAGTTCTCCATTTCAATAAGATATTAGAAGGTAAGTTGAAAGCAAAAAAAAAAAAATTTTTTTTACAAAATGCTACAACAATTTAATAGTGGAACAGTCACTATATGGGTTAAATTTGGCTTGAAAATAAAGTGACTATATAGCTTAATTTAAGATGAGTTTAAAGAAGGTACTTACCTTGGCTGTATACATTTGGGGTCCAGAGCAATGGAATTGGTTAGAGGTCTGTAAGTCTTCTGTGAGCAATGACTATTGCATGTATGAATAAGCCAAGCACAACACTGGAGTGAGCCTGCACTGACATGTTACTCCATTATCTTTTCACTGATTGGTTATTGGTCTTACAACAGAAAAGACCTGTTGTCCTGATTGGTTGTTGGTCTTACAACACGAAAGACCTGTTGTCCTGATTGGTTGTTGGTCTTACAACAAGGAAGACCTGGTTGGCAAGAAAGTCAAGCAAGTGGACAGTAAAGCTGTCCTGACCATGGCTGTGTCTCCAAATTTGGTTTTCATTGGCTAAGCATCTCCATTTGCTCTTGCTGGTCAGTCCAACCTCACTTGTGGTGGCTGAAACAACTAAAGTTAGGTAACAAATCAGGTTTGGAGTTAGGAGACAGAAGGACAATGCTTATATTCACAATTCGTCTTATCTAAAAGCAATGTCCTATAGACACTCCTGTCTGAAATTCTCTTGTGAAAAAAATTGTAAAGGGCAGGCATCATTTTGCCAGGCGTAGACACATAGCTGAGAGTCAGAGGCAAAGTACCTTGCTCAAGGTCATGCAATGAGTGACAAGGAGTATAGAAAGTCACATCCAATTCTTCCTGGGGTCATGTGGATCTTCTATTTCCCCAGTCTCTCTGCCTAGATTTTTCTTTTGTGTGTGTGTGTGTGTGTTGTCTTTGTATATATTTGGGATACAAATGCAATTGTGCTACAATGACATATTAGATTGTGGTGAAGTCAGGGCCTTCAGTGCATTCATCACTGGAGAAATGCACATTGTACCCACCAAGCAGCCTTCCATCATCCGTCACCCTGCCAAGCTCCCCCACTCTGAGTCTCCCTTGTGCATCATTCCACACTGCTTCCACGTGTACACATTATTTAGCTCCCATGTATACATGTGAGAACATGCAGTATTTGTTTTTGTGTGTCTGAGTTGTTTCACCTAAGATAATGGCCTCTAATTCTACCCATGTTGCTGCAAAAGATGTGGTTTTATTCCTTTTTATGGCCAAATAATAGTATTTCATTGTATAGATATGCACCACATATTCTTTATCCAGTTTCACCTTGATGGGCACTTAGGTTGTTGATTCCATATATTTGCTGTTGTGCATAGTGCTGTGTTAAACATACAAGTGCAGTTATCTTTTGCTACAATAATTTGTTTTCCTTTGGAGATATACTCAGTAGTGGCATTGCTGGATCATATGATGGTTCTATTTCCAGTTCTTTGAGAAATCCCAGTTTTTATAGAGTTTGTACTAATTTACATTCCCACAAACCATGTATAACAGTTTTCTTTTATCTGCATCCTCTCCAGTATCTGTTATTTTTTGTCTTTTATTCATAGCTATTCTTATCGGTATAAGGTGATGTCTTTTTTGATTTTCATTTGAATTTCTCTGATGCTTTATGATATTGAACATTTTTTCATATACTTGTTGGTCATTTGAAAAATGTCTATTCATGTCTTTAGCTTGCCTTTTAATGAGATTATTTGGAGGTTTTTGTTGAGTTATTTGAATTTCTTGTAAATTCTGGGAATTAGTTCCCCGTCAGGTATATAGTTTGTAAATATTTTCTTCCATTCCACAGGTTGTCTGTTCACACCATTGATTATTTATTTTGCCCTGGTGAACTTTTTAATTTAATTAAATCCCATTTGTCTATTTTTGGTGTTTTTTTTTTTTCTTTTTTCTTTTTGTGCCTGTTCTTTTCAGATCTTAATCATAAATTCTTTGTCGACACCAATGGTTAGAAGAGTTTTCTCTAGATTTTCTTCTAGTGTTTTTATAGTTTTAGTCTTAAATTTAAGTCTTTACTCTATCTTGAGTTGATTTTTGTATATGGTGAGAGAAGAGTTGCAGTTCCATTCCTCTGCCTATGTCTGACTAGATTAGAAGAAACTGTTTGTCTTTATAGAGGTCAAGCCTGAATAAACTGATTAGGACCGTTACAGTTCCATTAGAAAACAAAAAGGATCGTATCACTTCCAAATACATTTCAGTAGAGTAGTTAAAGTACATGCTGTAGAAATTTTGCAACAGAATTTCTACCGTTATGCTAGTGTTGGAGGACGGGGATAATAATCTTGCTTTCCGGATTATGGTGAGACCGTTCTATCATGCACCATATACTTGTCAGAGAGATTCTAGTCAGAATAACATGTCATTCTCCTTCTGACTTAGACCATAACTAGAAGCAGTGTAGAAACATTGCAGAACCATGTACCACGACAGCAGCCACATGTATGATTAATAAAGCAACCAACTAAAGAAACAAAGAAATGTCAAGTTTTCTGGCTGCTCTCTTAAGAATAAAAGAGATGCTGCATTCCTGGACTTGGCATCTTGAGGGAAAAACAGCTGAAAAGTTTCCTGTTCATTGTTTGCACAAGCCTCCAGGTGGAGGTGAAGAAGTTTAAAAAGGAGCATGCACAGCCCTGAACCCCCTACCTGGCCTTTTACTGCATAATCAGGAGGAAAAGGGAGTCACAGAATGGTAGCATCCCCACACCCCAACACTCACGGCTGGCCACTCTCCTTGAATTCTCTACTATAATGTAGGTAGGCAAGGTAGGCGATTCACAGATCTCTGTGCTTCTGCACTTGACTCTTGTTGTCTATGTCCAACAAAATCAGAGGGATTCTTATACACGATAGCCCAGATCACAGCTCCTCTGTGCTCCCACACTTTCACCATTAGCCGCTTGCCCAGAGTGAAAGTCAGAATGCAGGTGATGGTCTGCTCAACCGTCATTGCCTGATTCAACCCTCTGACCTGCTCTCATCTTGACTTCCTGGATGCTCCTTCAACATACATGTTACATTTGATACTGGTGCTTCTCTTCCAGCTTTTCTTCCTCTTACTGAAACGCTCTCCTCCTAAACATATGATGGGCTGTTTCTACCTCTTTTAAGTCTTTGTTCCAGTCACTTTCTGAAAAAGGTCTGTCCTGGCCACTTTAATACGGCAAGGTGCCTCCCTTCCAGTAGTCCCCAGCCTCTAATTTCCCCTTGATTTTCCTCTTTATTTACTCTTTATTTATTTTTTCATTGCATGTATCACCTCTTAACATGATACAGTCTCTACCTTTTTTTTTTTCTTTTTTTTTTTTCCCAGGTTCAAGCAATTGTCCTGCCTCAGCCTCCCAAGTAGCTGAGATTGCAGGTATGCGTCACTACGCCTGGCTAATTTTGTATTTTTAGTAGAGATGGGGTTTCTCCATGTTGGTCAGGCTGGTCTCGAACTCCCGATCTCAGGTCATCCACCCACCTCGGCCTCCCAAAGTGCTGGGATGACAGGTGTGAGCCACTGGGCCTGGTCAACCTATTTTTATTGCATATTATTGGTGTCCCCTCATAAAAAATAAAAGTATCTTAAGACAGAGAGACGGACTTGGTGTTTCTGCACCTTGATGTGTCTGTGCTAATTGCCTTGAAAAGTGGTCTTCTAATCTGGGGGCTTTGGGACTCACTTAAGTCACATTCTTTCAGAATATTTATCCAGTACGAGTTGTGATGTTGGGTGATAATGTGTAAGAAGATAATATATGAGAAGCAATACAAAACTGCTTGCTCCAGAGTTGATACCCAGTACAGACTGTTTCTTTCATCTCCCTGTTTCCTGGCAAAGAGTTTATAAGTCTAATGTTACCTAACATTATACTTCTGATTATTTTACTGAATGCAAACTTTAGGTCACTTTGTTATAATTCAATATCATCTCTTCAAGAGATGCACTTTGTGGCCTTACTAGAGTAATACAGTCACAGGCATAGACACACACACGTACTCTACACTTGACATTACACTACCCTCTTTGTAGGACTGTAGAATGAGGTAAGGCTCCTCACATGTGGGCGTTAGCTGCGGGGGTCTGCCCTGAGACCCTGACCCAAACGACATATGAGTAAAACACACACGGACACACAGATACTCGGTTTTCCAGTCCAGTTGAGTGTCTGACTGCCTGCACACCAAGAGAGGTTTATCTCTGTGGTGCGCCCTGAGCAGCTCGCACTGCAGGCATTTATTTAGCATACAATTAACAACAGAAGTTTTGAGTAAACACACTTGTGGATAATTAACATGGTTAAGAGAGTAGTTCTATGAATGATTAAAGCTCAGTTACCAAGGTCTGAAGTAAATTCCACTGGGGCAATATCCCTAGTCGACCTCCCGCCAAGAGGGCCATCTGGCTGAAAGGTTAGTTAATGGAAGTAGGGTAAACAGACTTAACTGGGGAAACTTCTATTGTCCCTAATATTTACCTTATGACCTAATGCTCAAAAGTAACAAGTGGCTGCCTTCAGCTTGTTCAATTATTACAAGCTATGTAACTTTTCGGCCTTCCAAAAGGTTTATGACTATTTCCTATAATTTTCCTAATATTTCCCTTTAATATTTCTGCCACCATCGTGAGTGACTCCCAACAGTAGAACATACATTTTTAATCATTATTCCACCTAGAAACATATCTTGCATAAAATAGGCCATGATTAAGTTAATGTTAACATTTATTTATGCTTCATCTGTCTATAAGGAAACTCAATTTGTTCATGGTATTTGTTGGTAATTCATTAACTTCAGATTGTCTCGATGTTTAACTCCTTAGAGCAGAGATACAGAACATTAGCTAAATTAAAAATAAATTTAAAAGCACTATGGTATGTTAGAAGAATTAATGCAGCTTCAAATAGTGTATACTTGGGCTGCATATTTACATATATTGTAGAGTAGCAATGCAATTAAAACTTTTGGCCAAATCATTAAATGCTATGAAATGATATCTATAGTCAATGCCATGAATCAAAGTACTTTTATTTCTGAATTATTGCTACTAGTTACTACTAACTGAATTATTCTCCACAGAATTACCTGGGGGGTATATGTTACAAATTCAGAATTCCAGGTTGCAACACAGGTTTATCAAGTCAGAGTCTCTGAATGTAAGGTCAAGGAAACTGGATGGTAAACAAGCTCCTGTGGTAATTCATTAGTCACTGTATGGTAAGAGAATGGACTAAGAATATTCTGAGAGAATCCATCTTTTTGAGAGAAATAAAAACAATTCAAAATTCTTGGCCTGAGTGTGTTGCTGTTTGGGGGTCACGCTTTGAGAGCTAAGTATTGAGAAGTCTGAATTTATACTTATATCCAATCATTATTTTTAGAAGAAAAGAGCAACAAAAAACAAAATAATATTCATGGGTTTTATTTGGCTGTTTTTCAAATTCACTTACGTTAATTCATGTGAAGCTGTTTAAAAAAAATCAAAAAGTATTCTTGTGATTCACAGATTTCCTTCCAATTTCTAAATGTAAGCTCTGTTTTTCCTTGATGTTTAATTTTCAGGTACTCTAGAAAGAACAAAAATAACTCTCATAATATTAGAATTCTGCTTTCTAAACAACATCAGGCAAGCCAACCTTAAAATTTGATCTGTAACGCAAATAATTCCATTCATGGAGAACCCTTTCTTGAGTCCTCTTTCTTGTCTAATTTAGTACAAATATCACATTTCATAAATACATGTTGATTCCTTCATATTCAACATAGTAGATCCACTACATTCCCCATCAACTGTTCCCTGGTGTTTAGTCTAACAACTGTCAATGCTCAGAGCATATCTGCACTGGTTTCTTTGGCTGGCTCTCTGCTTTATTTTCAGATAACTGTTTTCAAAAGAATATCATTTCTTCTTCTTTTTTTCTCTAATTTATATAAGGTTGCAATGATATTTTATTTAACGTATTATAGATTTTATCTTCTTTCCTCTTTGGAGAATCAAAACTTTATTGTTGCTTTAAAAGCATGATATAAAACATTGCCTACTCCATTATATCTATGCAGTGCTATGTAGGTAGGTAAACTGTGAGAACTCATCAAGTTGTATACTTATGACTAGTGCACTGTTGTTGTGTGTATATGGTGTGCATCACAAATTAAATGCCTATTCTTAATATTAATCAAAGTGTCTCATTAATAATGAATGTTTCAAATGAGGAATTTTTAATTATTTATTTAAAAGGTGCTGCTTTGTTGATAATGTTGCAAATCTAAAATATATCTGTGAGTCTTAAATCCTATGTGAAAGTCTCTGATACATTATTTTTAAAATGGGCTAGCCAATAATGCTGCTCTTAGAGATAGTCTTAAATTATGACATACGTTAATACCATTCCCCATTTATAATTTAACATCGGCTTATAACTACATAAATAATAGTTCTTATAGAACATTGAAAAATTGCACATGTATGCTTCTATGTGTATTCTTGTGTGTGTGTAAGAACAGCAAGTTACATGTTACTTTAATGTCAATATATTGTTAGGCTGACATGAGTTAAAAGTTAAATGAAATTAAACTTATTTAATAATTGTCTTCAAATGGGTCACAACGTGCTGAAAGTCACTGGCTTTATTCTGTGTACATTCTTTGTCTATGTTTTTCAACATTTCCAATTTTCTTACTCCCCTTGACCTAGTTGACAAATTCTTTCTTTTCACTTCAGAATAAGCTATTAGATGATAAAAAAATAAAGTGTCTACATTACAGGATTAGGCAAATTTTTATGCAAGATTAATTGCAGTTATTGTCATCAAATATCACATCTGACACATCCCAGAGCTGGCTCTCTGAATTTACTGAGAATACTATTCTCGCCTTTTATTGTCATTCGTCATGTATCTTATTTTTTTAATATACTACCATATTTATTGTTTGACTGTGACTGAGTATGATAGCATGGATAATTTATTTTGCAATCTCAACAAAAGTTGTAATGATAGAAATGGAGAATGTTTTCTATCTAAAAATGTGTCTAACAATAAATAAGATGTAACCAAGTATGTGCAATAGAATGTTCTGTCCCAAACAGGAGCAACCGGAAGGCACTTCTCTACAGGAGGCATTTGTCTATGAAGAGCATCGCATGTCAGTGCAAATCAGGCCAGTTCCCACCACAGCGGGAATTAACCCGCAGGAAGCTTGTAGGCACCAGAATATTTCTGTTCAATTCAGTGTGTGTGTGTGTTGCATTTCTGTACATTCTCTCACGTAGAAAGAAAAATATTTCCTTTATATTTCTTTTTCCACACTTCTATAGTTTCCAGAATCAGCTGGGTTCTGGCAGTAGTGGTGAAAAAACTTATTTTTTTCTTCAGAATGAACAGTCTTTCAATTTTTATTGTTGTAATTAGAAGCAAAATCCTGGCAGACTTCATAGCAGTTTACTTTCAAAGCTAGTATTCCTTCTTCATTTGATTTTTAGATTTTTTCTTAGTAAACAATGTAAACATTCAAAGATCGTAACTGTCCAGTAGCTGCAGTACAAAGAAGGCTATTCTAAGAGACTTTTCACGTGTTTGTGGGGAAGTCAGTAGAGGGTAAGTCATGGCAGAAATGAGGGCAGAACAATGTTTAAAGAAGTAGGGGTAACAGGTAAGGGAAAAAGGTCTCCGTTAAGTTTTTGTCGGGTCATTCACAGCGTGGGCAGAAGGATGCAGTCTGCGCTTAGTGTACCTGGATAAGTCAAAACCTATTTATTAGATTTCTATCGCTGCTGTAACATATAACCACAAACTTAGGGGCTTAGCACACCCTACTTTATTATATTGCACCGAGGGAGATCAGAAGTGCTGAATGGGTTTCACAGGGCTAAAATCAAGGCATCAACGGGCTGCATTCTGGAGGCTCTCGGGGAGAGTTCAATCCCTTCCTTTTCCTAATTCTAGAGGCTTCCATGATTCCTTGGCTAGTGACTCCCTTCCATCTTCAAAGCCAACAACAGTGAGCCATATTTTCTCACATCACAGTGCTCTGAGTCAAACACTTTCTTCTCCGTCTTCCAATTTTAAAAAAATGATCACGTTGGGCCCAGCATCAAATTATTATGAGAATAATTTTCATCTCAGAAAGTCAGGTGATTAGCAAGCTTAATTCCTTCTGCAACCTTAATCCCTTTTTGTTATGTAAAACAGTATTTTCACAGGACACTGACCTCTTTGGTGAGCCTTCATGCCACACATCACAGCATATTGCTAAGAGTAGTGCTCTCTAAATGTAATCATACCTACACATGAATTTGTGTGTTACTCCTATTAAATTTAATACTGACAGGAGTGCTGCTTAGACATGACCAGGTTGGTGTGTGGGTGTCTGTTTCACCTTCTCATTCTCTGTTACCATACTCTCTGTGCTCTGGGAACACAAAACTGCTATAAATAAGCACTGGAATCTCATTAACAGACAACAAATGCTTGAGAGGCTCTTACAAATGTTCTAGTTAAATTTCTGATTATCTTACATCTCATCTTAGCATTTATGGTAGGACTTGCATGGATATCACAACTTTCAAACTTTCTGCTGCAGTGACATGTTCCCGTATACTACACAATTTGAATTTTTTTAACATATTATGTTCTTCCAAGTTTTTTTTGTTTTTCAGTTTATTTGCCCACTTTCTTTCAGAGCTTATTGTTTTCCTATTAAGCCCATAGGAGGTGATTAGTAAAAAAAAATAAATTTGGGGAACCATTTTACTCATTTATTTTTGCAGAAGACAAAGTCAACTGTTTACGGAATTTACAAGTATATATTTAAACCCATTTAGTCAATAATGGCATGTGTGTGGGAGCATCCTGGATAGCCATGTCCATGAATACAGCCAGAGGGCAAACACTAAAACAAAGATAAAGATGTGGCAGCCACATGCTTCTTCCAGAGTACAAAACATCACTAGGTCTACATTCACAGGTATGCAAATATATGATAAATAAACGGTTACTGTATTCCATGCTAAAATTCCTATTCAAGGGTGTAGACCTCTAAAACATGTTTTCAAAAAACACTTTTCTTAGGACACAGTTTATGGCTTTGGTCAGTCATCATTTTGAGAAAGCATTGCTAAATCGCTACTTCATGGAGAGTCCCAGAAATACATGACTGTACAAATTATTCCTGATACAATTTTCTTAGTCTTTTTCTGAACAAAAATCTTTTAATATATAGTTTTTACTCTCACAATGAATGTATACTCTTCACCTCAAATTATATAATGAAATCAGACACATAGACCATTTGGAAGGTTATATATGTATATCACATGCTATGTAAATTTCAAATAATTCTTTATGTAATATTGTTTTATTTTAATACCTTATTATTCCATGTTTACTAACAAGAACAATTTTAATTATAGGTTTTTTAAACTTTGTACTCTTTTAAATTTATTCGTGAATCAACTTATTAAAAAAAGATCTCAAAGCTATCCACAATATAATTAAAAATTCCTAACATCCCATGTGGCATAGAAATATAGAAAATATACAATTGATCACTTTAAGAACTAAATGGATTTTTTTCATTTTTTCAGGTTATTATAAGTAAAAATATTTTATTTTATGGAATATTATTAGTCAAATATTGGCAGCTTTCTTTCAGAGCCTATCGTTTTGGTGTTGAGACACCAAACACATGAGTGAAGTCTTTTGAAATTACTTGAGAGATTATGATCTATAGTTTTGGTCATTACGATTAGACCTAAGACATCTTTGTATAAAAATTGTCTATTTCAGTCAATTTTAGTAACATATAGTAAGCATAAGCTCAAATTAAATGGAAGGATAAGAATACTTTTTTAAGAAGAATGAAGGTTGCTTTCACAAATCCATATCCAGCTTTTTAAGTATTAAGAATTTGATTAAGCAAAGACGAATTTTCAATAATATTTCATTTGGGAAAAATATATTTCGGAAATGCAATTTTGAGTATACATTTACTAGAAATTTACTAATACATCTTTCCTAAAATGTTTTCTACATATAAATATATAATCCAACATAAAATGAGTATGTTAAATTATCTCATTAAGATCATCAAAAAATTTAGAATTCTTTGTAGTGTTCTAGGATCAAAGTCAGTACTTCTCAATGTGTTCCTTGGACTGGCTAACTTTCTACACACTTTTAGTTAACATTCTGTGATGGGATGAAGAACTCTGCCAGAATATAAAAGATTGTGTCATTAAGCATCCTTCTGGTAGATGGTGATTCTAAAGATTGGTGCAAAAATATTTCTCATCGCAAGTGGTGCTCCTTAAGGTGACTTTGCTAGTTCTCTGTGAAAAAGTATCTTTTTTCCCCCTCCCCTTGTATCTGCACTGGCCTTATGGTCTGTGCAGACCCAGTTCGAGACCCGCCTGACCAACGTGGAGAAACCCTGTCTCCACTAAAAATCCAAAAAAGTTATCTGGGCATAGTGGCGCATGCCTGTAATCCCAGCTACTTGGGAGGCTGAGGCAGGAGAATTGCTTGAACCCAGGAAGCGGAGGTTGCAGTGAGTCAAGATCGCGCCATTGCACTCCAGCCTGGGCAACAAGAATGAAACTCGGTCTCGAAAAGAAAAAGAAAGTGGTAGAAGCTATTTTTTATGACAACTAAATCTAGGAAAAAAACCCCGAAACTTTCAAATTCTCCTTTTGAAAGGCCCTTTATTGAAGCAGTTGGTATATAAAGTCTGAATGCCCTAGACTACCACGCTGTGAAACCTGAAGCCAATATAGGCTGGGTGCAGTGAGAAAGAGGAGATGAGGCAAGAGAAGGGAAGGGCGAAAAGAGACTTTGTAGGGAAGCAGTGAAGCACCAACTGCAGGAGTGAAGTTGTTTCTTGGATCTTCCAAATCCAGCTAAGTGTACTCCATCCAGTAGATAATCTAAGCCAAGCCCATGTGGAATAGAACAACCAGTGAGAGTAACTTGCTTTCATTCCGGAACAACAGAGAATGCAGATAAATGGTCATTGTTTTAGTGCAAGCTTCTTATGTCATTGCTAAAAGCATTTGTTCTAGAACAAACGTTCACAAATATTTTCTGAAAGTTTTGTAGAGAGTCATCTAGTAAATATTTTAGGCTTTCAAACCTTGTCATCTCTCACTCTGCGAAAGCAGCCATTGACAAAACACAACACACGGGCATGACTGTGTTTCTACAAAGCTAGATTTACAGAAAAATGTGGTGACTGAACCTGACCTACAGATCATAGATTGTGGATCCTGTTTCAGATCGCGTGTCTCTGCATCGATCACTGTATCTATTAATATTATGTCATCTATCATATATCTGTATCTATATATCTGTATTTATGGAATATCTGGTATTACATATCAAATGTAAATGAAAGTCAATTTTTTCATACATTGCTGAGAGGATTTAAAGAACTGTATTTTAATTCTCTGTTTATTCAACTTTTGTGCTCATAAATACTTAAATACTTATTGAAACTTTGTGTCTTTTATTAGCATAGTCAGAAGTCATGAAGGCATGTAGGCAAAGAATTAAATGCTTATGGCCTTGATGGTTTGTAATATTTGCTTCTAGTTTTTTGGGTATAGAACATAACTATTCAGAAGATGAATTTAACTAAAGTCCAAATGTGAACTCTGTATAGCCAAACACTATGTCATAGAGGTTTCTGTCATTTATAATACACAATCATTTTTTAAGTTCAAAATAGGTGTGTATATATCTTTATGTATGTGTGTGCAAAAACACCCATTTAATTCAATATGGCAATTAGTTTCAAAGCAGAAACTATGAGATTTATTAAAGAAATGTCTTCCTTCTACTAGCTTTTTAATTTCTCTTTACTTTTTAGAAGAATTCTCTGTTTAATTAAAAATACAAATTTACTTCTGGGGGGAAGGCAATTAGAAAAATATATTTAAAAAATTAGATAAAATTTTTACATAAGAGGGAATTTACAAAAAATTCTACCAACAATATGTGACATAGTGACCATGAAAAGGTTATGAGAACCTCTAGAATCATATCCAGTGAAGCCCAAAAAGCAGCAGAGGAAATGTGAAACAGGAAAATGAAGACACGCCAGTTGTTGTTTCAACTTGTTTGGTTTCAGAAATTTTGTATCAGTTACTGTAAATAACTCTAAGAAACGTACCATTTTAGATATTTGTCAATTAACCACCACTTTTTAATTACTAATTATTTGTCCAGTGTTGTTATGTGCACAAAACATTACATAAAAGGGCTTTAATGCACTTTAGAAAGTAGAGTTTTTAAGAAAGGGGAGCATGAGAGAGAGATAGTGATGGTGCTAGATCCTTAATAGGAACATAGAGGGGAGGAAATAAATATGACGATCATACAGATGACGAGAAAGAGAGCCAGGTGCTGAAAAAAGTGCCTAGGTTTTCCTAGTGATAAATCTGGTCCTGAGTCAAGAGAGATGTTTTTATGTAAAACAAATTTAACAAATGAATGTTCACTGTGACTTTATTTTTTTTTTTATTTTTTAAATTATTATTATTTTTATTATACTTTAAGTTCTAGGGTACATGTGCACAACGTGCAGGTTTGTTGCATATGTATACATGTGCCATGTTGGTGTGCTGCACCTGTTAACTCGTCATTTACATTAGGTATATCTCCTAAAAATGTTCCTTCTCCCTCTCCCCACCCCACTATAGATCCCGGTGTGTGATGTTCCCCACCCTGTGACCAAGTGTTCTGATTGTTCATTTCCCACCTTTGAGTGAGAACATGTGGTGTTTGGTTTTCTGTCCTGGTGATAGTTTGCTCAGAATGATGGTTTCCAGCTTCGTCCATGTCCCTACAAAGGACATGGACTCATCCTTTCTTATGGCTGCATCGTATTCCATGGTGTATATGTGCCACATTTTCTTAATCCAGTCTATCACTGATGGACATTTGGGTTGGTTCCAAGTCTTGGCTACTGTGAATAGTGCTGCAGCAAACATACGTGTGCATGTGTCTTTATAGCAGCATGATTTATAATCCTTTGGGTATATACCCAGTAATGGGATGGCTGGGTCAAATGGTATATCTAGTTCTAGATCCTTGAGGAATCGCCACACTGTCTTCCACAATGGTTGAACTAGTTTACAGTCCCAACAACAGTGTAAAAGCATCCCTATTTCTCCACATCCTCTCCAGCACCTGTTGTTTCCTGACTTTTTAAAGATCGCCATTCTAACTGGTGTGAGATGATATCTCATTGTGGTTTTGATTTGCATTTCTCTGATGGCCAGTGATGATGGACATTTTTTCATATGTCTGTTGGCTGCATAAATGTCTTCTTTTGAGAAGTGTCTGTTCATATCCTTCACCCACTTTTTGATGGGGTTGTTTGATTTTTTTTTGTAAATTTGTTTAAGTTCTTTGTAGATTCTGGATATTAGCCCTTTGTCAGATGGGTAGGTTGCAAAAATTTTCTCCCATTCTGTAGGTTGACTGTTCACTCTGATGGTAGTTTCTTTTGCCGTGTAGAAACTCCTTAGTTTAATTAGATCCAATTTGTCAATTTTGGCTTTTGTTACCATTGCTTTTGGTGTTTTAGTCATGAAGTTCTTGCCCATGCCTATGGCCTGAATGGTATTGCCTAGGTTTTCTTCTAGGGTTTTCATGGTTTTAGGTCTAACATTTCAGTCTTTAATCCATTTTGAATTAATTTTTGTATGATATGTAAGGAAGGGATCGAGTTTCAGCTTTCTACATATAGCTAGTCAGTTTTCCCAGCACCATTTATTAAATAGAGAATCCTTTCCCCATTTCTTGTTTTTGTCAGGTTTGTCAAAGATCAGATTGTTGTAGATGTGTGGTATTATTTGCGGGGGCTCTATTCTGTTCCGTTAGTCTATATATCTGTTTTCGTACCAGCACCATGCTGTTTTGGTTACTGTAGCCTTGTAGTATAGTTTGAAGTCAGGTAACATGTCTCCAGCTTTGTTCTTTTGACTTAGGATTGTCTTGGCAATGCGGGCTCTTTTTTTGGTTCCGTATGAACTTTAAAGTAGTTTTTTCCAATTCTGTGAATAAAGTCATTGGTAGCCTGATGGGGATGAATGTATAAATTACCTTGGGCAGTATGGCCATTTTCATTATATTAATTATTCCTATTCATGAGTATGAAATGTTCTTCCATTTGTTAGTGTCCTCTTTTATTTCGTTGAGCAGTGGTTTGTAGTTCTCCTTGAAGAGGTCCTTCACATCCCTTGTAGGTTGGATTCCTAGGTATTTTATTCTCTTTGTAACAATTATGAATGGGAGTTCAGTCATGATTTGGCTCTCTGTTTGTCTGTTATTGGTGTACAGGAATGCTTGTGATTTTTGCACATTGATTTTGTATCCTGAGAGTTTGCTGAACTTTCTTATCAACTTAAGGAGATTTTGGGCTGAGATGATGGAGTTTTCTAAATATACAATCATATCATCTGCAAACAGGGACAATTTGACTTGCTCTTTTCCTAATTGAATGCCCTTTATTTCTTTCTCTTGCCTGATTGCCCTGGACAGAACTTCCAACACTATGTTGAATAGGAGTGGTGAGAGAGGGCATCCCTGTCTTGTGCCAGGTTTCAAAGGGAATGCTTCCAGTTTTTGCCCATTCAGTATGATATTGGCTGTGAGTTTGTCATAAATAGCTCTTAATATTTTGAGATACATCCCATCAATACCTAGTTTATTGAGAGTTTTTAGCATGAAGGGCTGTTGAATTTTGTCAAAGGCCTTTTCTGCATCTATTGAGATAATCATGTGGTTTTTGTCTTTGGTTCTGTTTATATGTTGGATTACATATATTGATTTGCGTATGTTGAACCAGCCTTGCATCCCAGGGATGAAGCCAACTTGATCATGGTGGATAAACTTTTTGATGTGCTGCTGGATTTGGTTTGCCAGTATTTTGTTGAGGATTTTGTATTGATGTTCATCAGGGATATTAGTCTAAAATTTTCTTTTATTGCTGTGTCTCTGTCAGGCTTTGGTATCAGGATGATGTTGGCCTCATAAAATGAATTAGGGAGGATTTCCTCTTTTCCTATTGATTGGAATAACTTCAGAAGGAATGGTACCAGCTCCTCTATGTACCTCTGGTAGAATTCAGCTGTGAATCTGCCTGGTCCTGGACTTTTTTTGGTTGGTAGGCTATTAATTGTTGCCTCAATTTCAGAACCTGTTATTCAGGGATTCAACTTCTTCCTGGTTTAGTCTTGGGAGGGTGTATGTGTTCAGGAATTTATCCATTTCTTCTAGATTTTCTAGTTTATTTGCATAGAGGTGCTTATAGTATTATCTGATGGTGGTTTGTATTTCTGTGGAATCGGTGGTGATATCCCCTTTATCATTTTTTGTTGTGTCTATTTGATTCTTCTCTCTTTTCTTCTTTATTAGTCTTGCTAGTGGTATATCAATTTTGTTGATCTTTTCAGAAAACAAACTCCTGGATTCATTGATTTTTTGGAAGGTTTTTTCTGTCTCTATCTCCTTCAGTTCTGCTCTGATCTTAGTTATTTCTTGCCTTCTGCTAGCTTTTGAATGTGTTTGCTCTTGCTTCTCTAGTTCATTTAATTGTGATGTTAGGGTGTCAATTTTAGATCTTTCCAGCTTTCTCTTGTGGGAATTTAGTGCTAAGAATTTCCCTCTACACAGTGATTTAAATGTGTCCCAGAGATTCTGGTATGTTGTGTCTTTGTTCTTATTGGTTTCAAAGAACATCTTTATTTCTGCCTTCATTTCATTATGTACCCAGTAGTCATTCAGGAGCAAGTTGTTCAGTTTCCACGTAGCCAAGTGGTTTTCTGTGAGTTTCTTAATCCTGAGTTCTAGTTTGATTGCACTGTAGTCTGAGAGAGATTTGTTATAATTTCTGTTCTTTTACATTTGCTGAGGTGTGCTTTACTTCCAACTATGTGGTCTATTTTGGAATAAGTGTGATGTGGTGCTGAGAAGAATGCATATTCTGTTGATTTGGGGTGGAGAGTTCTGTAGATGTCTATGAGGTCTGCTTGGTGCAGAGCTGAGTTCAATTCCTGGATATCCTTGTTAACTTTCTGTCTCATTGATCTGTCTAATATTGATAGTGGGGTGTTAAAGTCTCCCATTATTACTGTGTGGGGGTCTAAATCTCTTTGTATGTCTCTGAGGACTTGCTTTATGAATCTGGGTGCTCCCATATGGGTGCATATATATTTAGGATAGTTAGCTCTTCTTGTTGAATTGATCCCTTTACCATTATGTAATGGCCTTCTTTGTCTCTTTTGATCTTTGTTGGTTTAAAGTCTGTTTTATCAGAGACTAGGATAGCAACCCCTGCTTTTGTTTTGTTTTGTTTTCTATTTGCTTGGTAGATCTTCCTCCATCCCTTTATTTTGAGCCTATGTGTGTCTCTGCATGTGAGATGGGTCTCCTGGATATAGCACACTGATGAGTCTTGACTCTTTATCCAATTTGCCAGTCTGCATCTTTTAATTGTAGCCTTTAGCCCATTTACATTTAAGGTCAATATTGTTATGTGTGAATTTGATCCTGTTACTATGATATTAGCTGATTATTTTGCTCGTTAGTTGATGCAGTTTCTTCCTGGCATTGGTGATCTTTACAATTTGGCATGTTTTTGCAGTTGCTGGTACTGATTTTTCCTTTCCATGTTTAGTACTTCCTTCAGGAGCTCCTGTAAGGCAGGCCTGGTGGTGACAAAATCTTTCAGCATTTGTTTGTCTGTAAAGGATTTTATTTCTCCTTCACTTATGAAGCTTAGTTTGACTGGATATGAAATTCTTGGTTGAAAATTCTTTTCTTTAAGAATGTTGAATATTGGCCCTCACTGTCTTCTGGCTTGTAAAGTTTCTGCCTAGAGATTCGCTGTTAGTCTGATGGGCTTCCCTTTGTGGGTAACCTGACCTTTCTCTCTGGCTGCCCTTAACATTTTTTCCTTCATTTCAACTTTGGTGAATCTGACAATTATGTGTCTTGGAGTTGCTCTTCTAGAGGAGTATCTTTGTGGCATTCTCTGTATTTCCTGAATTTTAATGTTGGTCTGCCTCACTAGGTTGGGGAAGTTCTCCTGGAGAATACCCAGAAGGTGTTTTCCAGCTTGGTTCCATTCTCCAGAACCAAGTTATAGGCACACCAATCAGATGTAGATTTGGTCTTTTCACATAGTGCCATATTTCTTGGAGGCTTTGTTCATTTCTTTTCACTCTTTTTTCTCTAAACTTCTCTTCTCACTTCATTTCATTCATTTGATCTTTAATCACTGATACTCTTTCTTCCACTTGATCAAATCAGCTACTGAAGCTTGTGCATGTATCATGTAGTTCTTGTGCCATGGTTTTCAGCTCCATCAGATCATTTAAGGACTTCTCTACACTGTTTATTCCAGTTAGCCATTCGTCTAATATTTTTTGAAGGTTTTTAGTTTATTTGCAATGGGTTCAAACATTCTCCTTTAGCTCAGAAAAGTTTGTTATTACCGATCTTCTCAAGTCTTCTTCTCTCAACTCGTCAAAGTCATTCTCCATCCAGATTTCTTCCATTGCTGGCGATGAGCTGCATTCCTTTGGAGGAGAAGAGGTGAGCTGATTCTTAGAAGTTTCAGCTTTTCTGCTCTGGTTTCTCCCCATCTTTGTAGTTTTATCTACTTTGATCTTTGATGATGGTGACACACAGATGGGGTTTTGGTGTGGATGTCCTTGCTGTTTGTTGGATTTTCTTCTAACAGTCAGGACCCTCAGCTGCAGGTCTGCTGGAGTTTGCTGGAGGTCCACTCCAGACCCTGTTTACCTGGGTATCACCAGCAGAGGCTGCAGAACAGCAAATATTGCAGAACGGCCAATGTTGCTGTCTGATCCTTCTTCTGGAAGCTTCGTCTCAGAGGGGCACCTGGCTGTCTGAGGTGTCAGCCGTTCCCTACTGGGAGGTATCTCCCAGTTTGTCTACTCTGGGGTCAGGGACCCACTTGAGGAGGCAGTCTGTCCATTCTCAGATCTCAAACTCCGTGCTGGGAGAAGCACCACTCTCTTCAAAGCTGCCAGACAGGGACGTTTAAGTCTGCAGAAGTTTGTGCTGCCTTTTGTTCAGCTATGCTCTGTCCCCAGAGGTGGAGTCTACACAGGCAGGCAGGCCTACTTGAACTGCAGTGAGCTCCACCCAGTTTGAGCTTCTCAGCCGCTGTGCTTACCTACTCAGGCCTCAGCAATGGCGGATGCCCACTGTGACTTCACTTTAAGAACATGCACTACTTCTCTAGTGACAGAGTTTATGTGCTGTTAACTCCAAATGAATCAAACATGCCGTGTATTATCATTTACTTTGGTATTTAAGTGTACAGAACTTTACTTTTTATTTAAGTGTGTGTATGAAACTACAGAATATAGTTGTTTACATTTTTATTTCTGGCACTAGAGGAAATTAACATTCCTCGTTGAGATTCCTGATGAAAACAATGAAAAATGATAAAATTTTTACAAATATTTTAAATATATTTAATAAGTATTATTTTAAAATATTTTAAACATTTTAGCTGCAATAGCTAATTGTCGATGCCCCACCTATATCTCCTAGGCTCTCACCATTCCAGCCATGCTTTGCTGTATTACAGCATAATATGTGACTTTCACCCTTTGCTTCCTCTTCCCAGGAGGCAGGCCTCTTCCAAGGAGCAGCCCTCAGCCAATGACAGCTGATGGCTAATAATTAGAGATCAATGCCTCAGCTTCCTTGCCCCAAGGGAAGGCGAGGCAACTCAGAGGCATGCTCTTCACTGTTTCCCAGACTTCACCAGGGAGATGGAATCTCTATTGCCCACAGTGAAAGCTTTGCTCACCAGGGCAAAGCACAGCACGTTTTGTTGGGTTCCTTCTCTGCCTTGACTCACTTTCTTACTGGTCTCCTGGGATCCAGATAAACTATGTGAAATCAAATCTTTGCCTCACTCTTCTTGGGAGGGTCGGGGATGAACCAAAGAAACACAGCTGGCAAGACAGTAAGTTATGCTTACTTTCAACTAAGTGAAAGCAGAAAACCATAGTGGTAAGGTCGCTATTCTGATGACAGAAGTGTCTGAACCCTGGTGAATGTGAACCTCAGTTTTTAGTATATACTTTGATCTGGAAATCAGGTGACATGGATGAAAACTATTTCTTTGGGGAGCAATTGTCATGTGACCTTGGACTAGTCACATTAGCTTCCTAAACCATTCTTCCATCCGTTAAATAATCTGAAAATGTGATTTCTAAAGTATCCTCCAACTTTCATAGCCATTCTATCACTTGTCTGGAGGGTCATGCTATGGCTGAAATCAAGGGTTAGCCTTAGAAGCTATCGATTCTGACTTCTATGAGAATAGAACCCATACTTGAATGGGGTGGGTGACAGGGGCAAGAACTCTTCTATTAAATAAATAAAAACAACTCCCTGAAATTTCTCTGGTCAGAAAGCCTCAAATATCAGAATGTATATATATTTTAAGAAAATTGGACTCAAATAACTAATTATTAATAGATATTACAAATCTTTATAATTTTGGTTTAAAAATGATGTATCTAGACTTACATGGAAAAAACTATCTTCCTAATACTATGCTATTTTTTCTGTTATCTATCTTAAAAAAATGCAGGGATCAGCATTACCTTGCCAATGTAGGTACCTGGCCTTCTCTTTTTTTCTAACCTCTTCACTAACTACTTCACTACTAGGTCTAAGTATTTTATTCTGTCTATGTGAATAATGTTAATTGAATCTCTCAGCTTCTACTCTGGGTTCCTTTATATTCATTCTCTGTTCTCTAGAGTACATACATATTATCCATTCTAAAATGATGGTCCACTTTGAAAATTACAAATTAGCAAACATCTCCCACCCTTCGTTGTATTCCCTAAGAGCTTCACACACCATGTAGACAAAAATTCAAACCCCATAGCAAAATATTCAAGGTGCCACATGACCAGATCCCTGCTTCTCCTTCACAATCCATCCCCATCCGGTATTCTCTGTGCTGACTACAATCCATCCACCTTCTTTCCATCTCTGTGAACGATGAGACATAAAATCTGCATATTTACTGATCCTTCTGTTTGGAAAAATATTTATCTCACGTTTGCATGGCTTTCTCCCTCTGGACATTTGTTTCACAGCTCAGATATCTTCTTCTCCAGGTAATGTACCCTGCCATTTCAATATTACATCATCCTATTTTACTTTCACATAAGTTAAGATTGTCTGACATTATTTAATAATGAGTTTATTCACTCTTTAGTAACTACTTCTTTCATTAGGACTGTATGATCTATTTGATCAATTCACCTACAGTATAGGACAGGTACTCCAAACTCTTTCTAATGAATGAGTGAAGTGAATGAATGAATGAGTCAGTGAGCTGATGTTGGACTTCAGAATTACAACATTAAATACAGTTAACTAATATATAGCAAAGCTAAAGGTAAACATATTTGTTTTAATAGATTTTATAATTAAAATATAATATAATTTACATTATTAACATGACATTAATATTGTGGTTTTTAGCCCCCCACCTCCCTGCCTCCCTGCTTCCCTGCCATGGGTTTGCTAAGGCACTCATGGGTAATAAGCAAGATGGAGTTACTCTGGCCAACCCCAAGCATGTGCAGGTGCAACACTCTTCTCCCATTTTGGGCAGAACCCATGGAAGACTTCCTTGCTCTTGCCACATGAAAGAACTAGAACTCAGCCCCATTTCTGACAACCTGCTTTCACGTCCCCTCTCTTTGCTGAGAGCTCTCCTTTTGCTTAATAAATCCTACTCTACTCATTCTTCAGTGTCTGTGTATCTTATTGATCTTGGTCATGGGACAAGAACTCAGACCTAGCTGAACTAGGAACTAAGCAGACTGCGACAGTAACTCGTAGTCTTATCCAAATGCCATGGACTTTTTATTTTTATTTTTTTTTTCCTAAGAAGGCAAAAGTAGCTAATATCACTGATAATAGGGAGCAATATTATGGCCTTTCAGCTACCTTCCATATGTAGCAAAATTCCAGGGCTAGCTAGAGTCAGAAGAGCATAAGCATCTTTGCAAGCATCTTCCAATATATAAAACATTTACATCAGCTTTATTTCTTAAGAAAATAATACAATGGAAATGGTCCTAGAAAATAATAGCAGAGAGACAAAAGGGTGATATAGAGGCAAATATGAACACAGAGATGACAGAAATAAGGAAGAAAGTGAAGCAGAAAAATAATGAATATCCGTTTAAGGGCATGAACAGTAAATAGCTGTTATCAACTAGAAAAAAAGAACAAATGTTTTTTTGTTTGGTATAAAGAAGAAATTTCAAAAATTCAGAATACAAAGAAAACATATAGATAAATCAAGAGACGATGGGATGAAGAAGGTAAGAAGGACATAGAAGAGAGAAACAAGGAGAGAAAGAGATAGAAAAAAGACAGGGAAAGAGAGAGGGAGGCAGGGGGACAGAGAAAGGTGGAAGTAGAGAACAATGATGCAATAAATCAGAATAGTTCACCATATTTTAGGCAAAATTAATGAAAAGTACCCATAATTAGAAATAGCAGGGTACATATAATTGCAAGACAAAAAAATAACAAGATAGTAGCCTATAACTCTGACATGATGAAAATAGTTTACACCTCCGTTATGCTTTCTGGAGTGGAAAAGAGTTAAAGGTACAGTTAGCTCTCTGGGAAATGTTATTTTCTGCAGGGACATATTATCAATGAGACAGGATTTTCCATTGGGATGAAAACTACTCTTTAAGAAATTAACCAAAATCCAGAACTCAAGTAGGAAATTTCACAGTAGTAAAGAAGTAAACTGTAATGCCTGTTATGATTATGATTTAAAAATAAAATACAGAAATAAAAATAATTTTGGGAATGTAAGCGTAGTTTTAAATTGTATAATATTGGCTGAGTGCTGTGGCTCATGCTTGTAATCCTAACATTTTGGGAGGCAAAGGCAGGAGAATCATTTGGGCTCAGGAATTTGAGACCAATCTGGGCAACAGAGTGAGACCTTTTCTCTACTAAAAATAAGCAAAATTAGTTGGGCATGATGGTGGATGCCTATAATCCCAGCTACTTGGGAAGCTGAGGTGAGAAGATTGTTTGAGCTTGGAAAGTTGATGCTGCAGTGAGCCAAGATCATGCCACCACACTCCGGCATGAGCAACAAAACAATATCCTGTCTCAAAAATAAATATATAAATAAATAACTGTATAATATTAAACACATTTTATTTAGAGTAGATATACACATTTTACATTTCAAAAAGTGGGGTTGGAAAGACTGAAGATTATTTTTGAACTAAAATTGAATTTTTTCTTCCTTTAAAAATAGAAAAATAAAAATAATTAGTTTTTTTTAAATTTCTTGGCACCTGTAGACAATTTACACTTCAGTAAAAATTTTATTAAACTGAAACAATCAAAAAGAATGAACAGGATTCAAGAAGAATAAATAACTACAATAGAGAAAAGTAAATAAATATATAAGCCATTAAAGAATTAGACAATAGCAAATACTAGCAACGAAGTACACAATATCAAGTATAACCGTGAGTTCAAATGGGCTAAGTTCCCCAATTAGAAGACATAAATTCTAAAATGTTGTTTAGAAAATCTGTCAGTAAAAAATAGAACTCGAGTGGTAAGATAGTCAATAAATAAGAAAGTAGATGTAAACATATTTTTTAGACAAAACAGAATTGAATTAGAAAGCGTTTCATAGAGAATGTAGTACTTCACGTTTATAAAGGAAAAGGCGATAAAGATCATGAAATAAGAGCTCTGCATTAAAAATCCGTAAAATGCCTGCACTTATTTATTTACTTTAACCTTTTTTTAAAAGTAGATCTCTTGGAGTAGATTTTTATTGAAATATGTTCTTTTTTAGTTTCCAGTAACTAAAATTCATTTTAATAGATGCTGTAGTTTGGATGTTTGTCCCCTCCAAATCTCATGTTGAAATCTGATCCCTGGTGTTGGAGGTGAGGTCTGGTGGGAGGTGTTTGGGTCGTGGAGAAAGATCCCTTATGAATGACTTGGTGCCCTCCCCATGGCAATGAGTCAGTCTTCACACTTTCAGTTAATGGGAAAGCTGCTTGTTTAAAAGAGACTAGCATCTCTCTTGCTTCCTTCGCTCTTGCTCCCTCTCTTGCCATGTGACACGCCTGCGCGTTTTCATTTTCTAGCATGAGTGAAAGGTTCCTGCGGTACTGGCCAGGAACAGATACTGGTGCCATGCTTCTTGTACAACCTGCAGAACTGTGAGCTAAATAAATCTCTTTTCTTTACAAATTACTCAGTCTCAAGTATTCTTTTCTAGCAACACAAAATGGTCTAATGTAATAGATTAACATTTTTTAAATAACCAGATCGTAATTTTTAAAAATTAGCTTAACATTCAAGAAATGTTTATCCTTCCTAGAACTGTTCACTCTCAGTTCTCTGTTGTTATTTATTTCTCACCAACTAGCAGAGTTTTCTTCCACAGTTTTACTGAGGGACGTTTAAATCTTTTCTTGGGTATACCCTTCCTACATTGCAATAATGAGCCCCGTGTATCCTTAATTGCAGAGAAGGCTCTGTTTTGTATTCATTTGTTTTACACTAATTTTTTTTTTCTTCCAATCTCATCATTTCCAGAGGGAAGCAAAAGTTCAATTCAGAAAATTTTATGGCTATGTCATTATGTCAGTGTAAAGATTATTCTGCAAACATGCAAACAAACTAACAAAAAGACTTAGTACTCAATAGGGCATTGAAATTCTCCTTTACAGCACAGCAACCAGTGATACAAATTGAGTTTCATTCCATGGAACTGCAAAGTAGCTACTTCCAAAAAGCTGAATTTCAGCACTAAAAGATGGGGTTGTCAAAGTAGTTACAATAGGGGACCCTCTTGACGCTTTGCTCCTACATCATTAGGCATTAAGAGTCTTCACTCAACTGGAATTTATTTCAAATACACAATTTGAAGTCACATAATTATACACAGCTTAAGACACATCTGAGCTTTATCGCAAGTACAAGAGGAGATGATAGGTCTCTAAGAAACATTAGGCCCTCGGAAGAAGTCTTTATAATTAGAGATGGATCTGATATTATGATGATTTATTAATTTCGTCGACAGAGTGTATTACTCTGGCTTGCATGTTCTGTCACGGAGTTTGTTGGGTTTATTTCTCTAGTGCTGCATACGAAAACATATCCTGTAAGAAATATTTTTTCTTTGAAAGAAAAGCTATTAATTCACACTGAAACTTCTGGATAGATGCATAGTAGAAAAATAATGGGAAAACAAACAAATATGTGAAAAGGAAAGAGTAGCCTAGCAGAATAATAGAAGCCATTGGGGGTGGATTTTTAACAATTACTGTGCAAAAGGAAAATGTTAAAAGGTGGTTTTTGATCTCTACGCTTTGTTGACAGAACATAATCAGAAAGTCTGTAGAGAGAACCAATTAATTTCCTTTTCTCTAATGATACAGACCTGCTTGGGAAATAGGGCACGAGGATTGGTACAGCATGTTTCAATTGTTGTTACCTTCAGATGAATTCTCACTATACACATGCCAGATTCTGGTTTAGCAATTGACACACATAAATTAGCCCTGTAGTATCCATTAAAACTAAAATTCTAATATAATAATATAAGGAAGTGTCTAAAACAGGAGTTCCCATAATTCCTTGGTTTATGGTGCACGTAATTTTTCAAAATTATTCCTACGCCAAAATAAATTTCCAGCAATTCTTTTTATTAAGTATTTGAGCACAAAAAGTTAATAGTAGAAGTCGTGGATATCCAAAGGTACTGTAGTGTTTCCCTAGAAAATGAAAAATATCCCATTGTGCCTTTTGAATACATTGCTGCACACAGGATGGCAGTTCGGGAACCACAAGACTAAAGTTATTTTGCTTGTGAATCTTCATTACAATTGATTTAAAAATAAATCAGGCTTAGAAATATGCAGCACTCCAACATGGCACATGTATACATATGTGACAAACCTGCACATTGTGCACATGTACCCTAGAACTTAAAGTATAATAAAAAAAGAAATATGTTAAATCAACTTTTACTATAATTATATTTGTATAGTAGGTTGTAAAAGTTGCATGGTCTTTTGTTTTTGTTTGTTTGTTTAAAAAAAACTACTACAAACAGAAGCAGGGCAAAGAGCTGGAGATAATTTTCACTTCCCTTTACTTTTTAGAGGTATTATCATTTATTCAAATGTGCCTTGCCAAGTAATTTCTATATACTTCATATAATAATAATATTCCTATCCCATAGGCATGTTTTTCCGTATCCTTCCTGCCTGGTCTTGTAGAATTCAAATGAACTTTCTTCATTTTGAGCTTTATCAAAGAAAGGGGACATGTAAGAAATACACAGCATGAAAAAAATTATTTTTACTACAGAATAGCAACTAAATGTTGGTGATATAGGTAATGGGAAATGAAATACATATGGTGCAGTTGGAATTGCAAAGCATTTGCTCTAAATATATGTAACCTTCAACTTAGGTACAACCTCAATGACAATATTTTATTCATTTAAAAATTTGCACAGTGGATCACGCCTGTAGTCCCAGCTCTTTGGGAGGCTGAGGCCTCAGTTGGATCACCTGAGGTCAAGAGTTTGAGACCAACCAATCTGGTGAAATGCCATCTCCACTAAAAATACAAAAATTAGCTGAGTGTGGTGGTACACACCTGTAATCTCAGCTACTCAGGAGGCTGAGGTAGAATTGCTTGAACACGGGAGGCAGAGGTTGCAGTGAGCTGAGATCGTGCCACTGCACTCCAGCCTGGAAGGCGAAGTGAGACTCCATCTCAATAATAATAATAATAATAATGATAATTCAAACTTAACTGTGATCTATGCCAATGTTTGTCAACATCATAACACACAACGAAAGCAGGTAGGTTGTGCCATATTCTAATGTCATCACTGCCAAAGCAATGCTAATGTTTGTGTCTGTAGGTACTGCACATATTTATCACCATGACCAAGTGTTACAAAGCACTAGAGAGGGAGAGCATGGGTGAATACAGATATGTTCGCATGCTAGCAAGAATATTGTTGAAAGCTACTGAACTTTAAAGATTTGAAATAATAAATGAATGTCACGGAAGACATTGAGATATACAGATGCCTAGAGAAATCGGGGTGTAGATAAACGGACTGTTGTAGAATATATTCCATTTTGCATGGTAAAGTAAATAAAGAAATGTTGGTAGGTAGATTTGTGTGAGAGTGTTTTGTCAATTCCTAATCCTACCCCTTTTCTAGGTGTGTGATCTCGGACAATTATTCAAGTCACCTGTATCTCAATTACCTCATTTTTATTATCATCATGGGAACAATAATATACTTAAATTATAGGAATATTACAAATATTATATTAGTAAACAGATGTAAAGGATGTAAGTTTGTGTCTATTAACTAGTAACTGCTGTATAAGCATTAGCAATTACCACTATTGTTTTAATGTTATTGTTTAATTATTATTAAAAAATCAATAGTACCACATATAAAATGCCAAAGTGATAGAAGTAAATATATGCATTTATTGTAATTATAAAAAGTAAATCAAAAATAATTTTATTCAATTATAGTTACTGTATTTTCATTCTAAAACATCTCCCATATGTTAGTTGCATCTTGACAATGTATGTAACATTTGTCTCTCACAGTATGTTGTTTGGCCACAAGTGATTTTTTTGCCTTAATGAAAGGAATGTTGAATGTTAGATCTTAGTATTGAATTCATTGAAAATCTATAGTAAATTAATTTCTAACATTTTCAATCACATTTCTGAAAGTTTGTACTAGCTTTTCAAAATAAGTAATATAAGAGATTATGAAATGATCAGAATATGAATAATTGATTAAATTATTTTGATAAGCAGTAAACTTTTGGTAAATAGAATAATCAAAAAATAAAGCTTTCTGATATTAGTAATATTGGCTGACTTTTTAAAATATCTACTTTGTGCTAGAAACTCTGTTTTCTGTGTATCAACTCAGTTTATTTTGATACATAATATTTTACATATTTATGGTGTACATGTGAGTGTTTGTTACATCCATAGAATGTGTAATGATCAAGTCAAGGTATATGGGGTATCCATCACCTTGAGTATTAAGCATCACTATATGTTGGGACCATTTTAACTTTTCTCTTGAAGATACTGTGAAATATATAATACATTGTTGCTGACTATAGTCATCCTACTCTGCTATTGAATATTAGAACTTTTTTCTTCTATGTAACTCTTGTGTTTGTATCCATTAACCAACCTTTCTTCATCCCACTCACATACCCTTACCAGCTTCTGGTATCTATCATTCTACTCTCCACCTGTTTGCTAGGTCAATCTTCACAGAACGCATGTAAGTATTGTTATTGCCCCATTTACAGATGAGGATATTTAGACTTAGTGATAGAGTTGAGATTTGTATACAGATGGTCTAGAATTTTGGTATTTATTCCCCTTAACCACCATCTTATAACAGAAAAATAATCACCACTTCTAGTACCAAAATCTGCATTAGTCAAGGTCCTCTAGAGGGACAGGACTAATAGGATGGATGTATATGTAAAAGGGAGTTTATTAAGGAGTCTTCACTCACATGATCATAAGGTGAAGTCCCACCATAGGCTGTCTTCAAGCTGAAGAGCAAAGAAGTCAGTCCAAGTCTCAAAACCTCAAAAGTAGGGAAGCTGAAAGTACAGCCTTCAGTCTGTGGCTGATGTCCCAAGAGCCCCAGGCAAATCACTAGTGTCAAGTCTAAGAGTCTAGAAGCTGAAGAACTTGGAGTCTGGTGTTCAGGGGTAGGAAGCATTCAGCACAGGAGAAAGATGAAGGCCAGAAGAATCAGCAAGTCTGCCCTTCCACCTTCCTGCCATTGTGGAAGCTGATTAGATGGTGCTCAACCAGATTGAGGGTGGGTCTGCCTCTCCCAGTCCACTGACTCAAATGTTAATCTCTTTTGCTAACCCCCTTACAGACACACCAAGGAACAGTACTTTGCATCCTTCAATCCAATCAAGTTGACACTCAATATTAACCATCACAGAACCCAAGAGTTAAAAGTGAATAGACCCCTCTCAAAATCTATTTTTGTCTTCCAGCTGTGCCTTCTTGCTAAACCATAGAAACTGCATTTTTTTCCTAGCCATACTGCTTGAAAGGCTCCACCCTGAGGCCAGTAATCAATTAGGAGACTGGCAAATGAAAAATCTTACAACTATTGGATCTTTTTCTGTCTGTCTGTGTAATTATATATGTGTAGTTTGTATCATGTTCATAGTTTTTAAAAGCTCCAATTAATTGGCTTAAAGAAAAAATAAGCACTTAGATCAAACATTTTTAAAGGAAAAATAAAAGCTGTAATGCCTTTTAGTTCATGTGACTTTAACCTTTGAGAAATAAAAGCAGCTTTAAAGGTTATTGGCAAAACAAAAATATCTTCAAAATGTAAACATGTGGTCCAAATTACATGATCAGATATTGGATCTGCTAAATGCTTTAAGGTTATAAGTTGCTTCTTTGGCTTTTGAAAAATGTTGGACTTGCCTGCTTTACAGTTTGATAAGGCATGGAGTCATGTGGAGTTAACCATGCCCCTAACTCTGCTGGAAAGAGTCAGACCCTATCTGCACCTAGTACATAATTAAAATAACTTTGCAAGTTTTACACCAAAATTAAAAATTACTAAGAGTTGCCATTATAACGTTATTGAGACCATTGAAGATAGATTTACATGCAAGGTAAGGAAAGTAGAATGTGTTTTTAGTAAAAGATTATAAGAAGGCATGGGAATGCAAATTTTTGCCTCACTTAGAGGTTAAAGGATTGTTTCAAATTAGATAGAGCTAAAGGTTTGAATAGGTTGTGGACTGTTTGTAAAAATTAATCTCATAAAAGAAATTCTTTGTATGAACATATTGACTAAACTCAAAATGGTATTATCTGGTTTTTCTGTAAATTGACCACTGGAATCAAAGCACAACAAGGTTTTCTTAAGACACTGATCTACACTTTAACAAAAATTTGTAAAGGGTTATAAAAGGTTTATAAGAATCTCCCCTCATGGTCAAACTGGTTAAGCATAATATTAAGTTTTAAACCTTTAACATATTTGGTGGGATTCCAAAAATCAAATTTTAGCTTCAAATTTGTCTTTTCTAACCCCTAACTTTTGGACACTATAGAGGGCTCCTGGAGCATCCAAAAGAGAGGTAAACAGGATTATTTGACGTGTTTAGTTACATGAGATTTCTAAAACTGTAATGTCTGAGTGCATCCTATCATTCATAATTAAGGTTATTATGTTAAGTTATTGTAAACCACAGAAATAACCAAATTTCTTTGTTAGTCATGTTTTTGACTGTGACTACCTGAAGACAATTTTGTCATTCACAGACAATGCTTGTCTTGTTTTAATCCTCTTCAAAAGGTGGTTTATAATCAGCTATAAGACCTTGACGGGTGCTCTCAAATGCAGGTTTCTTATTGGAGATTATGACATTCGAATAGAGGAAAAACATTTAGGACTGATGGAGAACTGAAATGTTCATAAATATCAAGCAGAGCAAGAGTTAACTAAATGTACTAAATAAACAGAAGACTAAAGTAATCTTTTTAACATTTTGCTTGAAACACTTTGTTTTTCAGAGTCATGGAAACTTTCATTTTGAGCTATTTACAACTATTAAGAATTGAATAAGGCATACTCTTGTGAACAAAATTTGGAGCATATTTATTTCTCTCCATCTGATTTCCCCAGAATGTGGAAACTATTTGTGAGTATTCTTAACTTATGACAATACAGTTATTTGCATAAGAGCAATAAGAATCCATTTTCTTTTGCAACAGGACACAATTGGAGAAGCTGGTTGTTTTACCACGACTTTGACTGGAATAATGTCCTTCCCTATAAGGAATCAAGCAGAGTCAGTAAAAGCCCCTTGGGAAAACTGGCCTCATACCTTGCTTACACAGTTCCTGTACAGGGTTCTTAACCTGTGGGAAGTAAAGAATGTAATTTTTTACGGGTCCAGGAGCCTCAAGTTATCTTGTGACCTCAATAAGAGAGGAATTTACCCAATTCATAGGTATTTGAGACTAAAACCCATGGCTGGGCTCAGCTTTAAAAATTCTTACCTGAGGTTCCTTATGGACCAGACTTCCATCTGAACCAATTTAAAAAGCCTATGTGAAAATATTTGTTCTTGTTGCAGTTTATGCAAATAATCAGGCCAAATGTAAAACTAAAGTTTATTTTGCAAACAAATCAGTTCTATTATGATTTGTTTTTAACAAAAATAAGAACTGGAGAGGGAAAATTATGTTTCAAAACTGATCATACACTTGTCATTAAATTCTAGTATCATTAATTGTCTTTAAGTTCTTGTCTGTATTTTAGACTAACCCTACTTATCCCTGTGAACCAACCAGTGATCTCTGGCTGCAGCTCAGATAAAACAAAATGGATCAATAATGGAAAATAAGACCAATGGAGATAACCAAGCCAAGACTCACGTACCCAAGTCTTAGCAGGTATAACCACGGCCTCCAGTTATCTGGGCATGTTGGCAGCCTTGGGATTTTTAAACTGTCCTTCCCCCGTTGTTTCATTTTGATCCATGTCTTCCAATAACCCAGTTTGTCTCTTCTCACATTTAGGCCATCAAACTCCAAAATGGTCAAGCAAATGGGAGCCTCAGACAATGGCTCTCTTTTAACAGGGACCCTTAGAGAGGCCTCCAAGGGAGATATGACTGTGGTCTTCCTAAAACAGTGCCCCCTGTCAGCAGGAAGCAGTGAAGATCAGTCATCATCCCCATCCTAATGGCAGTTAGATGTACTTCTTCACAGGGGAAAATTGATAGTGGCAGGAAACAAATATCTAGGCAGATAGGGGAAGGTCCCTGGTGAAACCCCACCTTCAAGCCAAAGACAGTTTAAAGCCTGAAAGCCAAGCCAGAAGTTAAATCCATGGACCAGATTAGGAGCCTCACTTCCCGTTTGGCACACTTTCCTCTGATTGATCCTCACTCTTCACCTATTTTACATATACCTAACCTTCCCTAATTGATTTTTGTATGCTGTCATGCCCACCTTTGAGTAGTGTCTTTGTTTTAACTTTTTTGCATACTCACAAACCAATCAGCATGCACTCCCTGATTCTCAGCCCATAAGAGCCCCGGACCCAGCCACACTGGGGCAGAAACCACCTGACATCAGGTGGGGGATCACCCTCGCATCCCCTCTCCACTGACAGCTGTTCTGTCACTCAGTAGTCTTCCTCACCCTTCATTCTTCTTGGATGTGGGACAAGAACCTGGGACCCACTGAACAGCAGGGGCAAAAGGAGCTATATGCTGTAGCCCTCCCATCCTTTGCCAGTGCCAGGTGGTGTCCTCATGAGATGGGAAACAGCGGCAGGACCAGGCCAGCCTGGGAGCTGCAGGCTGGAGCGGGGCAATGAGAAAAAAGAAGCTGAGTCCCAGCTGGCCACATGTTTCTGGTTGTCAAAGCAGGACTGAGAAAAATCCTGCTTCACCCACGTAGTGAAACTATATCTCAAAAAATTAAAAACTAAAAAATAATTAATCTCAAGTATTCCATTTTCTTTTAAAGTTCTCTTCCATGTTATCATAATAAAGTCAATGAAAGTAAGGACCTATTATTTTTTTATTTCCCTGAAATCTGAAAACTATTGAAATTTGTGTCTAAGGACAGTACTTATTACCTAAAATTATTTAGAACATGAGGCAAGATACTAGATACTAGTCTAGGGATCAGGATACTTTGTTACAATTCTCATGGGTATTGACTAGATCACTACCATGTGACTGTGAACTGTCCAGTCAGTCTCCCTAGGCATGCTTTTTCCAGAAGGCAAAGTTATGTATTTGGCTTAATGATTTCTGGACTCTTTCCTTACTCAAGCTTTCTACGGTATCCTGATTGTTTGACGGAAAGCATCTATTATTCTACTTAAATAGATATGACTACTAAAGTGTGGAGACATATTTCATACAAGAGAAAAAAGCAGTTGATTATATAATTATGACTGCGCAGGGGAAAATAACTCCACTTTGAAAAAGATACTCTCTTCATGTAGGAAGTTAAGTTTAACCAGTGCCTGACAATGTACTTTAGTGTGCTTAACTGGATCTTTAGCTGAATATAAGAAATTTTTCTCTATTCAATTTATACCACAGGAAAATGAGTGTAAAATGCAGATATAATGTTGATAGATATTGTAAAGTTTTTTTACCTGGGAATTTTTTTCCTCAGATGTTTTACTGCACCAATATTGGAAGCTAGAAAACATGGAATGCTTAACTAAAAAACTCACATGTAAATGTCTAGGTAACTAGTCCACAAACATGTAAAATATATGTGCCCTTTTAATATTTTACATCAGTCCCAAGAGGCAATAAGGCTGTGACTGTGTTAGCATAAACTTAGGACACGATGCTCTTACCAAGTTTTAAAATAAAATAACTACATAGTTCTTTTACTAACAGAGAAGTAATCTTACTCAATTTTTTCAACACACACTCAACAGACGGATCACATATATATTCTCCATATGTTTGTAGTTATCCATATTTTAAGAGTTATGCATTTGAAATCATGTGGTAGAGCCTAGCTCATGCCTCTGTGTAATTTTCCCTTTGGTCAGGTATCCAGTTTGATTCTAAATGTTTCAGGAAGATAGAGAAAGTGTTATCAGGGCAAATAGTGAAGTTATATATATATATGTGTGTGTGTCTGTGTGTGTGCATGTGTGTATAAGTTATGCATGTGTATGTATATATAAATTATACACACATGTATATACTTGTGGGTGTATATAGATACACGCGCGCACACACACACACACACATATATATATTCATTGTGTTAAATGAAATATTTTATCTCTGGTAATCAGTTCAATCATTTGTACTACAAATAAAGCATTCAGATCTTAGGGAACATTATCTAGTCCCTGGTTGGTACTTCAAAAATAAAAATGATTTAGAGTCAGGTGACCTATTAGTGAATAACTATTTAACTCTGTAACCCTCTATAATTTATTTAATCATGATTTACTTCAGTTTCTTAAATGAAAAAACTAGTAATTCATTTTAAGAGGCTTGTAATTGGGTTGAATGTGTTGAAGCATAAATGCAAGACACTAATATACGCCCTTCTCTTGCTTTCTACATTCTTACATACTCAAAACATTCAATACCTATCTGTAATCCATTCTTTTAGATTTGATTGAGGATCTTGTTGGAAACATGGTCACTATTTCACAGTAAAATGGGATAAAATCAGGAGAACTTTGGGAGAGCTTTGGGAGCTCATGGAAGATGACCTATCTCTCCTTAGTGCTAATGTCATCCTCTAAGACACAGCCCACATTTGTGCTGAGCAAAAATTTCAACACTTGTATACTAATATTTATATATTATTTAAAATACCTAGAGACAATTCCAAAAGTGTCAACTCTGAAAATTTATTCAGATGTCGATCCTTTCCTGAATCACTAAAGATTTTGCCAAGTTCATGACATTTGAACCAAGAAAAAAATTCTGCATAGAATTCTTTTCTTTTGAGATTAATTTTGAAATTCAGGATAAGCAAAGATTCATAGTTCAGTTGTGAAGTAATATTTGATTGCTATAAATGACACAGTTCTCTTCCCTTACAGACTTCAAAGCTTTTTTTAAGAGTAACTTGTGAATCCTTAAAACATTTTTTTTCTGACAAGAAGCAAATATTATTATCCGTATTTTCTCCCTGTGTAAAATATATATATGAAGCTGCCAGGTGCAGTGGCTCATGTCTGTAATCCCAGCACGCTGGGAGACCAGGGTGGGCAGATCACCTGAGGTCAGGAGTTCCAGACTAGCCTGGCCAACATGGGGAAACTCTGTCACTACTAAAAATACAAAAATTAACCTGGTGGGGTGGTACACACCTGTAATCCCAGCTACTTGGGAGGCTGAGGCAGAAGAATCGCTTGAACCCAGGAGGCGAAGGTCACAGTGAGCCGAGATTATGCCATTGCACTCCAGTCTGGGTGCCAGAGTGAGACTTCCTCTCAAAAAAATTTAAAAAAAAAGCAAACAAGAGGCTATTCTGAGAGCATTTCACAGCTAAGAGAAATTGGGAATAAAATTAATGACTTATAATGCCCTCTTTTAAGTACTGAACTATGTTACGTTTCTCAGATTACACGTCTAATATCAATAAAAATATTTCAGTACTTTTTGCAATTGTTGTAAAAAAATTCAAAATTTTATAAAATTCCATATTTATTGTCTTAGTGATTGATCTTTACAAAATTTTTCCCTGCTGTTTGTAAAGCTCTTAGAAATGATTTTTAATGACATTTCAGAGATAGAAATAAATATAGATTGTTTCAAGGGGTTGTTGAATATATTAATAAATTGGTAGTAAGGATTAAAAAACTCTATTTCTTTATGTTGTCTTAATGACTTTATTTGTTGCAGCTTTCAGCTTTATATTTTTTTTACACTCACTTGAAGTAGATAAAAAGGTTAAGTATATTTTTTTCTTGGTAATGAAATGTAATTATGTTTTTAACGTGCTT